>NW_004444013.1:11582739-11677926 GCF_000243295.1 Trichechus manatus latirostris
AAAAAAAAAACTGGTTAGCGCCTTTTTTTAAAGGTAGAAACAGTGTTATAGGTTCTTACAGATTTTTGTCGAGTCGCAGTTATTTTAAGAGTTGTAAATTTTTAAACATAATTCTGCTTTTTTTTTTTTTTTACTGAATTATTCATTCAAAGTACATAGGGGATATGAATAATCAGCTTCACTTAATTGTTTTTACTTAGGATCAGTTTCATTTTCTTTTCTAGATCATTTAATTAAGTCTGCAGTATTTAGTTTATAAAGGTGTAAGGCTAGTCGTTTTATTTGCTTAAATGTAATAAAAATCAAGGTTATGTCTTTTTTTAAAGCTTGTGTATGTGTCTTTCTGTTAAAGTGGAAAGGCTACAAGAAGTGAGTTACATTGTTTACATAAAGTAAAATGTAACAGTTTCTTTTCACATGTGTTGATATTATTGCCTCAATGTATGTGGAGTTTCACGATGCTTAAATTGCTATATATGTATATATATTTTAATGAAAAAGAATAATGCATTCTAGCATTTGGTTACTACAAAGATGAAATACAAGGGGCTTGGAATTTTAAGACTTTTGAATAAAAGATTGTACGTAAAGCAAAGGAGACACTTGTAAAGTTGATTTGTCTCATTTCTCCACACACATTCAACTGTAACCCATGCATGCATACTTTTTAAAACATGCTGTTGTAACTTTTTGTATGTCTCTCATGAGAAGATGTTGAGAAAATTTTAACTTTTCTTTGAAATAGTGGCTTAGAAGACTTGATATTCATGACAGTAAGGTTTGAAGCTTTGCTGAGAGTAAAGAACATGTAACCTTATTATTCCTAAGTCACATACAACATTGTTTGGTGTCTAGAAAGGTTATTTCTGTGGCAGATGGAGTTTAGTTTGATACCTGAGGGTTTTAGGATAAGAATTCGTTGGCTATATATACAAATGAATGTGTGGGTTTTGTTTAGCTTCCCAAAATTATAATGCTATACAGTTATTGATGACTGAATTGCATGCTTTTGTTAATATTTTTTTCATTTAAGAGGTTTTTTCCCCTCAAAACAGTAATTGGAGCAAGTAAAATGGTTTTTATTTGATCATTTGTTAACGATTACCCCAAAGGGATGTTTATCCCGGGAAAATAAAGGTTTTTGCTGCTATGTAACACTATAAATAAGGCTGGATTAATTTTTTAAATTACTCTCTTTTGGCTTTCATCTTCTTTTCCTTCTCCTTCTCTTCCTCCTCTTCCTCTTTTGTTTTCTTCTGCCCCCCTCCCCCGCCCCACAGTTTCATAATTTCTTTTAACTGTGAAATGGGGAAAGTATAAACTTCGTTTAGGTAATATGGCTCACCCTGAATGAGGCTCAAATATCTGAGATTGACTTAAAATTTCAACTCAGTTTTAGCATATAAATAGCTTTTGTAATTGGACCACTTCGGAGCACTGCAGTTTTACTTTGTGGACAGTGTATTTCCCCAGTTTAAACTGTGTCTTGCCTTCAGTAAAACTTTTTGCTTTTGTTTTTAAAAAAATTCAACTTAGTTTTTCTCATTTATTAAGATCTAGTTGCTATCTACCTTTCTATATCCAAGGAGCTTTGGTGGCACACTGGTTAAAAGCACTTGGCTGCTAACTGAAAGGTCAGGGTTTGAACCCACCAGCCACTCCGAGAGAAAGATGTGGTAGTCTGCTTCCATAAAGATTTACAGCCTCGGAAACCCTATGGGCGGTTCTACTCTGTCTTGCAGGGTCGCAATGAGTCAGAATCTACTTGACAGCAGTGGGTTTGTTTTGTTTTTTTTCTGTTTCCAGATAAGATTCCAAACTCTTTTTTCAAGGTTTTCTTTTTTCTTTTTTTTTGCGTGATAATCTTTCCTTAATTAAAAAATTACAAACAACAAAATTGAGGCATTTAAAAACAAACTTATTGTGCACACACAGTGCACCATAACAGTTATTCATTGAGATGGAAAGTACATGGGTACTCATGTTATTATCCTTTGTACTTTACTCTATGGAGATATTTTTAAAAAAATATTTTAAAGGCTATTCCTCCTTCAGAGTTTTTGTTTTTTTTTAATTTAAAGTTTTAAATGAGATAACTGTGTATAAATCAGTCAGCACAAAACCCATTGCGGTCAAGTTGATTCCGACTCATAGCGACCCTATAGGACAGAGTAGACCTGCCCCATAGGGTTTCCAAGGAGCAGCTGGTGGATTCCAACTGCCGACTTTTTGGTTAGCAGCCTGAGCTCTTAACCACAGCGCCACCAGGGCTCCCACTCAGCACAAGCTGGTGCTAAAAGCAAATGCTGGCTACTTCCCGTCTCCAGAATGCGTTCATTCATTTATTCACCATGTGAAAGCCTTCTGTATGCCAGGTCCAAACCTATTGGGGTCGAGTTAATTTTGACTCATAGTGACCCTATAGGACAGGGTAGAACCGCCCCATAGGATTTCCAAGGAGCGACTGGTGGATTCAAACTGCCGACCCTTTGGTCAGCAGCCAAGCTCTTAACCACTGTGCCACCAGGGCTCTCTGTATGCCTGGTAGGGGATATAAATAACAACAGGATGTAGAGTAACAAGTAAACGGGCTGGGCAAAGTGCTGAAGTACTACCATAGGAATCAGCTGTAGAAGCGCATAGGAGGGGTTTCTAACCCAATCTTGGGGGAAAGGGAGCTTCTCAAGGAAAGTTCCTGGAAGGAAATCTTTTTTTTTTTTTTAATTTTATTATTATTATTATTGTTGTGCTGTAAGTGAAAGTTTACAATTCAAGTTAGCCTCTTACAAAAATTTATACGTACATTGTTTTGAGACTCTAGTTGCTCTCCCTATGCTGTGACAGCACACTCCTTTCCACCCCGGATTTCCCTTGTCCATTCAACCAGCTCCTGACCCTCTCTGACTTCTCATCTTGCCTCTGGACAGGAGCTGACCACTTAGTCTCATGTACTAAGAAGCACACTCTTCATGAGTATCATTTTATGTCCCATAGTCCAGTCTAATCTTTGTCTGAAGAGTTGGTTTTAGTTTTGGGCTAACAAGAGAGTCTGGGGGCCATGTCTTGCAGGGTCCCTTCAGTCTCAATCAAACCATTAAGTCAGGTCTTTTTACTAGAATTTGAGTTCTGCACTCCACTTTTCTCCTGCTCCATCAGGGACTCTTTGTTGTGTTCCCTGTCAAGGCGGTCATTGGAGGTAGCCAGGCACCATATAGTTCTTCTGGTCTCAGGCTGATACAGTCTCTGGTTTATGTGGCCCTTTCTGTTTCTTGGGCTAATACTTTCCTTGTGTCTTTGGTGTTATTCATTCTTCTTTGCTCCAGGTAGGTGGGACCAATTGATGCATCTTAAATGGCCATTTGAAAGCTTTTAAGACCCCAGATGCCACTCACGAAAGTGGGATGCAGAACATTTTCTTAATAAACTTTGTTATGCCAGTTGACCTAGATGTCCTCTGAAAACATCGTCCCCAGACCCCTGCCACTGCTACTCTGTTTCTTGAAGTGTTTGATTGTATTCAAGAAAGTTATTAGCTTTTGGTTTAGTCCAGTTGTGTTGACTTCCCCTGTATTGTGTGTTGTCCTTCCGGTCACCTCAGATAATTTTTGTCTACTATCTAGCTAGAGAATACCCTCTCCCTCCCTTCCCGCCCTCGTAACCATCAAAGAATGTTTTCTTCTGTATTTAAACCTTTTCCTGAGTTCTTATAATAGTGGTCTTATACAGTATTTGTCCTTTTGCAACTGACTAAATTCCTGGAGGAAATTAATTCTTAATGCGGAAGTGGAAGTGTTATCTGGCAGGAGGTGGAAGAATGGAAGAGAGTAGGGAAAAAAGAGTAGCCTGTGCAGAGTCTAGAGTGAGCAGAGACTGGAAGTGAGCTCAGTGTGGCGGGAATGTAACACTGGGAGTGTGCGGAGAGATTACTAGGTCAGACATTGCCATGTCTAGGTGTTAGGCAGCTGCATTTGGCTGCTGGGTTGGGGGAGGGTACTATTTTTCTATGCTGCCTGCCATTGGGCAGTTTTGGGAACATTCCTAAAAGTATTCTGTTAACTGGGTGATGTGGCTTGAAGGAACCCCACCTGGGAATGTTGGACCTGGCTCATAGCCCCAGCTGCTGACTAGTTTGGGTTACAGTTGCTTTGTTTTATAGACCCTGTGGATGTGTGTATGTGTGACCTTGTGGATTCTGTCTGATCTCTCATAGGTTCATTATGAAAATTAAGCAAGTTAACATATATACAGTGATTAACACAGTGCCCAGCACATAGAAAATGATCAATTTTTGGTAGCTCTAAGATTTAAAATAGGATTCAGAGAGAAAATTATGATACTTTCATAACGTGTTTGTGCTCAAGTTTGATGTCAGTAGTGTCTTAAGAACTTCATTTAAAAAGTTATACATACCATCTAAATGAACCTTTTCAGAAAAATGTGTTTGCTTTAAAGATGAGATTGTCTATAAATATAACATTTTAAAATGCCTATAAAACAATTTCATTTTGGACTTTAAGTTCAAAATTAAAGCTAGATATTCTCTTCGTGTAGTTGAGATGTTTTCCTGAGGAATCATACTCAGGTCGAAAATTTAGTCAAATGTACTAGTGCATGTAATGTGCCAATTTTAAGCACTAGAGAGAAAAATGCAGGTACTTAGTAAATATATAGAATTGGAAATTGATTTAAACTGAAATATCAAGACTTTTAGGGGGCATGGAATAGAAAAAGAGGGTCTTTTAATCAAGTATTTTATTGAAGGTTTTAAAATAAAAAAAATGTTGACGCTTTCAGGTTAGCACAATGCTAATTGTCCCAAAGAAACTATTGCAAAACTGCTAGAAAATACTATTGCTTTTATATTTGGGTGATTTGTTTAAAAATAATTAGGAGTGACTAGATAATTTTCCAAGATCTAGTGGTAGAAAAAATAGATTATTTTTCTCATTTTATGAAACAAACGTATGCTTTTCGTCTTTTGCAGAGTTGAACAATGACCATAGTTGACAAAGCTTCTGAATCTTCAGACCCGTCAACCTATCAGAATCAGCCTGGCAGTTCTGAAGCAGTCTCACCTGGAGACATGGATGCAGGCTCTGCCAGCTGGGGTGCTGTGTCTTCGTTAAATGATGTCTCAAATCACACACTTTCTTTAGGACCAGTACCTGGTGCTGTAGTTTATTCAAGTTCATCTGTACCTGATAAATCAAAGCCATCACCACAAAAGGATCAAGGTACTGTTTTTAGAAAGACAGAATCATTACCAGAGATTCCTGTATAAATGCTGTCAGTGGGTTGGTAGTTTCAGAGAGGGGCTTATTTTGCAAAATATATTGCCACCCGAGTGGCCAGCAGAGGTACGTTATTTGGCAGGCTTCAGTTTCCTCAGCTGTTTGTACATAATTAGCATATGTATTACAACAGGTAAGATTATTCTTAGTTACTAAGATGTGTACAGTTAGTCTCTTATTCCTATATTTTTGAAGGATAAGTTTTATCTTGGTGAGAATTGAGATGGGCAATCATTATGTTAATAACTTATCAGTTAACTAGTAGTTTTTATAGTTCCCTAGGTAGATGTCTATCTTAAAATTTAAAGATGTTTTAAAACATGGCTGCCTTTTGACAAATGGCTGTATCCAACTTTTTTTGCCAGTTATAATCATCTGTAGTAATTTTGCTCTTTGAAACAGAGCAGATAATATGTTACATTTGTTAAAACAATATAAATGCTGCTAACATTTGTTAGAACAATATAAATGCTATTACATTTGTTAAAACTCAGATAAAACATTGACACTTTTAATTGGTACTTAAAAGTTTTTGGATTTAGAAGCTTTGAAATGCAAAGACAGGTAATAGAATTAGCTCCTACTCGGAAAGTTGTTTGGCTTAGTTTTAGTTTAGAACAATTTAAACTTTGTATTGTTTTGAGTCCTCTTATCAAACCAAACCAAACCAATTGCTGTTGAGTTGATTCTAACTCATAGTGACCTATAGGACACAGTGGAACTCTCCATAGGGTTTCCAGGGAGCCGCTGGTGAATTTGAACTGCCAACATTTTGGTGAGCAGTCAAGCTCTTAACCACTGCGCCACCAGGGCTCCTGAGTCCTCTTAGTAAGTGTGATATTGTGATTAGGAGATTAGGTCGAGGGAAAAGTTTATATCATCAAATACAAAGAACTTAATTGAATGTTACACAGAGAGGTTTAAAGTCCTTTGGTCCCTCACCACAAGGAATTTCCCACAGGACATCTTTCTCCACAGACTCCCGCTTCCTGCCGTGTTGTTGGGCTCCTCTCTCTCCCTTAGGACTTTGTTTACATCTTCTTGCTTCTCCCTTTTCTGGGCTGTTTGTCCCACTCTCTGCAGATAGATTTCTCATTACCTGATATTGCTTCCCATTCCCCACTATGCTGAAGCCTACCTTTGCTTACTTAAATGCTCACCAATACCTCTGTTAAAATAGAGAACCAGCTACTACAGTCTCACCCTTTAGTAACACCAAGGAACTGGCAAGCCTTTGAAAAATTAATCTTACTGTGAATGATTCTGAACTTTGCTAAATAAGTTGTTTCTTGAGCTGCACCTGAGTTCTAGTAACATGCTTAGTCATTAGTAAACTGTTTATAATTCTTAAAAAGAGATAAAACCTTTTAAAACTAAGTACAGTAGCCCCCCCTTAGCCGCAGTTTCACTTTCTGTGGTTTTAGTCACCTGTGGTCAACCGTGGTCTGAAAATGTTAAATGAGTAGGATGATGAAATCTCACTCTGTCCCGCCCAGGGACCACATTCACGTAACTTTCATTATAGTATATCATTATAATTGTTCCATTTTATTAGCTTTTGCTGTTAATCTCTTATGTACCCAATTTATAAGTTAAACTTTATTATAGATATGTATGTATAGGACAAAGCATAGTATATATTGGGTTCGGTACTATCTGAGGTTTCAGGCACCACAGGGAGTCTTGGAAAGTATCCCCTGTGGATAAGGGGGAGCTTATAAGTGTGGCCTAGTGGTACCTGACATCCTGAGTTCAAAGCCTGTTTCCTTACTGGTAACATAGGGGTGACAATATAATAGTCATTAAAATTGAGACTGTCTGGCTAGTAAAGGCTCAATAAGTGAGATGTTGGCAAGGATGACAGTGATAGTAGGGGTACTGAATATAAGCATCCATAGCAAATGTTATAGGGAATTGACTTATCCTGTACTTTCTAATTATGGTTTTTGTTTTTGTTTTTTTTTTAACTTTTTACTGTGGAAAATGTTAAATAGCTATAAAAGAAGAGAGTCTAATTATTGTGAACTCTCGTGTACCCATCAGCCAACTTTGACATTTATCAACTCATGGCCAGTCTTAGTTCATCTATACCTCTATCCATTTACTCTCCCACCCCCAATCAATTTAAAGCAAATCCAAGATTTCATGCTTCACCTATAAATATTTTAGTATGTACATCTAAAAAGTAAGGATTTTTAAAAAATGTCTTTATATTAAAAATCCAGTCAGTGTTCACGCTTCCCTGGTTGTCATACAGTTTTTTGACATTGGTTCTAATCAAGATCCAAACAAGGTCTACACTTTGTATTTGGTGGATGCACGTCTTAAATTGCTTTTCATCTCTGAATCCCCTTTTTTGTTCTTGTGATTTATTTATTGAAGAAATCAAATCATGTGGAGTTTCCCACAGTCTTTCTTTTAAAATTTCCTTTTCTTTCTTGTATTTCCAGTACACTGGTAACAGGATTTAGAATCTTGATCGGATTCAGGTTTGATGTGTTGCTATTTATTTAACTTTAGAAACACGCCAAGCTTTGTTTTTAAATATATGTTGTTTATTTTTCTAGTCCTAGGTGATGGCATTGCTCCTCCGCAAAAAGTTCTCTTCCCATCTGAGAAGATCTGTCTTAAGTGGCAACAGACTCATAGAGTTGGAGCTGGGCTCCAGAATTTGGGCAATACCTGCTTTGCCAATGCAGCATTGCAGTGTTTAACTTACACGCCGCCTCTCGCCAATTACATGCTATCACATGAACACTCCAAGACATGTAAGTGTTGGTGTTATTGTGCATTTTAGTATTGTGATATCCTAACTTATTTCCATTTTTCTCTGAAATGAAAGGGAAGAATTGAGCCTCGAATTCTATGATCACTTAGAGGTTGATTTGTATTCTTTAGAAACCCAAGAGGAAATCTTACAATTTGTGTTCAGGTAGCATAAAAAGCATTTTGCACCCAATTTGACCTGTGAAGTTATCTAAAAAGAAACAGATTATGGTCATTTTGGATTTCTGAATTCCCTGATGGTTTTCTGCATGTGCTAAAAAATGTGACAGATATCTGACACCAACAGCTTGGGACAAGCAGTGTTAAGATCCTGACTGTCCTGGCAGTGATCCTGTGTTGTAAGGCTTCATGCATTTACAGGCTTGTAAGCCCTGAAGGTGAGGACCCCTCTTTCTATTGTTCCCAAGCTCCTGGAAACAGTACTCCCTTCTGAGTTTGAGAATTCAGTCTTCAACCTAAAGGGCAGGACATCAGTTAAAACATCATAGTGTCTCTAATTAGGTGAAAGCCAACTCAGTGGTTGGCCAGCAAAATTCAGAATTTGGAACATATCCATGTTTTGAGGTTTTGACCTTCTACATATATTGTAAATATTCTTCATCCTTTTGAATGAAATCTACCTGTTCCTAAATCTAAATTAATGCTCAGATATGTGTGTGTGTGTGTGTGTGTGTGTGTGTATGTACGTTCTGGCACTGTTAATGAATTATCAGGGTGAAAAACCCCTTGGTTTCTTTTTGAATAGTTCTTTATTTAATGATGAATTTAAACTGATTCTTTAAAAACTTTTTTTTCTCCAAAGAGCAAAGTAATGCTTATAAAGAATTAGGAAAGTACAGAAAAATTCAAAGAAACTAAAGGAAAATCACCTAGAATCTCACCACCAAGGTGTTATGCCAAGGAGTTTTAAGTTACAGAGTGAACATTCTGTTTGCCCTTGTTTTCTCCCTTTCTAAGTCCATAATTCATTCCCCACAGACGCTTTCCTATCGCTTTTGCACTTAATGAAAGTAGGGTGTGGATGAAAACCCAGCACTGGCACCTGGACAGCAAGAGAGGACCAAGACAAAAAGTCAGAAGCTGCCAGTGTCCAGAATTAGGTGCCTATCTTTTATGCTATTGGTAGTTTCTTTTCCTCTCTTTCTCTTTTCCCAGCTTTATTGAGATATAATTGATATACAAAAGAAAAAAAAATTGCACATATTTAAATAAACAATTTGATACATTTTGACAGTTGTATACATCGTTGAAACTACCACCACAATTAAGATAATGGATCCGTCACCCCCAAAAGTTTCCTCATGCCCCTTTGAAATCACTTCATTCCCCCTCTCCCCACCGCTCATCCCGTCCATCCTAGCCAACCACTGATATGCTAGAAATCAGTTTGCATTTTCTAGAATGTTATGTAAGTGGAATCATATAGAATATGCTCTTTTATTTTCTGGTGTCTTTCACTCAGCGTAATTACTTTGACATTATTCATTATTCCATGTTGTTGCATGTATCATGCCCTTTTTTGGTTGTTGTTGAATATATTCCATTGTATGGACATAGCACAATTTGTTTCTCCATTCACCTATTGATGGACATTTGAGTTGTAAACAAGTTTTTGTAAGGATGTATGGTTTCATTTCTCTTGGGTAAATATCTATGAGCAGACTGGCTTGGTCCTATGGTGGGTGTATGTTTAACTTTTTAAGAAACTTCCAAACTGCTTGCCAAAGGGATTGTGGCATTTTACATTTCACACCAGTAGTGAATGAAAGTCCCGTTTGCCCCACAGCCTTCCCACTACTTGGTGTGGTCAGTCTTTTCAATTTTAGCCATTCTAATACGTGTATAGTGTAGAAGTATAATATAGTGGTTTTAATTTGTATTTCCCTAAGGAATAATGATGTTGAACATCTTTCATGTGCTTATTTGCCCTTTGTTTATTTGCTTTGCTGAAGTGTCTGTTTAAATCTTTGCCCATTTTAAAATTGAGTAGTTTTCTTATTGTTGAGTCTTTAGTGTTCTATATGTATTCTGGCTATAAGTCTTTTATCAAATATGTGATTTGCAGATATTTTCTCTTAGTCTGTGGCTTATCATTTCATTCTTTTAACAGTGTCTTTTAAAGAGCAGAAACTCTTAGTTCTGAGGAATTCCGATTCATTTCTTTTTATCAGTCATGCTTTAGGTGTTGTTTTAAGAACTCTTTCACTAATCAGAGGTCACAGAGATTTACTCCTGTATTTTCTTCTAGAATTTTTATAGCTTTAGCTTTACCTTGAGGGCTGTGATCCATTTTGAGCTAATTTTTGTTTGTGGTGAAAAATGGATTGAAGTCCATTTTTTTTGCATATGGATATCCAGTTGTTCCCACACCATTTGTTGAAAAGACAGTCTTCTCTACACTGAGTTGTCTTGTACCTTTGCACCTTTCTAAAAAATCAGTTGCCCATGTATGTATGGATTACTTCTGGATTCTCTGTTCTGTTGATCTGTTTGTCTATCTTAACACCATTCCACAATGTCTTGATTACTAACTCTATGTTTACAAGTTTTGAAATCAGGTGAGTTTTCCAGCTTTGTTCTTCTTTTTCAAAGTTTTTTGACCTTTCTTGGTCCTTTGCATTTCCAAATGAATTTTAGAATCAATTTCTACAAAAAAAAAAAAAAAAAATCCTGAGATTTTGATTGGGATTGTGTTGAATCTATAGATCAATTTAGGGTAAATCAACATCTTAATGGTATTGTCTTCTAACTCACAAACAAGGTATATCTCTCTATTTATTTAGATCATCTTTAATTTCTCGTAGCAATGTTGTATAGTTTTCAATGTATGTCTTACACATCTTTTATCAGATTTATCCCTAAATATTTCATGCCTCTGATAGCTTTATAAATGACAGTTAAAAAAATTTTCCACTTCTGATTGTTCATTGCTAGAATATAGGAATACAATTAATTTTTGTGTATTAACCTTGTACCCTGTAACCTTGCTTAACTCACTTATTCTAGTAGTCTTTTTTTAAAGATTCCTTAAGATTTTATACAGACATAATCATGTGATCTGTGAATAAAGACAGTTGTACTTCTTTTCCAGTCTGTATGCCCTTTATTTCTTTTCTTACTATTTACACTGGCTAGGACCTCCATTACATTCTTGAATAGATGTGGTGAGAGTAGACATCCATGTCTCTTTCCCACCCTTAGGAGAAAAGCATTTAGTCTTTCACCATTAAGTATGATGTCATCTGTAGGTTTTTCAAAGATATCCTTTACCAGGTTGAGTGTTTGAATGTTAAATTAACCTTGAATTCCTGAGGTAAATCCCACTGGGTCATGATTCGCTATATATTTGACTTGCTGAAATTTTTAAAAGAATTGTAATGCTCATGAGGAATATTAGTCTGTAGTTTCTTATGATGTCTTTGGTTTGAGCATTAGGGTAATGGTGGCATTATAGAATGTGTTGGGATGTATTCTTTCCTCTTCTGTTTCCTGGAAGAGTTTGTATAGAATTGGTGTTTTTTCTTCCCTAAGTGTTTGGTAGATTTCATCAGGGAAGCTATCCGGGCCTTGGAGTTTTCTTGGGTAGGTTTTTAACTACGTATTTAATTTCTTTAATAGATACAGGGCTATTCAGGGTATCTGTTTCTTTAGGGAGCTTTGTTTGTGTCTTTCAAGGAATTTATCTTAGTTGTTGAATATATTGGCATAAAGCTGTTCATAATGTTCTTATTATCCTTTTACTTCCTTTAGGATCTGTAGGGGTTTCATCTCTCATTGCTGATATTGTTAATTTGTGTCTCCTCTTTTTTCCTGATCAGCCTAACTAGAGGTTTATTAATCTTACTGATCTTCTCAGAGAACCAGCTCTTGGTTTCATTGTTTTTCTGTTTTCTATTTTATTCTTGTTTGTTACAATTTTTATTGTTCATTTTCTTCTGCTTATTTTGGGTTTAATGTGCTCTTTTTCTAGTTTCTTAAGGTTTAAGTTTAGATCATTTCACTTGAGACCTTTGTTCTTTTTGAATGTAAGCATTTAATGCTATAAATTTCCCTGTGAGTGCTGCTTTAGCTGCATCCCAAACATTTTGCTATATCATGTATTAATTTTTACTCAGTTCAAAATACTTCTAATTTTCCTTGTGATTATTTTGAAGTGTGTTGTTGAATTGCTAAATGTTTGGGGATTTTCCAGAAATCTTCATGTTACTGATTTTTAATTTGATTTCATTATAGTCAGAGAACATTTTTTTTATTATTATTATTTGAATGAATCTTTTTTAAACATGAGACTTGTTTTATGCACCAAGACATGTTCTGTCTTGCCAAATGTTCCATGAGCACTTAATAAAGATGTATATTCTGCTTTTGTTGGTTGGAGTTCCTATAAATGCCAATTACGTTTAGTTAGTTGACAGTGTTGTTGAGGTCTTCTATGTCATTACTGCTTTTCTATTGGTTATATCAGATTTTTGAGAGAGGGGTGTTGAAATCAACTATAATTGTGAATTTGTCTATCCTTTCTGTTTTATCAGTTTTTGCTTCATGTATTTCAAAGCTCTGTCATCTAAGATTGTTATGACCTCTTGAAGAAGTGACCTACTTGTCATTGTGAAATGACCCTTTTTATCCCTGATAATCTTTGCTCTGAAGTCTATTTTGACTGATATTAATATAGCCACTCCAGTTTTTTTTTTTTATTGTTGTGCTTTAACTGAAAGTTTACAATTCAAGTTAGTCTCTCATACAAAAATTTATACATACATTGTTTTGTAACCCTAGTTGTTCTCCCTGTATTGTGACAGCACACTCCTCCTTTCCACCCTGGATTTCCCATGTTCATTCAGCCAGCTCCTGACCCTCTCTGCCTTCTCGTCTCACCTCTGGACGGGAGCTGCCCATTTAGTTTCAGGTATCTACTTGAGCTAAGAACACTTTACAAGTATCGTTTTATGTCTCATAGTCCAGTCTATAATCTTTGTCTAAAGAGTTGGCCTTGGGAATGGTTTTAGTTTTGGGCAAACAGAAGTCTGGGGGCCGTGTCTTCCAGGGTCCCTCCAGTCTCAATCAAACCATTAAGTCTGGTCTTTTTACTAGAATTTGAGTTCTGCATTGCACTTTTCTTCTGCTCTGTCAGGGATTCTCTGTTGCGTTCCCTGTCAGAGTGGTCATTGTGGTAGCTGGGCACCATCTAGTTCTTCTGGTCTCAGGCTGATGAAGTCTGTGGTTTATGTGTCCCTTTCTGTCTCTTGGGCTACTACTTTCCTCATGTCTTTGGTGTTCTTCATTCTCCTTTACTCCAGATGGGTTGGGACCAATTGATGCATCTTAGATGACTGCTTACTAGCTTTTAAAACCCCATATGCCACTCACCAAAGCCACTCCAGTTTTCTTAGTGATTAATATTAATTAGCATGTCATATCTTTTTCCATCTTTTTACCTTTAACTTATTCATGTCTGTATTTAAAGTGAGTTTCTGGTAAACAGCCTATAGTTTGATCTTGCTTTTTTATCCAACCTGACAATCTGACGTGTTTATTTGGGAAGTTTCAACCATTCACATTTGATGAGATTCTTTATATGATTGAGTTTATTGATCCTTTAATCATTATATAGTGTCCTTCCTTATCCTTTGTGGTAGATTTTACTTTAAAGTCTATTTTGTCAGAGATTAATATTGCCACTCCTGCTCTTTTTTGAGTGTTGTTTGCTTGATATATTTTCTTCCATCCTTTGTGTTTCAGTTTGTTTGTGTGTTTAAGTCTAAGATGTGCCTCACGTAGGCAGCATATAGACAGATCATGTTTTTTATCCATTCTGGCACTCTGTCTCTTTATTGGTGCATTTAGTCCATTTACATTCAGCGTAATTATTGATAGGTACGAGTTTAGTGCTGTCATTTGGATGCCTTTTTTTGTGTGTTGTTGACAGTTTCTTTGTACCAGTTAATTTTCTGTGCTGAGTCGTTTTTCTTTTCATCTTTTTCATTGTTGTTGATTTTGTATTTGCCAAATTTTTATGTTTTTCTTGTTTTTTATTTTGATATGTAGGATTGTTAGTTTCCTTTATGGTTACCTTACTCTTTACCCCTATTTTTCTAAGTTTCAACCAGTCTTGTATTTCTTTATATTGCCTTAACTTTCTCTCCGTATGAAAAATCTATGTCTATATTTTTTAGTCCCTCATTCTTGTTTTAATGTTATCATCTTTTACATATTGACATCTCTATTTCCCTATTTTCAGTGTTTTAGCTTTGATTTATTTTTGTGACTTCCCTATCTGGATTGATATCTGGTTGCTCTGTCCTGTGTTCTAGTTTTGGGTTGTTATTTTAAGTTATTAATTTTCTAACTGGAGGACTTCCTTTAGTATTTCTTGTAATTCTGGTTTGAAAATTTTTTCAAATTCCCTAAACTTCTGTTTATTTGGAAATGCCCTAATTTCGCCATCATATTTGAGAGACAGTTTTGTTGGATATATAATTCTTGCCTGGCAATTTTTCTCCTTCAAGGCTTTATATATGTCATCCCATTGCCTTCTTGCCTGCATGGTTTCTTCCAAATAATCTGAGCTTAGTCTTATTGACTCTTCTTTGTAGATGACTTTTCGTTTATCCCTGGCTGCTCTTAAATTTCTCTCTTTATCTTTGGTTTTGTCAAGTTTGATTATAATATGTCTTGGTGACTTCTTTTGGGATCTACCTTATGTGGGATTTGATGAGCATCTTGGATAGATACCTTCTCGTCTTTCATGATATTAGGGACATTTTCTGCCAACAGATCTTCAACAATTCTCTCTGTATTTTCTGTTATCCCCCCACTTCCCCCCTGCCGTTCTGGTACTCCAGTCACTTGTAGGTTATTCCTTTTGATAGAGTCCCACATAATTCTTAGGGTTTCTTCATTTGTTTAAATTCTTTTATGTGATTTTTCCTCAGATAAGTTGGTGTCAAGTGCTTTATCTTCAGTCTCACTAATTCTGACTTCTATTGCCTCAATTCTGCTCCTATGACTTTCTGTTTTCTAATTCTGAAATCTTATTGTTAATCTTCTGGATTTCTGATTGCTGTCTCTCTATGAATTCTTGTAGCCTATTAAATTTGTCATTATGCTCTTGAATAACCTTCGTAAGATCCTCTATTGCTTTGTCTGCATGTTCCTGAGCTTCTCCTGCGTTTTGTTTCATCTCCTTCCAGAACTCTTGAAGAGTTCTGTATGTTAATCTTTTGTATTCCGCGTCCGATAATTCCAAGAAATTATCTTCTCCAGAAAATTTCTTGATTCTCTATTTTGGGAGCTTGCTGAAGCCATCATGTTCTGCCTCTTTATCTGATTTGATATTGGCTTTTGTCTCTGAGCCATCAATAAGTTTTTATATTTATTTTATGTTTGCTTACTTTGTCCTAGCTTCTCGTTTTGTTTTGTTTTGATATGCCCAAATAGGCTGCTCGTGTGAGCTAGTTTGATTATTGGCGCCTTTGAAGCTCTGACGTCCTGTCACCAGGTGGTTAGATCTGTTACTACGTATGTGAGCACAGGATTCCATTTACTTTCTTGTATGGATTCAGCTCACGTGTCCAGGTAGTCGGTCACCAAGCGTGTGGAGCAGGCTCTCACCTACAGTCCTAGACTGACATGGGTGATTGGTGTAGGCACAGGCATCTGGCTGCAGTAGGGGTTCACATGCTGAGCAAGGCAGGGGGCTGACAGCTGCACCTGAGTGTCTGGGAGGAAAGCATGTCCCTGTTCCCTAGAGCACTTAGGTGGGTGGGTTTTGCAGCTGGACTATGAGCACCACTGCTGTTGGCTATAAGGACTGGGGTGCACCGCTTATTCTTGGACCCGTCGCAGGTGGCTAGGTGGCGTCACCAGTCCTCAGGCTCCTAATGTGGGTAGGTGAGGACCCTGCTTAATGGGCAGAGCAGTGTCAAATGTCATGAACCTGCCACTTCACAGCTGAAACAGTTGAAGTTAGACTTCTGGTATGTACCCTGTTGTACTGTGGTAATGAGGGCCTATGCTGTTGAAATGGGCCCACACAAGTCTATGCAGGGGTGAAAGGCACTCAAAGTCCTTGGACCCCTTATGCCTGTGCCTAGGCAAAGGAGCTGTGCCTACCCTGAGTTCCTGGCTTAGGGGAGCCGGGAGATTATTTTTGCCCTGTTTGTTAATTTGTTCTGTCTCCAAGGCTGGGAGAATGGCTCAGGGCGTGTAATGGGTCCTACTTCCAGCCTACGGGACTCAGCAATCACTGAAGCCGTCCCAGACCCAGTGCAGAGCAGGAGCAGGGAGCAGGGAGGTAAATGGGAGAGAGGTTTTTCCCAAAGGGGGGTGTTTTTGATCTGTGTGGTAGGCCAGACACAAGTACTTATCTTTTGCTGATCGAGCGCTGCTTCTCACTGGTTCTGGATGCCCAAGCAGAATCTCTGCTCCTGGGTCTCTCCCAATGTGGAAAACGCCTCCCGAGCGCCACTACTTTCCTCACTGCACACACAAGCTGATCCGACCTGAAGAGCTCTGGCTCCCACTGGGTCAGGTCTGGCAACTCCTCGCTGCTTCCAAACCATCTCTCCCTCCCCCTGCCACTCAGTCTGATTTTTCAAATTTGCCTTTGATGTTCAGGGCTCCTGGAGTGTCATATGTAATCAATTCACTTGTTTTTTCAGGTCTTTGTTGTAAGAGGGACCACCGGAAGCATCTGACTACTCCGCCATCTTGGCGCCACCTCCTCTATGATTGGGTTTAAATGTACCATCTTGTTGTTTGTTTTCTGTTTGTCTTATTTATTTTTTCTTGCCTTTTTCATCTCTTTTTTCCTTCTTTTGGATTGAATACTTTTAATGATATTATTTTCTCTCCTTTATTGGCATATTTTGTATAATACTGTTTTTTTAGTGGTTGCTTTAGGATACATATTTAACTTACCACAGTTTACTTTAAAATATTATTATACTTTATGTTTAATAATGTTTACTATAAGAACATTATGACAGTATATTTTCTTTCTCCTGGCATTTGTGCTATTGTTGTCATCTGTTTGACTTTTACTTATGTTATAAACTACATATTGCATTGTTGTTATTTTTGCTTTAAATAGCCTTTAAATAATTTTTTAGTTTTACTTTAAGTAGTCTGTTAAAGAAGTTTAAATAGACTTTTCAAAAACCTTTTATATTTATCTACTCTTTTACTGTTTCCGCCGCTTTTCATTCCTTTGTATAGATCCAGATTTCCATCTGGTATAACTTTCTCATGTGTGAAGGACTTCCATTACCTTTTCTTGCTGGTTATGAATTCTTTTTGTTTCTTTGTTTTGGTCTAAAGGCTTTATTTTGCCTTATTTATTTATTTTTTTATTGTTGTACTTTACGTGAAAGTTTAAAATTCAAATTAGTCTCTCATACAAAAATTTATACATACATTGTTATGTGACCCTAATTGCTCTCCCTATACTGTGACAGCACACTCCTCCTTTCCACCTCTGATTTCTCATGTGCATTCAACCAGCTTCTGACCCTCTCTGTCTTCTCATCTCACCTCCGGACAGAAGCTGCCCACTTAGTCTCATGTATCTACTTGAGCTAAGAAGCACACTCTTCACGAGTATCATTTTATGTCCCATAGTCCAGTGTAATCTTTGTCTGAAGACTTGGCCTCAAGAATGGTTTTAGTTCTAGATTACCACAGAGTCCGGGGGCCATGCTTTCTGGGGTTCCTCCAGTCTCAGTCAGACCAGTAAGTCTGGTCTTTTTACTAGAATTTGACTTCTGCACTCCACCTTTCTCCTGCTCCATCAGGGAGCCTTTTTTTTTTTTTTTTAATTAAACTTTTTAGATAATTGTAGATTCCCATGCAGTTGTAAGAAACAATGCTGAGAGATCCCATGTACCCTTAACCAGTTGCCCCAGTGGCAACACTTGAAAAGCTGTAATTCAGTATCTCAACCAGGTATTGACATTGATACAGTCAAGATACAGAACATTTTCATCACCATAAGGAGGATCCCTTTTGTTGTCCTTTTATAGCCAAGCCCACGTTCCTTCTGCCCCTGCCTCCTCTTTAAGCCCTGGCAACCAGTAATCTATTCTCCATCTCTATAATTTTGTCATTTCAAAAATGTTATGTTGAATTATATAGTATGTAACCTTTTGAGATTGGATCTTTTTCACTCAGCATAATTCTCTGGAGATTCATCCAGGTTGCTGCATATATTCGTGATGTGTTTGTTTTTATTGCTAAGTAGTACTCCATGGTGTGGATGCACATAGCTTGTTTAACCGTTCACCTGTAGAAGGTCATCTGTTTTCTAGTTTTTGAATATTATGAGTAGACCTGCTATAAACACTAGTGTGCAGGCTTTTATGTGAACACAAGTCCTACTTTCTGTGGGGTAAATGCCCAGGACTACAATTGCTGGACATATGATAGTTGCTGGTTTAGCTTTATAAGAAACAGCCAAACTTTTTCAGAGTGGCTGTACCTTTTACATTCCCACCAGCAATGGATGAGAGTTCCAGTTTCTTTGCATTCTTGCCAGCTTTGGTATTTCACTGTTTTTTCATTTTAGCCATTCTGATAAGTATGTCATGATAGCTCATAGTGGTTTTAATTTGCATTTCCCTAATGCCTAAAGGTGTTGAACATCTTTTCATGTGCTTATTTGCCATCTGTATATCCTCCTTTGTGTCTTTTGCCCATTTTCTATTGCAGTCTTTGTTGTTGTTTTGAGAGTTCTTTATATATTCTAGGTACTAGGCCTGTGTCAATTATGTAGTTTGCGAATATTTTCTTCCAGTCTGGGGCTTGTCTTTTCATTCCCTTAACAGGGTCTTTCACAGAGCAAATTTTCTAACTTTGATAAAATCTGATTTATCAATTTTTCCTTTTAGGAATTGTACTTTTAGTGTGAGAGCTAAGATTCTTTACCTAGTCCTAGATCCTGAATTTTCTTCTGAGTTTTAAGAATTTTTACATTTAGGTCCATGATCTATTTTTGGTTAGTTTTTATATAAAGTGTGAGATTTAAGTCAAGGTTAATTTTTTGCCTGTGAATGTCCATTTGCTCCAGCACCATTTGTTGAAAAGGCTGTCTTTCTTCCATTGAATTGCATTTGCGTCTTTGGAAAAAAATCAGTTGGGCATACTTATGTCGATGTATTTCTAGGTTCTCTGTTCTGTTGTATTATTATATCTGTCTATCCCTTCACCAATAGCACACAGTCTTGATTACTGTAGCTATGTAATATGTCTTGATATCTGGTAGAATGATTCCTCGCACTTTATTCTTTTTTCAAAATAGTTTTAGCTGTTTTGGCTCCTTCGTTTTTCTATGTTTCAGAATAATCTTTATCTACAAAAAAAATCCAGCTGGGATTTTGATAGGAATTGCATTAAACCTGTATCTCAGTTTGGGGAGAATTGATATCTTTGCTGTGTTGACATTTTCAATTCATAAACATGGTATGTTTTTCCATTTATTTTGGTCTTTTATTTCTTTCATTTAGCATGGTTTAGTTAGTTTTCAGCTTGTAAGTCCTGTACATGTTTTGTCATGTTCTGTTAGATTTACACCTAAGGTTGTGGTTTTTTTTTTTTTTTTGAGTGATTTTAAGTGACGTTATATTTTCAATTTTTGTATCCACATGTTCATTGCTATTATATAGACTCAATTTGATTTTTTGCATGTTGGTCTTGAATCTTGTTACCTTGCTGAACTCACTTATTCTAGGACTTTTTGTGTGTGTGTAGATTCCTTTGAATTTTCTATATAGACAATCATGCCATATGTAGTTAGGGACAATTTTCTTTATTCCTCATTGATTTGTGTGCCTTCTATTTTCTTTTCTTGCCTTATGTCACTGGCCAGAACTTCCAGCACTGTGTTGAGTAAGATTGGTAAGAGCGAACATCCTTGCCTTGTTTCTGAGCTTAGGGGAAAAGCATTCAGCCTTTCATCATTAAATATGATGTTAGCTGTAGGTTTTATGGCAGATACTCTTTATCAGGTTAAGGAAGTTGGCCTCTAATTTTTCCAAGAGTTGTTATTATGAATGAGTGTTGAGTTTTGTTAAAGGGTTTTTCTGCATCAAATTGATTGTGATCATTGATTTTTCTTCTTTAGTCTGTTAATATGGTGGAGTACATTGGTTGATTTTCCAGTATTGAGCTAGCTTTGTATCCCTGGGATAAACCTTACTTGGTCATGATGTAAACCCTGGTGGTGTAGTACAGCTACAGGTGTAGTAGAGCTACAGCTGCTAACCAGAAGGTTGGCAGTTCAAATCCACCATGCGCTCCTTGGAAACCTTATGGGGCAGTTCTACTCTATCTTACAGGGTTGCTATGAGTTGGAATCAACTCGATGGCAGTGGGTTTGGTTTTTTTTTTTTTTTTTTGGTCATGATGTATAATTATTTTTACATATTGCTGGATTCTATTTGCTAATATTTTGTTAGAGATTTTTATATCTATATTCATGAGCGATATTGGTCTGTAATTTTCTTCGTTCTACTGTTTGTCTGGTTTTGGTATCAGGGTAATATTAGCTTCATAAAATGAATTGCGATGTGCTATTTTCTGGAAGAGATTGTGTAGAATTGGTGTTAATTTTTCTTTAAGCATTCAGTAGAATTCTCCAGTTAAACATCTGGATCTGGAGATTTCTTTTTTTTAGGAGTTTTTAAATTACAAACTCAGTTTCCTTAATAGGTATAGAGTTATTTTAAATTATTTATTTTTTATTAGGTGAGTTGTGTTAGGTTTTTTTTTGAGGAATTGGCCCATTTCTTCTAAGTTGTAAAATTTATATGTGTAGAGTATTCCCTTATTGATGTCTGCAGGAACTGTAGTGATATGCCATGTTTCATTTTGTATACTGGTAATTTGTGTTTTCTCTTTTTTCCCTTTATTAGCCTTGCTTAGAAGTTTGTCAGTTTTATCGAACTTTCCAAACAACTAACTTTTTGTTTCATTGATTTTCTCTATTTTTCTGTTTTCAGTTTTATTGATTTCTACTCTTTTCTCTTTCCTTCTGTCTGCTTGCTTTGGGTTCATTTTGCTCTTCTTTTTCTAGTTTCTTAAGGTGGGAGGTTAGATTATCGATTGGAGACTTTTTCTCTTTTTTAATGTGTATAGTTGGTGCTATAAATTTCTCTTTCAACACTACTTTAGCTATATCTCAAATTTTTTGAAAAGTTGTATTTTCATTTTCATTCAGTTCAGTGTATTTTTAAACTTCCCTTGAGACTTCCTTTTTGATCCATGTATTATTTAGAAGTGTGTTGTTTAATTTCCAAGTGTTTGAAGATTTTCTTATCTTTCTCTTGACTGATTTCTAGTTCGATTCCATTGTGGTCAGAGACCACACTCTTTATAATTTCAATGTTTACATTTTTTAAAATTAAATTATTTTTATTGTACTTTAGATGAAGGTTTACAGAACAGATAGCTTCTCATTAAACAGTCAGTACACATATTGTTTTGTTCAATTTTTACATTTTCGAAGGATGTTTTATGGCCTGGATATGGTCTGTTTTGGTATGTGTTCTGTGAACATTTTGAAATGAATATATATTATGCTGTTATTTTATGAAGTGTTCTATAAACATTGATTAGATTCTGTTGGTTGATGGTATTTGTCGACTTCTATATTTTTGGTGATTTTCCAATTGTTCAATCAATTGTTGAGAAAAGGATGTTGAATTCTCCAACTATAATTGTGGATTTGTCTGTTTCTCCTTTCAGTTCTGTCAGTGTTTGATTCACATATTTTGAAACTCTGTTGTTTGGTAAAAACACATTTAGGATTGTTATGTTTCCTGATGGATTGATCCTTTTATCATTATATGATGTCCCTCTCTGTTTCTGGTAACTTTCTTTGCTCTGAAGTCTACTTTATCTGATATTAATATAGTCACTCCTCCTTTCTTTTGATTAATGTTTACATAATGTATCTTTTTCCATCCTTTTACTTTCAGCCTGCCTATATTGTTATATTTGAAGTGTGTTTCTTTTTCTTTTTAATTGTGCATTCACAAAAGTTTATAGAGCAAATTAGTTTCCCATTCGATAGTTTGTGTATAAAGTGTTCCATAACATTGGTTTCATTCCCCACAATGTGTTAGCATTCTCCCCATTTACATCCTAGGTTCCTCATTTCCTTTCATCCTGATTTTCTATCCCTTCCTGCCTTCTCTTCTTTGCTTTTGGGCAGATGTCACCCTTTTGATCTCATACAAGTGATTATTCTAGTTCCTCTCGGGTGTTAATTGTTTATTTTATAGGCCTGTCTGTGATTTGGCTGAAAGGTAGTCTCCAGGAATGGCTTCAGTTCCAGTTCAGAGGAGTGTCTTGGAGCCATAGTCTTGGGGGTTCCTGGTCTTTTTTGTGAAATTGATTTTTTATTCTACAATTTTTTGAAGTATGTTTTTTATAGATAGCATATACTTGGGTCATGTTTTTAATCTACTTTGCAGATCTGTGTCTTTTAATTTGGTATTTTTAGAGTATGCACATTTAAGGTGATTATTGATATGTTAGGGCTTACATCTGTCATTTTATGTTTTGTTTTTCTGTTTGTTCTCTCTGTTTTTTTATTTCTCTGTTTTCTTATTCCGTGGATTACTTGAAAATTTTTTAAAATTCCGTTTTGATTTATCTGTAGTTTTTTTGTAGCCTTTGTGACGTAGTAGATAAGAGCTTGGCTGCTAACCAGAAGATCAGCGGTTCGAATCTACCAGCCCCTCCTTGGAAACCCTATGGGGGCAATTCTGCTCTGACCTACAGGGTCACTAGGAGTCAAAATTGACTCGATGGCCATGAGCATAGTGTTTTTGCAATGAGCATAGTGTTTTTGCACATATCTCTTTGTATAGCTTTTTTAATGGTGGTTCTAATTATGATATATGCAAAGCTATCACTGTTAACTGGTGTTATCCTTTAACAGTTCTGGTAAAGTGTAGAAACCTTACCTTTCTTTATGCCTCTTTACTCTTTTTTTTTATTTTTATTTTATTGTACTTCAGGTGAAGGCTTACAGAACAAATAGTTTCTCATTAAACAGTTACTACAAATGTTGCCCTATGACAATGGTTAACAATCTCGCAACACATCAACAATATCCTTACTCAACCTTGGGTTCCCTATCACCAGCTTCCTTGTCCCCTTCTGCCTTCTGGCCCTTGTCACTGGACTCCTGTACCTCGTTAGTCTCATTCGGTTTTACGGGGCTGTCCACTCCCAGGCTGAACAGTGAACCTCGGAGGTAACTTCACCACTGAGCTAAAAGGGTGTCTGGGGGCCATACTCTCGAGGTTTCTCCAGTCTCCTTTAGGCCAGTAAATCTGGTCTTTTTTTGTGTGAGTTAGAATTATGCTCTACATCCTTCTCCAGCTCTGTCCAGAACCCTCTGTTGTGATCCTGGTCAGATTTACTCTGTTTTTTAAATAATTGTTTTAAATATTTTTCTACATACATTTAGAACCACATTAGACAGTTTAGTGTTACCATTTTTGTTTCAGTTGTCATATGTAACTTAAAAACTCGAGAGGAAAGGAAAGTATTGTATTTACCCATTTTTTTGATTAGCATGCATTTTCTTCCTTCCTGATGTTCCAGAGATCCTTCTTTTATCGTTTGCTTTTTGTTTAGAGAACTTCCTGAAGTGGTTCTTTTAGGGTAAGTCTGCTGGTGACAAATTCTGTTAATTTTACTTCATCTGAGAATGTCTTGAATTCGCCTTCATTCCTCAAGGATATTCTCACTGGGTATAGGATTCTGGGTTGACAGTTCTTTTCTTTCAGCACTTGAAAATATTGTGCCACTTCCTCTGGCCGCACCGTTTCTGATGTGAAATTGCTGTCGTTCGAATTGTTTTTCTCCTGTAGGTTAGGTGGTGTTTTTCTCAGTGCTTTCAAGATTTTTTCTGTGTCTTTAGTTTTCAGAAGTTTAATTATGATGTGTCTTGGCATAGATTTCTTTGGGTTAATTCTTGTTGAGGTTTGCTCAGCTTCTTGAATCTGAGGTTTATAAAGTCATTTGTCAAATTAGGGAAGTTGTCAGCCTTTTTCTTTCTTGTAATACTTTATCAGCCCCTCCCCTTTTTCCTCCCTGAGAATTCAATGACATGTATTTTACATTTTCTGTTATAGTCCCACAGGTCCCTGAGGCTCTTTGATTTTTTTTCCCCAGTCTCTTTTATCTCTGTTTTTTCAGATTGGTAATTTCTTTTACCTGTCTTCATGTTTACTGATTTTTTTTCCTCTGTCCCCTGCATTCTTTTATTTATTTCAATTATTATTTTTATTTCTAAAATTTTCATTTGGTTCTTCTTTACATCTTCTGTTTCTTTCCTGAAACTTTATTTTTTTTAAGGCTTTTTTCCATTTGTTTTGAGTGTGTTTGTAATTGCCTGTTGAAGCATTTTTATCATGGTTGCCTTACAGTCTTTGTCAGGTAAGTGTAACATTGCTGTCATCTCTGTGTCGGCAACTATTGATTGTCTCTTTTCATTCAGTTTGAGATCTTCCTGGTTCTTGGTATGACAAGTTGTTTTCTTTTGAAACTTAGACATTTTCATATTATGTTATGAGACACTACATCTTATTTAAACTCTATTTTATCTGGCTTTCTCTGACACCGTTGTAGAAGTGATGTGCCCCTCATTACTGCTAGGTAGAGGTAGATGTCCGGGTTCCCTACTCAGCCTCCATTGGCACCTGAGGTGGGCATGGGGGCTTCTCATTACTGCTGGGTGGGGTTAGAAGTTTCTGCTTCCCATTTTTTCTCCACTGACACCACAGTGGGAGTAGCCTCATTATCACAGGGCAACAGTGAAAGTCCTGACTCTGACACTACCCCAGTGGGAAGTTGGAGGGATGCCTCTTTACTACCAGGTAGGAGTGGAAGTCCAGGCTCCTATTGTGATCTTCACTGACACCATGGGATTGGTGGTGGTGGTGGGGATTGTTACTGCCCGGTGGAGATGGAAGTCCTAGCTCCTAACTAGCTTTCTCTAACCCTACCCCAGTTGGTGGGTTGGGGCACCTCATTACAGTCTGGTGAGTGGAAATCCAGACTCCTCACTTAGTCTTTGGTGACATGAGCAGGGCCACAGTTTTTCTTTTGTGTTTTGGCTGGACTTGAGTGGTTATTTTCTAAAAATTTTCTGTCTTATTTTCTCATTCCTCCCTTCCTGGTCCTTTACTTCCTGATCCTGCCTCTTTCCTGGCCCTTTGGCTAGAGAAACCAGGCTTTCATTGGGAATTTTTTTTGCTGGTGCCTGATGGCATTTCCAGGTTGCTGGCTTCTTTAGCTCTAAGTCTGGAATATATGAGGTACAAAGAAAACGCAGGGAACTCACCATCATATCATTCCTTGGGTGCTTGAGGTCCCTAGCTTGTCTGCCTTTTTCTCTCCACCTTTCACAGCCTTCTTATGTTTGTTTTATATATAATGTCCAGGGTTTTAGTTGTATTTAGTGGGAGAATAGGGAAAAGTACCTCTTTCTCCATCTTCCTAGAAGTGGAAGTCTCATCTTTTCTTTGAAAGATGTTTTCATAGGGTATACGTTTTCATGGAATTCTGTGTTGCCAGCATTTTTCTTTTAACAGTTAAAAGATGTTATTCTGCTGTCTTCTTATTTGTTGTTTCTGAAGAGAAATCTGTTGTCAGTTTTACTTTTGTTCCTCTATACATGATGTTTCCCTTTTTTTCTAAGTGTTTTTAAGATTTTCTTTTTGTCACTGTTTTTAAGCAATTTGATTGAGTGGTCCTTTGTATAGTTTCCTTCATGTTTCTTCTGCTTGGGGTTTGTTGAGGTTCTTAAATCTGTGGATTTACTGTTTGCTTCAAATTTGGACAATTTTCAGTAATTTTTAAACTATTTTCTTAAATTAACATACAATAAAATTAACTTTTTTGATATACAGTTTTATGAATTTTACCATGTGTATGGATTTATGTAATTGATACCTCAGAATACAAAACTGGTCTATTACTGCAGAAAAACTCCTTTGTGCTATTCTTTCAAAGACAATCATTATTTCTTAAAATATTTGTTCTGTTCCCTCACCCTTGGACTCTAATTGCATGTATATTGGAACTTGAAGTTGTCCCACAGCTTCCTAATATGCATATTTTTTTAGTTTTTTTTTTTCCTTCTCTTTGTGTTTCATTATCAATATGTTGTATTATTTGTTGTCTTCAAGGTCACTGATCTTTTCTTCTGTGGTGTCTAATCTGTTGTTAATCCCACCTGGTATATTTTTCATCTGTAGAAGTATATTTGGGTCCATTTCAACACTTCTCCTTAGCACGCTCTTACTTTTAACAGATGAATATATTTATAGTGTCTTTTTAAATTGTTTTTGTCTTTAGTATATTATCTGTGTCATTTCTGGATCTGTTTCTGTTGATTTTCTCCTTGTTATCAGTCATATTTTCCTGCATCTTTGCATGCCTTATACTCTTCAGTTGGATGCCAGATATCATGAACTTTATGTTGTTGAGTGCTGATTTTTTTTTCTTATTCTTTTAAATGTTTTTGAACTTTATTCTGCGACACAGTTAATTGAAAAGAGTTTGATCTTTTGAGGCTTTGTTTTTTAACTTTATGAGGCAGTTTCTGAGCAGGCCTCAGTCTAAGATAGTTTCTCAGTCTCAGTACTATTGATATTTTGGGCCGGATAATTTTTTGCTTTGGGGGCTGTCCTGCACTTTGTAGGAGGAATAGCAGCATTGCTGGCCTCTGTCCACTAGAGGCCAGTAGCACCACTTAGCTATGAGTAAGAATGGATTTTATATTTTTAAAAGTTGTTTTAAAAAAAAGAATATGCAACTGAGACCACTGTATGCGGCCAAGAAAGCCAAAGTAGGTACAGAGAAAGTTTTCTAACCCTAGGTATAGAAGACATTCTTTTACTGTTTGGGACAAATGGTAGTGTTAGAAAAAGTTCATATTTTTCCAGTATAGAGAGTAGTTATGTGCACAGGCTTTGAAATCAGAAAGCATATGATTCCAATTTTGTGTCTGCCACTTAACTATATGACGTTGGGCAAATTTTTACCTTTCCGAGCCTCAATTTCCTCTCTTGTAAAGTAGAGCCAATATATACTTATCATTTAGGCTTGTTGGAGAATTAAATGAGAGAATGAATATAAAATAGATAGCTCAATGCTTTGACACATTGTCGCTGTTATTGCTATTTCATTTGAGGAGCATGTCCCTTATATCTAATTTACTTAATGTATGTATACATAGTCATATTTTTGCTAATTTGGAGGTTTATCATCTGTTGTCTTTCAGGTCATGCAGAAGGATTTTGTATGATGTGTACAATGCAAGCACATATTACCCAGGCACTCAGCAATCCTGGGGATGTTATTAAACCAATGTTTGTCATCAACGAGATGCGACGTAAGTACCATTCTGTAGTAGCTTACAGTAGTATTTATTAACTAGTTAGTCTTAATGGCCTAACTGGTAAAAAAAAAATGAGGCCCCCCCCCCCCCCGGGTATTATTGGAGCCCTAGTGGCATAGTGGTTAAGAGCTTGACTGCTAACCAAAAGATTGGCAGTTTGAATCCACCAGCCACTCCTTGGAAACCCTAAGGGGCAGTTCTTCTACTCTGTCCTATAGGGTTGCTATGAGTTGGAATCGACTCGATGGCAACAGGTTTTGGGTTGATGTATTATTAAAAACCAAACATTTCATCATACGTGGATACATCTTTTTACTTAATAATGTTATTTTTAGTAAAACATTTTACTATATAAATGTGTTTTGAAACTTTTAAAACAAAAGTTGACAATATAATAAAGAAGATAGTATTCAGTTAATATAAGCAAATTTTAAATGTTTCTTTTAAACTCAGAATTTGTTAATAAAATCACTGATAAGTTTTACAACAATCTTTTTCCCCAGATATTTGGATTTCTATGCTGAGTAATGCTAACTCTGATAAATATTTTCTTACAGGTTTCTGTAAATAGTTTTTAATTGCTTTCAATTTGATGAATGAATATTATGCTATACATAGTGACTGGAATTGTCAAAATAAAGTTAATTATACTCTTAAAAATTATACTTATCAACAAATTTGTGGATAATGTTCACTTTTTATATTTAATTTTTTAATTATTTAAAAATTTTGTCTTTTGGTTTATGATCCTGATAGGTTGCTTGAAATTTTCTTTTGTCCTTTGTGTGTTTTTTGCAGTGGACTTTTACATCATCTTAACTGAGTTGGACTAAAAAACGCACGCAAATTAAAAAAACTACCCCTCTTAGTCTCGTATCCAACTGGGTAATTATAGGGATGCATAATTATACAGTGAGGAATGTTAATTCTTTCCTAAAAAACTGCTGAAAATTAAAGAGATGTTATACTGGCTCTTGGCATTTTTGCTTGGCCAGAACAGACAATGCAAGAATCTTTAAAACATTGTTGGATCCTGGCAAAATTTTAGCCGGGGGTGGATGGTTGTTTTTAGTTCCATATATATTTATATATACATATATATCAGGCATGATTAATATTTTAAAACCTAGTCTTTAAGAACAGGACTTTGCTGTGTATATACGTGTATACATACATCCATGGAGACATACACACTGTAGAATAATGAAATTGCTATTTTTGTAAGTTAAGACTGGTAGAATATTAACAAATTTATGTGACTTAATATTTACATACATATAGGTAGATATATTATTTACCTTTAGGACAGAGTAGAACCTGCCCCATAGGGTTTCAAGGAGAGGCTGGTGGATTTGAACTGCAGACCTTTTGATTAGCCACTGAAGGCTTAACCACTGTGCCATCAGGGCTCCTTACATACATTAGTGTACAAAATTTGACATATAATTTATTGTGATAATGTTTGTACGTTTGTGTTTATGTTTTTTGTTATTATGTAATTTGGTCTTGCAGCTATTTCGTCAATTAGAAGTAGGGCTAAAATGTTACTGTGTAACTGAGAGAAGATAATTCGTTTTGTAGGTCATCAGGATAGAATTTGGATAGGTTTGGACATTTATGTTCGCATGGATTCTATTATCATGGAGATCTGTTGCAGAATTTAAAATGTATACATCAACACCATGACATTTTAAAAAATATTTTATTTTGTTGTTGTTGAGAATATACACAACAAAACATACACCAGCTCGATTTTCTACATGTACAATTTAGTGACTGCACCATAACATTTTTGACAAATTTTTGAGACAATACAGCCAAAGTTGAATGTATTCAAGTACAATTTCATTCACTTGCTAAAGACCTATAGCATCTTTAATGCAAGAGCCTACTGTGGCTGCTGTCTGTACTGTAAGAAACTCCAGCCACGTGGGCATTTAGTGGGCTAGAGGGCGTGGTCCTAGCTGCTCTCAGGGTAGCTTGTTTATTAGTGCTAGTTCCTCATGAAAGAATTATCTGGATATTATTTTCTCAATGAAGTATTATCATAAGATAAAACTTTTTTGGGGTGCAGTCTGGGCACATTATATGATGATAAAACTTTGTCTTTATTTAAATTTTGCAGGAATAGCTAGGCATTTCCGTTTTGGAAACCAAGAAGATGCCCATGAATTCCTTCAATACACTGTTGATGCTATGCAAAAAGCATGCTTGAATGGCAGCAATAAGTAAGTCTAACAAAGCACCAGTCATATCTTCTGTTTTCGTCTCTGGCTTATCAGAATTCAGTTTTGCCTTTTATGTTGAAAAGTACATAGATCTGTGTTTGCTTCACCTTTTGGCTTTGCATTGCCTCTTTCCCAGCCTATTTGCATTATATTAAAACAGTTTAAAGAGGTATAGTTACTATAGTAATTTGAATTTGTCAATTATAGATGTCAGGAAATGAGCATTGGCTTTGCCATTGTTTGATTTCTGAGTGTCAGCTGAACTCTACAGATCTAAAAACAATGGCGTCTCCTTTCTAGTCCTGCCTGCCACTTTCTCTGTTGATTTCCAGCCTTGGAAATTTGTTATTTGTTCCCTGCCTTTTTCTCACTCTGTCTGGTCAGTTGCCAACTCCTGTAGCTTCTTTCTTAAAACCTAAATGCAGGCTCAAGAGGAAGATTGAGGAAACAGTTACATAACAAATCCTAAACCACTTGCTATTGCGTGAACACATCTGGTAAATCTCCTTTTCTATTCCCGTTGCCACCGCCATTACCTCATCTGGGCCTTCAGGGTCTGGGTGATGACAGGCCACGATTTGCGGAAGCGCTCTGGGTCCCTGCTTTCACAGTCCTGCCTGTGGTCTCTTCCTCCAGGCCAAATTCCTGCCTTGTCTTCAAGCCTCTCCGTACTCTAGTTCTTGCTATCCTGCCTCTTTTCCCACCACTCCTCCTGCCCTCACTATGTTCTGTCCAGCAGGACTCTTCTCTGGCTGCCACATATGCTAATATCTTTTTAGTTTGTGGCTCTTCTGTTTGAATTCTTGTTCATTGATAGACATATATGCTTTTGAAATCTGGTCGTAGCATCTGTGATTTTTGCAGAACTCTTCTCTCATATCACTGTTTGACTGTTTTCAGATTAGACAGACACACGCAGGCGACCACACTTGTTTGTCAAATATTTGGAGGATACTTGAGATCTCGAGGTAAACTTTTGTTTAAAAGTTGATAAAGTGATGCATACATGTGGTTTAAAAAATACAATAGGAAGTGGTTAATTATGAAAGTTCAGTTTCCCGAAGCCCAGACCCCTACCCACTGTCCCCAAAGGCAACCACTGTGCCAGTTTGTAGTGTTTCCTTCCAGTGGTTTCCTACACATGCATAGACTGGGAGCAGACAAGACGTAGCCCTTTCATTTTCCTTTTAACATTAGAAACTTTTTACATTTCAGCACATACAGATCTAACATAGTCTTTTCACAGATGCAGTAGTATTCCATTTATTTATTTAGTCCCCTGTTGATGGCTATTTGGATGGTTTCTGTTTTGTTTTGTTTTTTTTAATTACCATCAGTGCTTCATTGAACGTCCCCAAACATATGCCCTTATGTCCATGTAGGAGTATGTATGTGGGGTAAATTCTTAGTATTAGAATTTCTGGATCAAAGGATTGTGTATTTTAAATTTTTAAAACTGCCATATTGTCCTTCCTAGAGGTTGTACCAATTTACATTCCACCTAAACCCATTACACTTTGACCCACACTGTGTGTAGTATTCAAGTTCTAAAAAATTGTACCTTGTTTTATTTTTTATTTTGATATAGTATTATATTTTATCATTTCAGTAGTCGGTACTGCCATAATGATTACACTTGGCTTATACTGTGCATTTTATTTTTATTTCAGTCAAATGTTTAAATTGCAAGGGCGTTTCAGATACTTTTGACCCATATCTTGATATAACATTGGAGATAAAGGTAAGTTTCATCGTTGTGGTAGTTAAAAAAAAGTCAGTCATACTTTACATAACTTTATAGTTCATTTATAGTTTAGACTAGTTAGAGAATATGAACTGAAAATTTAAATGTGCTCAGACTTCATTTAAAGGTGATTATTCAAACCTGGTAGTAGGCGTCATAACAAACTTTAAAACACTTCATCTTTTTACCACTCTTTGACTTTTCACTTAATAAATCTTCATAAAACTAGAAGATTTTGGTGCCTATACTTGGCATTTTGGCAGAGGACTCTTAATATAATCTGGACAGTGCCCTTATATATTAGCCAAATTTAGATGGTTATTTAGAAACAATTTTGTTTCTTGTATTTTCTAAACTCCTATTTTTTTGGTTTGTTCTTAAGCTTTTGTTTTTCTGATTACAAATGTACTACAGGCTTATGATAAAAATGACAGACATTGCAGATATATGTAAAATCCCATCCCTTAGAATTAACTCTTGTTAACAGTTTGGTACATACTGTTCTAGAATATACATACATATATAAAATGTATATATGTTTTTTTAAAACAAAAACTAGATTATACCTTCTGCCTATTTGGCCACTTGCTGTTTTCATGTAATTCTGCTTGGAGGGCTTTCTGTGTGAATGTGTTCTTGGGGCAGCTGTGTAGGATCCAGTGAACAGATATGCCGTAATTTACCTCTCTAATTCCTTGCTGGTAGATAATTTGGTTTATTTCCAGTTCTATGCTATTTTAAATAATACTGCAGTGAGCAACTTCTTTACATATTTTTGTTTACTTTAGTCTCCTTGTCTTTTAATGAGAGGGAAAATAATTTGATGTGTACGTGTATAAAAGTAAACATCATAATAAGGGAAAATTGTCCTTTTAGCATAAAAATGCACATTTGTCTTCTCTTTTTATTAAAAGAAGAGGCTGTGAGTTGTGATGTGTGTGCCATTTCTTCCCAGGCTGCTCAGAGTGTCAACAAGGCATTGGAACAGTTTGTGAAGCCGGAACAGCTCGATGGAGAAAACTCCTACAAGTGCAGCAAGTACGATAGCTGGTGGCGTGGACTTGATGCCCATTGCTCCAGTGGGGATGGCAGGGAAGCTTGGCTCTCAAGAGTTTGGGGTGTCTCAACAACCCCTCTAGATTCCATTTAGCTTCTGATACCATCTGGGAAGACACTGGGTCCCTGTTCTCCAAGGGCCAGAGCAGGCAGTGTCTAAATGTTTGCACTCTTTTCAAGACGTGCAGCCCTGTGCCCTTGGGGTCTGGTGCATCATTTCTGTGTGGATTTGTGGAAGAAGAGCGAGGTAAGGTCCTCCAGAAACCACACATTAGTGCTGCCTCATAGGAAGATATAGCTTTGGATTGCATGTCTTTGTCACACAGGCCTTTCATTGACTTCCTCTATAAAAAGGCTGGGATGGCAAGTATTGTATGAGACCACTATTATAAAAACTCAAGAAAAGATTTATGCACAGAAGAAAACAGTCTTTGATGGTTATGAGGGAGAGGAAGGGTAGGGAGGGGACATCACTGACTAGTTACTTTCGTGAAGGGAAAGACACAGTATAGAGGAAATCAGCACAACTTGACCAAGGCAAAGTCTTAGAAGCTTCATAGACACATCTACATACTTTGAGGGACTGAGTTACTGGGGCTGAGGTCTGGGAACCATGGTCTTGGGGAGTATCTAGGTCAATTGGCATGACATAGTTCATAAAGAACATGTTCTACATCCTACTTTGGTGAGTAGCGTCTGAGGCCTTAAAAGCTTTCGAGTGGCCATCTAAGATACATCTGTTGGTCCCATCCCATCTGGAACAAAGGAGAATGAAGAAAACCAACAACACATGGAAAAGATTAGTCCCAAGGACTAATGGACCACATGAACCACAGCCTCCACCAGCCTGAGCCCAGAAGTACTAGATGATGCCTGGCTACCACCACCGACCCCTCTGACCGATAGAAGGTCCCAGACAGAGCGGGAGAAAAATGTAGAACAAAATTCAAGTTCACAAAAAATACGAGACTTCCTGGTCTGACAGAAACTGGAGGAACCCCCAAGACTATGGCCCCCAGACACCCTGCTAACTCAGAACTGAAGCCACTCCCGAAGTCCATCTTTCACCCAAAGATTACACAGGCCTGTAAAACAAATAATAACACATGTTGGAATGAACGTGCTTCTTAATTCAAATATATGAGACCAAATGGGCAACTCTTGTCCAAAAGCAAAGATAAGAACGCAGGAAGGGACAGGAAAACTGAATGAATGGACACAGGAAACCAGGGATGGAAAGGCGGAGAGTGCTGATACATTGCGGGGATTGCAACCAATGTCATGAACCAATTTACGTATAAATTTTTGAATGAGAAACTAATTTGCGCTGTCAACTTTCACCTAACACACAATAAAATTAAAAAAAAAATAAAAAGGCTAGGATGGGGCTGGGAAGTCACTTTTTCCTAGAATAGTTAAGCAGCTTTCTCTCTCATGATGGTTACCCAGGATTCGGGGTCATATTTATGTTTTATTTCTTTATGAAGTCAAGAAAGCCGATTTTAGCAAAGCCCTTTGTCCTGTGTTTTAAGTAGATTATCATTTATAGTCAGGTAATACAGATAATCTTTATTATCAAATATTCATTTTTAGAGGAAGAAGGCTCCCTTCTTTTTTCCAAGACTGTAGGAATCTCTTCGTTTTCTTAACTCCATAGGCCTTTCTAATCTTTATTTTTCTTCCTTTATCAGGATAGGGCTTTATTTTCACAGAATAGATACCAGTTTGAAAATATATTAGTTTTTCAGTTTGCTTTGAATTGAGAGAAACCTGTATTAACCTGATTTTAAAATTATCGGTCACCTACATGGCTTGGCATCTCATAATTGTCTTACCTTCCATTTTCCTTTCATACTAACTCAGCAGTTTCTCCCATGTTTTTAATTTTACTGTTTTCACTGTTGGTTGAAGGGGGTGGCGTTTCTCATCTAATATAACTTCTTTTGTAAACTAATTTAGACTATTTCAGAGAAAACAAGGGAAACACTAAAATGCCAAAAAAAAAAAATACAGTAATTATCTTAATCCTTTGCTTCTGTTTATTTCAAGGTGTAAAAAGATGGTTCCAGCTTCAAAGAGGTTCACTATACATAGATCCTCTAATGTTCTTACACTTTCTCTGAAACGTTTTGCAAATTTTACTGGTGGAAAAATTGCTAAGGTATGTAGATAGTATGTATATTAGTAATAACGTTTTATTTGAGCCTTTTCAAGGCTTAAGTGTCAGTAGCTATTAAGGGTTATGAACAACCTAGTTGAACAGATTTGTTGACTTGACTTTCTAAGTCCTTCCAGCATTTGGTAGAGGGAAAAAATGTCAAAGAATTGAGCCAGTAGTTTGATGAGCATTGGAGCTTGTTTTTCCCATATCCTTTAGCTAGCTAGACTTTCTGGTGGTAAAATTGGTAACTTATCTGCATTTGGCTTCATGGCCAATTCTTTGACATTCAGGGTAAGGAGAGGCACAGATAGCACGTGTATGATTTGAAATCCAGAAGCCTTCCCTGCCAGATCTTGCTCCTCTTTCATCAAAGTCCATTTTCTTGTTTGCTCATTTGTTTTCTGATTAGTAGGACACTGAATTTTCCTGTTTTATTCCCACTTTCTGAAGATTGAAAGTGGTCAGAAATTCAGTAGTATGCAAGAGAAATAAAATAATCTGTTCCTGAATTATTTAAAATAAAAATAAATGACGACTCACGTCCAGTGTTGTCATTCTGTTACTGTCTCCTTGAATGGATAAGAAGAACTCACTTTAATGTGGGGGAAAAAATACAGTGGGACTGCATTAAATACACGTTACTCTTAGATCCGGGGATATGCCAGGCCCGCTGTCCCTTGAAACGTGGTGCGTGTGTTAGGTTTCTGCTGGATGTCACAGACTGGTGTTCTGCTTGACTCCTCCTAGCAGACCTGCTGCCTGAGCCCACGCCCATGTGTGTGGAATGATCTGGGCCTTCAGAAATGATGCTCCTTTTTCCTCTTCCCATTTCGGTTTAGGATGTGAAATATCCTGAATATCTTGATATTCGACCGTACATGTCGCAACCAAATGGAGAACCGATTATTTATGTTCTGTATGCAGTCCTAGTACACACTGGTTTCAACTGCCATGCTGGCCATTACTTCTGCTACATAAAAGTAAGCTCTGCGGATTTTGCAAATAGCTGTTTGTAGATCCACACTCAAGGTAGCACCGGCATTCTGGGGGGAAGGTGGGGCTTTTACAGTTAAAATGTGAATGACCATTTTTCTTTTCTTATATTTCTCTTGTTTAATTATAGCTAATCTGTCTTATTGGCTGTTTTTTGCAGGCTAGCAATGGCCTCTGGTATCAAATGAATGATTCCATTGTATCTACCAGTGATATTAGATCGGTACTCAGTCAACAAGCTTATGTTCTCTTTTATATCAGGTATGTCATGAAAACAAATATTCACATTTTCTGTTACGTCAGAAATGATTTTTATATATATAAAAATATATATTTTATATGTGTGTGTGTGTGTATGTGTGTTCATACATATCATTTATGCTCTTCCTCTCACCAGCATACTTAAGTCCAATATTGGGTTACCTTTAAAACAGCAGCTTAATAATTATTGTAACTTGGCCACGTGCCCAGATAGAAAGTAAGGTAGATCTGACTACGCTTAATGAGTTTGATGTAGCTCTTGGCTCTTTGGCAGGTACAGGAGAGGGACAGCTTATGCTGCAGACAGCCAACAGGGTGGGCCTGAGGGCTGTGGGGGCAGTGGGTACAGACTGGTCACAGTGGCCCTTCCATCCCCGGAGCAGGGTCAGCTGGCCACCATCCCGGGCCAGGCCTCCTGTCAGCAGCAGCTCTGGCGCGCTTCCTGTCCTGGTGCTGTTGCATCTGCTGACTTGCCAATTCCATTTGCAGAAATGTGGCCTTTGGGAAAAACCTGGTATGTGCTCCCAGGTGTTCATGTGTAATAACTGAAAATTAAGACTATCCTAAAATGTCCAACAATAGCAGAATGATCGAGTAAATTGTAGTATATCCCTATGCAGCTGCTGAAAATAATTTTTATAAAGTTTTCTTTTTTTATTTTTTTTAATGTTATGAGAAAGTGCTCAATATATATGGGGGAAAAGGAGTTTTTTTTTTTTTTTTAAATAAAAATGAAGCAGACTTTATTTAGAAGATAAAGATGGTGTATCAGTTTTGGTTAATAAAGTTGGGCTCAAGTGTTTTAAAAGCTCTTTAATGCCATCACAGACTGGCATGCCAAGGGCATTCTGAATGCCAATTACAGACTGAAGGTATTTCAAAAACCAAGACACTATCAAAAGCTGATAGAGTTTGGATTTCTCTTAAAGTTAGACTAACACACTTCAGTAGTAAGAGTGAACAGATTACTCAGTTGTGAAAGTTAAAACACTACACTGAGCAGTCCCGCTCCCTTTCTCCCCAAGTCCCTAAGGCAATATTACAGTTGCTTCTGACAGCCAAAATTCCAACATTTCAACAGAGGGGAGCAGAGGGGAACTGGGAGAATGAAAAGCAAAGTTAATAAATTGTAACTGATATAGGCAGCTGCCACTTGTTCCAAAGTAAAGCCTAGTCCCATGCCCATTTTCTTCACATGTGCACTGACATCTTCCCAAACAGACGGTAACTACACTCTTGCAGGAATGTGCCAAGACTAGGGTGGGGAGGTCCAGACAGTGAGTGGACAGAATGCATTTTGCATCCAGTTCCCTTAGGTGGTACAGCTGATTAAGGACAAGTACCTAGACTATGGAAAACCCACTAGCCAAAGGTAACTAGAAAAGAGGATTAAATGCATAACCAGTGCAGAATAACTGCGAGGCACCAAGACCACAATTCACCAGCCCATTTTCCTCTTCTCCATCACTGAATGGATCTGCAAAAAGTATTAATAATAGCACTGGTCAGCTGCTTCGTGGAACAAAACGTGACAAAATACACGGAAGGTTTTGTTTTCATTATGGTTCTCAGTGTACTTTATTCTCCTGCTGTCTATCTAAGCAGCCCACACAGGACAGAAATGGATAGCACTGAGGAATGATCAGATTTTTTACTCTGGGGGAAAAGGAGTTTTAAATTTTCGGTACTGGTCTTGAAAAAGCACTGCGGGCTAAAGATGGAGGATCATCTGCTAAATCTGAATAGAAGGCGCGTCTGATCCAAGCCGTGGTATTTTTGATTGTCCAGTGACAGTGAAAGCTGGACAATGAATAACGAATACTGAAGAAGAATTGATGCCTTTGAAGTGTGGTGTTGGCGAAGAATACTGACTATACCATGTACTGCCCAGAAAAACGAACAGATCTGTCTTGGGAGAAGTGCAACCAGAGTGCTCCTTGGAAGTGAGGATGGCAAGACTTCGTCTCACGTATTTTGGACATGTTATCAGGAGGGACCAGTCCCTGGAGAAGGACATCGTGCTTGGTAAAGTAGAGGGTCAGTGAAAAAGAGGAAGACCCTCAACAAGATGGATTGACACAGTGGCTGCAACAGTGGGCTGAAACATAGCAATGATGGTGAGGATGGCGCAGGACCAGGCAGTGTTTTGTTCTGTTGTACATGGGCTCTCTGTGAGTCGGAACTGACTCAATGGCACCTAACAACAACTGAGTGGTCAGATGAAGGATCATGTTTGTGTTGTTTTACTCTTTCTGGACATTATAGATTTTCTGTAAAATGGTATATATTTATAATTAGAACAATATAATAAAAGGAAAAATGGCTTTCAGATAGTGACATACTCAGAATACACGGGTAAAAATACCATTTATTTGCTTACCCTTGTCCCCCAGTCGGAATACCTGACATTCACCTCACCCTGAAGAAGAGACTATGTGAGATATCATGCATAGCTCTGTACAATGTAACATAAAAATACAGTAGTTTTCTTCTCAGTCTTTTACTTGAGGAGTTAACTGCTCTTGGATTTCCAGATAAATCTCTTCTAAGACAATCCTCTGTGTAACCATGAGTGATATTACTCTCTTTACCTCCAGGTCCCATGATGTGAAAAATGGAGGTGAACTTACTCATTCCACCCACAGCCCGGGCCAGTCTTCCCCCCGACCAGTCATCAGTCAGCGGGTTGTCAACAATAAACAGGCCGCGTCAGGGTTCATTGGACCACAGCTTCCTTCTCATGTGATAAAGGTAACACTGTATATAGAGTATAATCCTTTATAGTAATTCAGACTCTCAAGTTCACATTGCAGTGGTCGCCATGTTTTCATGTACATTTGGACTTATAGTCAGATAAGTTGATCCCAGCCTTTATTTATTATAAAATATTTCAGATACATAGAAAATCTGAGCATGAATGTAATGATCTAGAAGAAGGTTTTGGTATTTATTGTTGTTAGTTGTTGTTGAGTCAATTCCGACTCATGGCAACCCCATGTGTTACAGAGTAGAGCTGCTCCATAGGGTTTTCTTAGCTGTAATCTTAAATGGAAGCAGATCACCAGGCCTTTTCTTTCATGGTACTACTGGGTGAGTTTGAACCGCCAGCCTTTAGGTTAGCAGCCCAGCGCAAACCATTTGTGATACCCAGAGAATAATGATCAAGAAGAAAGTGGGGGTGTGAGTATATTTAAATGCTAGAGATTTTAGCTTCTGCTTTGAACTTCCATTCACTCTATAGATGACATATTTGGGGATTGTTAATTAATGTAATTAATGCTGGACTCCAGGAGAGCACCCTTTTACAAGGATACTTCCATTTCGTCCATTTAGCCATTTCAGAGCTGTGGCATTTTCTGTGTGCTCTCCTGCTGCATTTGCTCATGCTCCCTGATAGTCTCGTCGGGGAGAACTGACAGTGTTGCCTATGTCACATGAAGTACAAAGTCTGAACAGAGTGGAGGCCCAACTTGTTAGACTTCCATGTCGAGATTATTTACAGCCTGTCTACATTTTGGGATTATCAGCATCAGTTGAGGTGTAGGGTCTTAACAGCTTTCAGTTTGAGTTAATTTGTTTTGAATTATCGAATAAACTGTCTAGTTGTGTATGTTTTTCCATGGACCTTGGGCAGTATTTGGATTGGAGTAGGAGTCCCCAGTCAGAAGGCTCTGGAAGCTGGGCAGGTAGCGGGCTCCTTGATAGGGACCTCCCGACACTGTCAACTGGAGAGGGCCTGCCTGCCCATACGCGGGGCAGCTGCTGTTGTTTTATCAGGCAGTTTGGCTTTTTACATGAACCATTCCACTTTTAAGATAGTTACTAGTTCAGATATTTAAGAAAACATTGTGAAGGCCAAACAAAAGTCATCTCTAAACCAGATTTCACTCATGAGCCCTTGGTTGCTGCCTCTGGGTAGAGCTACTGTAGTTGCGCTCTGGAGCAGAACAGCCGCACAAGCAGAATGAGACATGGTTGAGCAAGGCATGGCTTAGGGAGCATGCTTGCCTCGGCCGCTTCTGTTTCTGCCCATCTGACGGCTCACCAACTCCCAAGCCAGCAGGAGTCACTTCCTCCTAGCACTTCCTTCTCCCTGTGCAGTGGTGGGCTCCCAGGAAACTCGACGAAGAAGGTCATATTTAAGGCCTCTTCCTCTGCCAGATTTGGGCACAGTGAGTTTGGTTTGGGATTATGCTCTAGAACATGCTCTGACAAACATTTGTCCCTATTTGTTGATTAATTGCCCAAAAACCTGACCTGTGAAAGGTATATGGTGGGCAGGAGTCAGAAGAAAGAAAGGGGAAGTGTTTCTGGGGGCATAAAACTTATTCATACAAAGAAAAAGCACACCACAATGGGAAGGGCTCGTGAGCCAGACTGGATTCTGTTTCTGTGACACTTACAGAACCCTCACCTGCTTGTGCTTTTCTTCATTACAGAATCCACCTCACTTAAATGGGACTGGACCTTTGAAAGAAACGCCAAGCAGTTCCATGTCAAGTCCTAATGGTAATGCCAGCGTCAACAGGGCTAGTCCTGTTAATGCTTCAACGTCTGTTCAAAACTGGTCAGTTAACAGATCCTCAGTTATTCCAGAACATCCCAAGAAACAAAAAATTACTATCAGTATTCACAACAAGTTGCCTGTTCGCCAAGGTCAGTCTCAACCTAACCTTCGTAACAACTCTTTGGAGAACCCTTCCAAGCCTGTTCCCTCTTCTACCATTACCAACTCTTCTGCAATACAGTCTACCTCGAATGCATCTCCAGTGTCAGTTTCTAGTAAAGTAACAAAACAGATCACCCCCAGCGAATCTTGTCCCAAGCCTGTGATGAATGGTAAGTCCAAGCTGAACTCAAGTGTGCTGGTCCCCTATGGTGCCGAGTCATCCGAAGAGTCTGACGAGGAGTCCAAGGGGCTAGGCAAGGAAAACGGTCTCGGTACAACCAAGAGCTCTCATTCTTCTGGTCAAGATGTTGAGGACGATGAAGCTTCTCAGCATGAGCTTCAAGCGCCTATTACCCTAAATGGTGCTAACAGTACGGACAGTGACCCGAAGGAAAATGGTCTGCCCTTTGACGGTGCCAGCTGCCAAATCCAGCCTTCCCTCTCAGAAAACCCCTTTTCTAAGGCCAATGGCCTTCCTGCAAAGGTGAGTGAGCGGCAGTGGCAGGCTCTGCTTCAGCTGTCATTTAGCAGTCCACTGGGTAAGGTTTCTGCCAGCACAGGGTCGGCCACTCGAGTTGAATGAGCATTTGTTTTTTCATCCTAGTTGATGCCTGCGCCTTTGCCACTTCTCCCAGAAGACAAAATCCTGGAAACCTTCAAACTTAGCCACAAAGTGAAAGGCTCGGTGGAAGAAACAAGGTAAAACAAGAAAGACTTACAAAGGAAGCTGCGTGGCAGGAAATCTCAATAGTGCCTATCAGTGTGTTGGAATTTTTACTCTGTAGAAAGTTTTGTAATGAGCCTTTGAATCTTGATATGATTTGAACAATATCTATAGAATTTTGTTAATTTGTCTTTTAGAAAAGTAAGTTGAACAAATTAGTCAAGTCCATGAAAACAGGACATGTTCATGGTAACATTTTCTTCTGCTTAGCCACTCTCTGGTTAGGCATGCTGTTGGCACATGGCTGAAGTAGACACCCAGCGCTGTCTCACTTACCCTTTTAATGACAAAGAAATATATGAAGATGCACTAAGGTTATAGGGCAGGGGTTCTCAACTGTCAATTAGCAAATATTTTCTAATACCCTCTCTACTATTCTAAAACTAAGTTCATAGGTAGAACCTGTTCCCATATTAATTTTTAAAAAAATCAGTACATTGACCTAACTGTAATCACTGAGAGGAATGAAATGAAACGAATTTATAATAAAATCGTAGCTATTGCAGTATGTAATCAGGTGGGGCTGCACTACTCCCAGACATGGTGGGGCACGCAGGTGCTCACAGCTGCGTGCATATCCACAGGTGTGCTGGGCACCTCGAACAGACTCGCCGTCAGTCACACAGTGTTCTAAAGGTGGATGTTTTGGTGAAGTTCTGGCCAAATTTTGGTACCATTGTCTCTAGGTTTACAAAATACTTGCATTCTTGAAAAATTTAGTGCCTATTAAAATTGTGCAAATAATATCATAACCAGATTTTTCGCCCACATGAATGTCAGGATGTGTGAGACGTAGGACACCAATTCATGATGGAGGACTGCCCTGAGCTTCGGGTTCCCCCATCATTGTAACAACCCCAAAATGCCCACCCATTTCCAAAATGGCCCCTAGCAGGTGGGACTGCCCTCACTGAGAACCACTGGAATGAGGCCTAGTTATTAAAACGGGATGGTGCAAATCCTATAGGCACAGAGGAGCACTCAGTCCCAATATGCTCCAAAGGTAGAATGGCGCTCATGGTCAGTCGTTCGCATAATGACTCTCCTCTTGTTTCTTTCCTGGTCTGGCTTAGTGGTCCTCAGATCTCATGTGCAGGAAAGCTAGTATAGACGGTCGTATAAGCAAGCCATGTCTGCCGTGACCAGGCACGAGTTGCTTTATGAGCTGGCTGAGACGCTCACTCCCACGCTGTAGGTAACGTCATTGCATTGACTGCATATGTGTTCTCACCCCAGATAGATCCCTTCTAAACAGTGGAAATCACTGTAGGGTTTTTACTGTTTCCTGGCAGCTTCCATTAATCTTGAGATTGTATCAAAAGCTCTACAGCAATCAAGGGCAGGTTCATTTACTGCAAAAAGTTTTTCTGAGGCTTCAGTGATTCCTCACAGTTTCTAAGAATCCAGGGAGCTGCTGGCTGTGTTTGCTGGCTCTGAGGCTCCAGGAGAAACTCAGAGGAAAAGCGAGAGCATTGTTCAGCTCCCTGGATTGTTTATACTTAGTCATTAAGGAAAATTAGAAATAAGCTCGGGAACAGGAGGGGCCTGTAACTGCAGAATTATTGATGCTGGAAAATGGGATAGGTGGTAGGCTTGATACAAAATTTTGTATTTTTATCTAACAAAGGAAAGCGAAAATTCCAAGTTTCCAGTGATGACAAGTCCGACAATGGGTTTTAGCCAAGTATATTTAAAGGTATAAAATATTTGGTAAAAGGATGTTTTGAATATTTGCCCCTGTAAGCTAATGACAAAAACCTATTAGGCAGTCAAGCTAATTATCTTATTTACTTATCTTGGTGGGGGCTGCAGTGCAACTGGAACAGAGAAGAACCCGAAAGAGGATCATGAAGCCGAGCTAGAGGCTGCCAGTAGCCCTCTGGATCCCAGCGAGAACCTGGAGACGGTTACAAGTCTCGGCAGCAAGTTAAAGAAGGCGTTGCTTCCCTCTGAGCCCAGCGTCAAATCTACCAAAGAAGAAGCCTCTGAAAATGGTTCCGCAAAACCCACTGAGTCTTTGCCCAGTACCCACAATCTCTGTAATGCCAACAAGAGTACCTTAGGGGATGATCAACTCTCTAAACTGTGTGACCCTGGGAATTTAACCAGCGATCAGATCAAACCATCACAAGATACAAACGGGACATTAATAGAGAGTCCACAGGGCAGAGCATCAGTGGAAACAGCAGAGAAAATGACTCCAGCTCCCTCAGTAAACTCAGCTGATGAATGTGAGCATAAACTCTTGGTTTACATTAGTAGGGAGAAATGCCGAGAACCGGAGGACCTTCCTCAAAGCTCAGGCATGTCCACAAGTGAGCTGCCCTCGCCTCAGTTAGACACGATCACAGAAAATCACTCAGACAAGGCCCTTGAGCAGAGTAATGGTGAGAGACGTGAAGAAAACAAGGTTGGGCAGAAAGTTCAGGATCATTCTCCAGTCAAGGAAAAAATCAGCAGCCTCAGGAAGGTTGATCGAGGACATTACCGGAATCGCCGAGAGCACTCCTCCAGCAGCGAGCGCGCGAGGGAAAGTAGGAGCAAGACCGAGGACCGTTACCACAAGCAGCGGCACCCCTACACCCGGGAGCGGCCCAAGCAGGACCGCCACAAGCCTGAGCACTGCAACGGGAGTCAGCAGCACCTGGCTCACGGCGAGCGGGGCAGCCCCGGCGAGCGCCACTCCCTGGGCCGGTACAGCCACCACCACTCTCGGAACCGGAGCGGGTCAGACCAGGAATGGGGCAGGTACCACCACTCCGAAAGCGAGTACGGCTGGGTCCGGGAGAAGTACTACCCTGACAAAACGAGATGGGACAAGTGTCGCTACTACCACGACAGATACGCCCCATACACAGCCTGGGAGGGCAGGGAGTGGAAGCTTTTCAACGGCGACCGGGAGTATGACAAAGCAGGGCAGTACAGTAAGCGGCCGTACAAGGACTACTGCAAGAGCAGGAAGGGCTGTGAGCTGGTGGCCAAAGAGAAGGACCGGCACCACTTCAGCAGCCCCAGGGCAGGCCCGCCCCATGCGCTTGCTCTGTACCCGGAGAAGTACCCCCACGAGAAAATTGCACTTGGAGCTGAAGAAATCAGTTGTCATCTGTCCGATCGGTTTCATGAACACGAAAACGTAAAGTCCCGGAAACGGAGATATGGCGGTGTGGAAATGAATGACAGCAGTGTAGAAAGGAAAGCCCAGAGAAGCTTACAAAAAGATTCTTTCGAGGAGCCTAAAGTGAAGAAGCACAAAAAATCAAAGAAGAAAAAGAAATCCAAAGACAAACACCGAGATCGGGACTCCAGGTAGGTATGGGGGCCGCTCGTGGGCCTGCGGTCGGGGGAGCAGTAGGGCCCATGGGCTTCAAGCCGTTTGCTCCTCGCTCGTCTGCCCATTCTTGCTCTCTTCTAGCCTGACTGAGTAACAAGTGAAAGAAAGGCTGTGTCACGTTTATATTAGTTTGACTTGTATTTTCATCTGTGTAGGTTTTGCGATTTCACTGCTTTTACAGATTTCTAAAATTCAGTTGTGCTTTTAAGGTATATCTTATTTCATGGTATATAGTAAAATGCCCAACAACCTCATTTTTCAAAACGCTATTGCCATTTTTGGCTCGTACTTTATAAGACTTGTAGGAGTACGTGCATGATGTCCTATGAATGAAAGCCTGGGAGTCTCTGACTTCAGAATCAGTGCCAGTATTCTTACTCACCTGCTGTGGTTGTATTTTCTCATGTCTTCATGCTTTCTTCACGTTCAGTGGCTGTCAGGTGGGCAGAAAATGGGAGGCCACACTCCTTTTGACATTTGCATGCCAGAGTGGGGGTTTGAGACGTGTCGCTTGTTTCCTTGGCCTTTGTCTCTGTCTCCATTTGTCAATTGGAAATCCACTGGGGAAATTTGGTTTTGTATTTTTAAAAAGCAAATTGTTCGGTGAGTGTCTTGAAAATGACTTATCCCTGATGCGATGGAGAAGTAAGAACAGAGTTACTCTGTAGTTTAGCAGACAGTTCTTAAAATTGAAACCCTGGGAAAAGATGACCAAAAGCCCTGGGTAAATAAACAGTGGTTACTGGAGGGAAAAGGTAATCATAACCACCTCCCCTCATATGTGCTTGAGACACCTGGCAGAAGCGTTTTATTTTCCTTCAGCCACTAGTTTCAGGAACAGTAGCCGAATCTTCCCTGCAGTGTTTTGGCCCCTGTGCAGAGCTATAGTCGGCTAGGGGAGGAGCCAGTGGTGAGTTTATGACCCTGAACTTAAACAGTTGTTACAATGAAAACAACACATTTTTAATTAGATGGGTGTCTCACCTGTGTTTAGACCAGCACATGGGTCTAGAAGCCAAGCAGTTCTGCTTTTCTGACTGTTTCATTCTGGGACGTTCTCCCGCAGGCATCAGCAGGATTCAGATCTTTCAGTCTCGTACTCTGATGCTGACCTCCACAGACACAAAAAAAAGAAGAAGAAAAAGAAGAGGCATTCAAGAAAATCCGAGGACTTTATTAAAGATTCAGAACTACACTTACCCAAGGCCGCTAGCTATGAGACTGTGGACCATGCCCGGCGAGCCGAGGGTGGCTTTCCTCTCTCTGATGGCTGGCCTCTAGAAGGCATCGGACCTTGCCGCGAGAAAACAAAACATCTAAGGATGGAAAGCAGGGGTGACAAGTGTCATCTCTCTGAGTATGGCCAGGGTAAGGGGATACTTGGAATTAAGAACTGAGAAAATATTTTTTTAATAAAAAATTTTTTTTAAAGGTAATTGACGCATGAAAAAAAAATCCCCAAATGGCATGAAAGGGTATACAATTCCGAGTAGGTTCCCGCCCACCCCATTTCCTCCAGCCCCAGCTCTCAGATGTGTTGTGGGACTCAGTTGCGTGGTTTGGACATTTGTCGCCGACCCGTTAGCGTTCACTGGAAGCCTAGGTTATGTAGAACCAGGCCCAACAGCACCTGGAATCTGGAGGCCCTGAAATATATGGCTCTGGGTATCTGTGTGTTTGTCTCTTTAAGGTCTGGAGAAACCCCGTTGCCGTCAAGTCAATTCCGACTCATGGCGACCTGTAGGACAGAGTAGAACTGCCCCATAGGGTTTCCAAGGCTGTAATCTTTATGGAAGCAGACTCTTGAATCTTTCTCCTGTGGAGTGGCTGGTGGGTTCGAACCACTGATCTTCGGTTAGCAGCTGAGTGTTTAACCACTGTGCCACCAGGGCTCCTCCTTTAAGGACTAGAACTCTTCACACCATTTTTGATAGAAATAGTTTTGCTCTTCTGTATCCTTAAACCTTTGGCATTCTGACTGTAATCTCACTCCTAATTTGATGACTTGGGTCATTGGAAACATTAGTTGTAGGCCTTGAGCAGAGTGATGCTTCAAGGCTGCTCTGGGGTTCTGGGCTCCTGACTTGGGGAGATGACTGCAGGCTGCTAGGTTCCCTGCATTCTTGTGTCTGTTCTGCACAGGTCTGTGTCTTCCTTGAATCAAGAAGCCCTTTCTGCTCTCTGAGTGCATGTAAAGTAGCCCTTCTCCCCCTTTCTAATTTGCTTCCAAGGACCTTTGACCCTGGAAAGGGGCATCGAGCCTGTCAGAAAGGGATGGAACGTAAGTCAGTGGACCTCCAGCGGAGGTCGGCAGACTGCGGCCCTGGGGCCAAAGCCCTCCGTGGCCTGTCTTTCCACGATCTGCAAGTTAAGAATGGTGGTAACGTTTTTTATGTGCGTGTTGTACAAATGTACATAACAAAACCTACACCATCTCAGTAATTTTTACATGTATAATTCAGTGACATGGATTCCATTCTTCATGTTGTGAAACCATTATCACTCTTTTTCTGAATTATTCCATCACCATTAACGTAAACCCACTGCCCCCTAAGCAAAAATTCCCCTCCCTTCTTCTCTCCCATCCCTGGTAACCACTAATCAGCTTTGGTATCTGTATAGTTGCCTGTTTTATGTAAGTGAGATCATGCAGTATTTGTCTTTTTGTGACTGCCTTGTTTTACTCAGCATAGTGTTTTCAGGGTTCATCCAGGTTTGTGGCATGATCAGGACTTCATTTCTCTTTACAGCTGCAAAATATTCCATTGTATGGATAGACCACGTTTTGTTTCTCCACTCATCTATTGATGGACATTTGGGTTGTTTTCCTTTTGGCTATTGTGAAAAGCACTACAGTGAACATTGGTGTACAGGTTTCCGTTTGTGTTCCTGCTTTCACATCTTCTGTGTCTATACCTAGCATTGGGATTGCTCGGTCATATGGCAATTCTGTGTTCCCCTTTCTGAGGAAATGCCAGACTGTTTTCCACAGCGCCTGTACCATTTTCTGTTCCTGCCAGGAGTCGATGAGGGTTCCAATTTCTCCATATCCTCACCAACACCTGTCGTTTCCTGTTGTTTTTTGAATCATTGCCGTTCTGGTGAGTGTGAGGGGGTATCTCATGTGGTTTTGATTTACATCTTCCTAATGGCTAGTTGAAAACCCTGGTGGCATAGTGGTTAACAGCTACAGCTGCTGCTAACCAAAATGTCAGCAGTTTGAATCCACCAAGTGCTCCTTGGAAACCCTGTGGGGCAGTTCTGCTCTGTCCTGTAGGGTTGCTATGAGCTGGAATTGACTCGACAGCAACGGTTTTGGTTAATGGCTAATTGGAGCCCTGGTGGCACAGTGGTTAAGAGCTCAGGCTGCTAACCGAAAGGTCGGCAGTTGGAATCCACCAGCTGCTCCTTGGAAACCCTATGGGGCAGTTCTCTGTTGTTTAGTGTTGCTATGATTTAGAATCAACTCGACAGCAATGCGTTTATTTTTGTTTTTGTTTTTTAACGGCTAATGACAACATCTTTTTATGTGCTTCTTGGCTGTTTGAAGGTCCTCTTTGGTGAAATATCTGTTCAAGTCCTTTACCCATTTTTTGATTGGGTTGTCTTTGTTGTTGGTTGTAATGTTTTTAAATGATTGGAAGAAAATCAAAAGAATAGTAACAATTCATTTCACATGAAATTCAAATTTAAATGTCCATAAAAAAGTTCTCTTGGAGCACAGCCACACTCAGTTCATTTACCTGTTGGCTGTGACTGCTTTGGTGCTACAGCAGCCTCATGGAATAGTTACGACAGAGACTGTGTGGCCTAAGGTGTTTGCCATCAGGCCCTTTACAGAAGCAGTTTGCGACCCCTGCCCCAGACACCCTTGGTTCACTTTCACAGATAAAGTGCACGGACGTTATTGCGGGAACTCTGATGCACCATTTGAGTTGCCCAGAGCCCTTTTGGGCTTCTCGGTTCTTGACTCTGTCCTGGGCTTGTGGTGGTGTTGATGTGTCACGGGGGAGACACAGGAAGAGGAGGCACTGCCTGGCCCCTCCAGTGGCTCACAGTCCGTGTGCGATTGTTGATTAAGGCAGGCACATGGTCTCCACAAAGTGTTGGTGTGCAGAGAACCAGAAAACACGAGGCGTGCATGGACTGTTCTCTTGGGAGGAGAAGTGTGGTCTCTAAGTGTTATGGAGGAAGTTTGTGAACAGCAAGTAGCAGGTGCAGAATTGCCATTGCCAGCAAGAAGTGGAGGCTTAAGTGGTATTTGCTATGTGTGTGCGTGTTTTTCGTGGTCAAAATACATAGGTAGTACCCACTTAAACGATGGGGTTCCATTCCAACAACTCCGTCATAAGTTGGTTCTGATGTAAGTCAGGTACCTCATTTTTTTTCATTATTGCTCTTTATTATCAGTGTCTTTATAAATCATAACATTGAACATCTGTGAGTGAACATCTGAGAATAACAGCAGCAAATTACACGCTGCAACACTGTAGTACGTATTACGATAAGATGTACAAAAAAAAGATGGTCGTGAGGTTCATTGTAACTCGAATAGATCGTAAGTCGGGGACCACCTGTATGTAACGAAACCTACACCATCTGACAACTTCTACATGTACAATTCAGTGACATTAATTGACTTTCTTCAAGTTGTGCAGCCATTCTCACTGTCCTTTTCCAAATCATTCCACCACCATTCACATAAATTCACTGCCTCCTAAACAATAATTTCCCTTTTCCCCCTCCCTCCCACCCCGGTAAGCTACTAATAAGCTTTGATTTCTACATATTTGCTTATTTCACATAAGCGAGATCATACAGTATTTGTCCTTTTGCAACTGATTTATTTCGGTTCATCCATGTAGTGGCATCCATCAATCAGGGCGTCATTTCTCTTTCTGGCTGAGTAGTAGTCCGTTGTATGTATGTACCACAATTTATCCATTCATCTGTTGGTGGATATTTGACTTGTTTCCACCTTTTGCCTATTGTGAATAGTGCTACGGTGAACAAGTATCTGAATCCCTGCTTTCACTTCTTTGGGTATATACTTAGGAGTGGAGTTGCTGGGTCATATGGTAGTTCTGTGTTCATCTTTTTTGAGGAACTGCCAAACTGCTTTTCCCCCAGCAGCTGCACCGTTTTACATTCCCACTTGCAATGGATGAGGGTTCCAATTTCTCCACATCCTCGCCAACACTTGTTATTTTCCTTTTTTTTGTTTTTTTTTAATAATAGCCATGCTAGCAGGTGTGTAGTAGCTCATGTGGTTTTGGTTTGTGTTTTCCTAATAGCCAGTGACATTGAGCATCTTTTCATGTGCTTGTTGGCTGTTTGAATGTCCTCTGGTGAAATGTCTGTTCAAGTCCTCTGCCCATTTTTTGATTGGGTTGTCTGTCTTTTCGTTGTTAACTTGTCCATGTGTTTTTTAAGAAATTAATTATACACGTTTTAAAATTGGTTTCACATGAAACATGTTGGTGATTGGGGCAGGGGGTCGCGAGGATGGATTCCCTTCTGACCCTGCTCGGCACGTCAGGATTAAGTGTGAGGTGGGCCCGTTCTGTGTGTTGGGCCAGGGCCTGGAGGGCTGCCGCGTGGTTGTCAGGTCGTCTGTACGGACCTGGCCAGAGGCTGCCAGGAGGCAGAGGCTCTGCAGGGAAGGGGCTGAGTGCCAACCCTGGGCTTCCTCACGTTTGTAGCCCAGACGAGGGTCTTGGGGCTGCAGCAGGCTTTGAGCTGTGACCCTGTGCCCTGTCCCCGGTCAGACTGCACCTGAGGGCTGCCTGGTTTGCAGCCAGGGGCGGGGCACAGCTGGTGCCTGGGTCCGAGAGCTGTCCTGTTCATCCTTCCCAGAGGGGACTCCTCCCATTGGACGGAGGATGGACACGCTTTTCTGACTGTCTTCCATGCATCTCAAGTCCCTTGTCCTGCACTTTGCCTGTTTTACCTTTCTCATTTGGCTCATAGTCTCTGGTTCTTTTCAGCCCTCAGCTCGTTTCTTTGGCCTAAGATGCTTCTGTCATGAGTGCTGGTCTGTCTGATGGGGCTGCAGATGGTGCCCACCCACGGGGCCCCTCAGTACCACATGAACTGTCTCTTGCTTTCAGCAAAGCACTTGGAGAAGCAGCTCATGACATGCACGTGCCTGTCCTCCTGGAGGCCTGATCTCAGGCCATGAACTGGAGGCTTCAGAGAATGGAGTGTTAACTGTAGTCGTTTAATGCACCTGCAGAGCAGAGGCACTAAAAATTGTGCAAAACCATCATTAAAATGTTTCCGAACCTTTGCTTTCTAGGTGATTGAAAACTCGGCCTCAAAACAATTCACTAGTTATGGTAAGCTGTTTTCATATTGTATATTTCATAAATGCTGACAGAGCTGGTGAGGGACACAGAGAAGGGAGTGTTAACTTTAAAGACAATGTCAGATGTCAGGGAGCACCCTCCTGGTCTCGGCCCTACCCCCAGTAGCTAGGTGATAAGATGCGGGGTGTCTACCATGGACGGGGTGGGCGGGTCTGGGGAACCAGCCCCACTTAGCTGCTTCCCAACAAGCTCTGCACTGTCGGCAGATGCTCCGCACTGCCCACAGATGCTTTTCATGGGAAGTCCAGACACCTGCAGAAGGATTTAGCCCCCTTTTCCTCAGACTTTCCCAACGTTGTCAGGGAAGATTTATGTTCCTTAGACTTAGGAAGAGAGTCACTCCATTTTCCCATCTCCTTCATTGTAAGAAAAGCTGGCAGAGTTCATGGCATTAGAATCAACAGGACGGTCATTTGACAAATGGAGAATCCTGTTTCCCCAGCCCAGGCCTGCCTGATTGGTTGCTCTAAGGGAGGAACCTGGGCATCTCTGTTCCTTTCCCCATTCCCCGTGCTTCTGGGACACCTGGTCTGTGGACTGAGGGGTTAGCACCACTCACATTGGGCTGCCTGGCCCGGTGCCCAGGCCGGGGACACTGACCCCAAATGCCAGACTTGGCAGTCATTCAGAAGCCTGTCAACACATACCCTTTTCAGGTGGAAATGACTTTGTTTTATTCAACTGTGGTGTGAGTGCCTCATAGCAGATCGAAACCCTTGAGTGTCAAGGAGTGTTCAAGTAATTTAATACTGGAGTTTTACTCAGTGGCCCTGGGAGATGGCAATCGTGTTTATACCCTGCACTTTCGGAGGTAACGGGGACAGTGAATCATTTTGCCTTTCAAAGGAATTTTGTCCAAATGTGTCTTAACTTTTTAGTCAGTGACAGGGATTTAAATGAATTTCAAATTGAGTTTTCTCCTGAAGATTAGTTTGCAGTTAATTAGCATGCTTTCTCCACCCGTCCTCAAGGAAGAGACCTAAGCCTAATTAAGGAGGGAACCCGAGCCCGAGGGGAATGTCGGGTTGAGGTGGATCAGCAGCCAGCTTGGATCCAAGGACCAGCACGTGCCATCAGCTGGCCACCTTGCTCCATTATGCCTCAGAGAGGCAACCAGAGTTACCATTTTAAGGAGGGAGAGTCTCCCCAAAGACCTTGGGAAGCTGCTTAAGAGGGAAGCCATGGATAAGTCACTGGTGTGAAAAGGGGAGGCCCCTCCTGCAGCTCACTGGGCCCTTTGTCCCAGCCCTCCTTCCTAGGGAATCACTAATGTCTGCTGCCTCTTGTCTTTCAGATTCAACATGTTCAACAGAAGCCATCCCCAACCCAGCTTAAATTATATAGAAAATAACTTTGTTCAAATCTGCGTGGTGCTTCTTTAGTAAATACTGTACAGATTTTACCATGGAGAACTTTTTTTTTAGTTTTTACCTTTTCTTAATTGCCCTTATTCCAAATGGATGAACACTTTCTACAACTGCTGACCATTGTAGATACCGTGTATATAAATCACATTGAAAATAATGCCCTGGAATAGAACATCTCAAATGCTGCTTAATTACAGACTCAGGTTGATTACTTGTATTTCATGTAATGTTCCTCCAAGTTAGACATCTGGTGCAAGACCAACCGGGAAACCATGGAATTATTAAAGTACAAACAACTGACAGTGTGTGTATTTAATTTAAAGACTTATTTAAAGATTCACAGCTCTCAACTAGACTTTTGAGAGAAGTCTGTTTTCTGTAATGTCTGATACTAGAAACTAATTTGCTTCATATTTTAGTTGTATTCAAGATGTATTTTATAGACAAGTTCTGTTTTTGAACTTTGTGGAACTATTCCAATCAATTTACCAGTTATGATGAGTATTTACATTATGAATGTATAATCCAAACATTATTTGTAAAGCCTACAGTATGTTTTTATTACCTAACCCTTTTTGATACAGTGTCTCTTGTCTTGACTATATGGTACAGGCGTCTGAGTCATCAGCTTGGTCCCTTAAAGTTCCTAGTTACAGACAAATTCATACTGTGATTTTATTTTTAATATGGATATGCTATCAAACTGTGATACACTTATAATTCACTGGTCCTGCATCAGGAGATGGAGTGGGGAAAACTGTATGTAATACAGTTTGTTATCTGAATAATCTGTATGGTTTATACAGTTTGTGTTGTTCAGAGATGTCTAAAGTTTGATCTTTGTTTTTTTAAAGATTAAAAAGCACTTGCCCCACTGTAAATATACAGCATGTGAAATTTATATAGTATATAAATGGCAGCAAATTCAACATTTTGTGTCTTATTTTTTACTGCTGGTTTCCCATTTGCTTACAGACACTTCTACCTGACTTCCTCTACTTCCTCTCTCTCGTTCACCTCCTTAAGCAGACAGAGGCCAGCCTGCCCGCAGACATTCCAGTGATCAGAGCTGGAGAGCAGGTTGCTGGCTCCAACAGCAGCTCTGTTCTAAAGAACCAAATCTTAGACGATCTTGCTTAACAATACGTTTGATTTTTTTATTGCGTGAACACGGTATTTGCAAGAGAGCGTTTATAGCCATACAGTCTCCAACTTTACTTACTATTCACTTTACAACAAAATATCAAGATACAGAATATTTCTTCATGCAAGTTGTGGAAGTATATACACTGAATAACATTCCAGAAATCCATATATATGTACATTAATTATTTACATACTATATTTACTGTAAATAGAAATGTCTTCTAAGAAAAAATAAGAAAACGAGAAATCACAATTTGTGGTTTCTGGTCTACCACAGACCTAAACTTCTCAGCAAGCATATCTGTGTAGATATATGCATTTGTAACTTTAAAAATATGCATTGCTTTATGTGAAGCACTGAGTGCTGCTTCATGGTGAATAGCTCCTATTTGGACTCAGTTTGGTACCACATATAATTGTTCAAAAGTGTTACCTGACCCTGAAGAAATCCGGTCCTCCTCGGGGGCCCAGCGAGAGAGCCCGGTGAGGCTGTGGACACTGCAGGCGCCACTGGGCACTCCTCTTTACTGCCTCCTACTCCCTGTCTCTGGAGGAGGCTTTTTCTTTGGCCAGACTTGAAGCTAATGATTCAAGCACTGAGTGTAGACACTGGGCGGGGAGGATGAACATGACTGATCAGGCTCAAGCTCAGGCAGGAAAACCAGGCCTGCCCACGCGAGGAGATGAAACTGTCGCCTGGCCTCCGGCCACCGGCACACAGCCCCGGCCTGGCGGGCTCTCTGGAACGGGCCTGCCTGGGGATCGGTGGGCACGATGGCTTTGTGCCCACTGTGTTAATACTGTCACAAGACCTGGAATTAGATGGCTTCATGTAACACTCGGATGGATGGCAAACTACACAGACTGTAGCACCACGTGTTCTGCACGGCTCCTGTGAGCAGCCTTGGTGATGATGCTCCCTCGCAGATGACGCAGCAGAGAAACAGACTTCATCAGGTGTCTCCTTCATGCTTGCTTTTCCCAACACCACTCTGAGGCCAAACCCCAAACACAGCAGCCCTGTGCCCCCAGGGTCATATCTGGGGTGAGAAAGTCAGGAGAAAGTGTTTTTTCTTGCGTGAAACACTGACCAAGCTGGCCCACACTGGCCCTGGACATCCTCACCAGCTTTGGGTCTGGTGGCCCAGGCAACTTTCCTGTGGGCTGGAAGACCGGAGGCCAGAGTTGCATATATACCAGTCAGGCTGCCCGAGAACGCCGACTGTTGCCTTTCTCAAAAATGAAAGTTTTGAATTTGAGGTATCAGTACAGTAACAAAGCCTAAAAATCTGGGAATGAACCAAAAAAACAGGTTTGATGCATAGTGGAGAGTTATGGGCTGGGCACCCCTGCAGTCCAGGGTGACTTAAAGCTACACCGAGGTCAGCTACTCGGAGGCAAAGGCCAGCCACTCAGTCCTAGCATCAAGGCAACACATAAGGCTACTCAAAACGAAAACAAGTGCATACGATCTGAGGTTTTCTTTCTCCAGCTTTCATTTTGCACAGAAGTTATGGCACATAAAGGGTGCGGATTCAAGGACTGTCAATGCAAACGGCAGGTGGACAGGAAGGCCTGTGCGGGGAGGCCCAGCACCAAGGCCGTCCAGTGACAAAGCAGTCACCTGTGCACGAGGCCCTGTGTGTTACGTGTCCTGGATGTGGACGTAGCTTACATTAGGGAAGGAAGCTGCATCTGTCACCCAGCCCCTTCCTGAAGGTCCAGAGTGCTGCTCAGAGCCCCAACCACTCAGCATCCTCAGTCCAGGTCTGGGTGACCCGACCACATCGGGGCTGAGCCCCCTCACAAAGCAGATGCACTGCGCACCCACCACCGCCGTGGGCAGCACCTTCCCGGCCTCCTGGGTGGCCTACGTGGGCTCACACTGCTTACAGAAGACCCAAGTGCCACACTGGTTTGGTCTAGACAAGGTATGTGTATGTGAAATGACACATCCAGCCTGGAGTTTGCTCTTTCCCTCCTCATAATGAGACGAGCTCTCCGAAAACATGGTCTTGTATTAGAGGAATACGACTTCTTATTTCTAGTTATTTACATGTCTCTTCATTACAGTAAGAAATTTGGTCAGATTATTGTAAGGTCAGTAAAATTAATCATTCATTTTGCTGACAAGTTTTAAAGAGAAGAATGTGGTCAAAAGCCAGCCTGACGCATACTTGGTTGAACCATATGGAACTGCACTCTGTGCAGGTCAAACCAGCCACACCAGCAGTTTCGTGTGGTTCAACATACAGCCTCTGCGTCCAGGGAAAAAGCTGTCTCCCAGAATTCAGCAGTTACAGCATAAACATCCCCCCAAAAAACATAATTTATACTGAACAATTTACTTTCCAGAAAGTATTTGAAAAAGTATTTGTGGGGCAAAAAAAGTCAAAGTTTTAAGAGCAGTACCAGGTGTCACACCTGGGGCCCTGCTCCTGGCTGCCCTCCCTCCCCCCTCCCTGCCAAGTGCTCGTCCTCCCCCAAGGACCCCAGGCCCCCCTCTGGGAGGTGGGGAAACCATGCCATGGCCCCCACGCCTCTCTCCCTCCCTGACAATGGCGAGTGAGTCGCAGCACCGGCTGGTCAGCAACAGCCCCCCAAAGTGCAAATGCCTCTCCCTCACCAAACCCCTTTGGGCGCTGCATATGTATTTTTTCAGTGCATGGTATATACTTGTGTCCTGGAGTTAAATTTATAGCTGCCATTCTAAAAATACTACTGTTAGAAAGTAAGAATCTTTCATCATAATTTCAGAATATAAAAAAGCATATAAAAGCTATAATCATATATTTGAGAAAAAAATTCTGAATAAAAAAGTGGTAGCTTTTCCTTTCCTGTGTTGCTATAAAACAGTGGCTTCTGGAAGGGCTGACGTGGCACAGCTGGTGGCAGCGCGGTTCCCGTCTAGAGAAAAGGAGCCCTGTGCTGGCGGGCGCGCAGCACTTCTGACAGCTCCACCAGGCGCTGCTGTGGAGAAAACTGATAAGGGCGTGTTTGGACATCTCCCACGCGGGTGATGAGGGTCAGCAGGAAGGGAGGTTTTCTGGAACCTCACCAGCAACAAAGATCCCAGACCACGGCACTCCTAAGGCTTCAGAGCGTGCAGCTTGGTTCACTACACCCGACCCCAGAGCACTCTTCATTTGCGAAGCCGTGAGCACGACACAGAAACCACTGCCTCCTGGCCACGCCTTCTGGAAAACGCTCTAAGGAGGTGTGATCCAAGGTGTCACGGGGAGGACGCTTCAGTCACTGTTTGCTGTGGGGTTTTGGTTTTTACTTTTACCTGTTGAGCCAGGAAAGCTCTTATTTTTTATTGGCAATCCTTCTTTTCCTTGTTGCCAGCATGTCATAGAAAGGATCCCTACTGATACTTGCTCTGATGAAAAAAAGGGAAAAAGTCAGGTTAGACCCATGCATGGGGCTGTGCGGTCTGTAAGACACAGTGCCCCCACCCATCAGCCTAGTCGTCATCAGACGAGCAGAGCCAAATCTTTGAGAGCTGATGTCTCCTTAGAATTTCTGGAAACAAAAGGGTTCATTCACTCAGGCAGGTAGGCACACACACACACACAAGCACACACTCTCCAACTTAACTGTCAGAAAGAAACAGCCCTGAAGCCTCTGCAACCCTGCGGAGCACCTCACTCACTTGATGGACTTGATCCACTCCTCCTTCTCCTCCGGGGTCGGGGCAGAGATCCGGTACACCACATGGTTCCCTTCTACCACGCGGCCATCAGCTTCTGTCTTGCAGGCTTTGATAACTTGCCCTTTGTGGCTTGGGTTATAAAGCTCAAAACAGTTCTGGAGGAGGGCAAAGACAAGGGAGGACATCACCCAAGGGCTCGGGGGAGGATCGTAAATGCCTAGGTTCAGGCCCCTTCCCTCAGCACTGCCAGCATGAGAGGGTCGAGCGTGTTGAAAGAGAGAATTTGACAAGAGAAAGCCATCCATCTTACCGGTTTCCGCGGGTCTTCCACCTCTCGGATGCTGAGGTTTTCCAGTGGAATAATTCCCCGGGGCTCCTTATCCTACAAGAGAAAGGGGCGCATCTAGACCCACTCAGGCTATTGGCCTGGAGGATCCGTCTCCATCTAGAGTGGGTGCCAGTCACCACGGGGGGACAGGCAGGACCCGAGCTTGCTCTTACTGTTGTGTACTCGAAGTAGTAGAGGCAGTTGTCCGTCAGGATGAACCAGCGCCGCTTCCAGGTCTTCACGCGGCCTCCTGCAAGCAGAAGGTCTCATGAGTCAGACGATGGTGCAGGCCAAGCACCAGGGCCCAACGGCTGAGGGGGTCCCGGGAGTTAAACAAGTTAATGAATTTTCAGAAATGCCACCAGGAACCAAGCTTGGTTTTAAGCTTTCCTTCTCATGAAAGTGTTTGACATTCAGACTGACAATCAGAAAAGTCCTGAGCTAGCCACACTGACCTGGCTGTTTAAGTCCATCTGATCCCCTGTGCCACCGGCTGGAAAACTGGCTGACACAGGGCACTGCTGGGGCCCCTGGCATGCACCCCCAGATCCCCTGGATAATTCAGTCATCTTCAAATCTGCTTCCCAGCAAAGTCAGTCATAATGGATGGGCTTAATTTCCTCACATGGAGATGACCATATGATGCAGTCATGGCCCACTCACCCCAGATCTTCTGTGACCTAATCCTATTACACCAGGGTGGTTATCGCATTATGGAATACTTGGGGCGGCCCTGGAATCCATCACAATCAATTACCCCTTGCCCAGGGAATTATTAGATTGAACTAATCTTGTAACAAGATCTGAAACACACGTGAACACGCCTCACTCAGCTCCTCTGACAGACTCCTTTCACTAAACGAAAAGGAACTCTCTTTTACCCATAAACATGCAGCAGAGACAAACTGGCTTCAATTTCTTGCCCTTGCTGCTGACGTGAAGGTTTTTGTTTTTTTTTTTATTAAGAGAAAAACATGCTGTGGGCAACAAATTCAAGGGAGACACACGGTCCAAGGCGGAAAATGACTCTCCAGGCCCCAGGGGCACCCAGCGCTGAGGGTGCTGACGTTCTATGGGCACCGCCCAGGTTCTCAGGGCACACAGGCAGTGCAGTGCTGTCAGGGTGAGGGTCTGCCCTCAGGGCCAGGGCCACCCCCCCCACCACCACATAGAGACCATGAGTCAGTGCAGTGCAGTTGAGAGTGAGGTGAGGTGAGGAGACGTGTGGTAAAGTGAGGTACATTCTAGAAGCCACACAGTGTGCTTGGGGGACAGGACGACAGGAGGCCTTCTGTGCGGGTCACATGGCGAAATGAAGAGACGCTCTGGATGGAACCCCTGGAAGCCAAATGTTACCCAGGGCTGGGGCAGGAGGGTTAATGTGGCCTCTGACGGGGCTTCAGTTTGCAGACAGCCAGGGTAAGAAGACAGAAACAAGAGAAAATACAGCAGGTGTGCAAGGTGCACAGGAGCCCCGCTGCCTTTCCTTGTGTTTCCGGGCACTGGGAAGGCCTCGCCCTGCCTCACAGACCAGCCCCAAACGGCTCATCCTTCTGATGTCTAACAGGTGGCTCTCTGATTGTGGCCTAGAGAGGCGTGGAGAGCTCCAGCACCAGGGTGAGCCAGGGCTGGGCTCAAGGCTGCTCTGTCCACCCTGCCACTCGCGGGCCCTGAGAAAATCCCACTCTGGCGCCCCCCACACCCCTCACCAAGGTCCGCACCCACAGAAGCACGAGGAGGAAAAGCATTAGCCACATTGTAGGAGTCATGGCTCTGAGACATGCTCTGGCAGGAAGGTGCAGTCCCCTACCTCCTTCTCTTGCCCAGGGAATTATTCCTGTCAGGAGGGTCTGTCTGAACACCAGGCTGGCCATGGCCTGGCCCAAGATTCCCTCAGGCCCTCCCTCAGGCCGCCTCCCAGCCAGGGCTCCCAGCCTGGGACACCCCATCCCCTGACCCCATGGCCCGCCCCCTCCCAGTCTCCTGCCTGTACCTTGGCTGCTCCATGTTCTCTGGACCAGCGCAGCCTCACCAGGGCTCTCGGCATCTTGCTGGGGTTCTCTGCTCACCCCAGACAGGCCTGTCCATTTTCCCCCCAAGACCAGCACAGGCCCGGGTTCCCTGGCGGCCCCCGGCCCCACACTGGCCCTCTCTGGCCTTCCACCTCCCCTGGGGCATCACACAGGGGAGCTCAACCTTGTCCCCAAGTCCCGGGTGACAGGCGACAGAGACATGTGCTAAGGACCTAGAAGCCACAAAAAAAAGGAGGACACAGCTGATGGGTTCCAGGTGCTTCTCAAGCTGAACTCTTGTGATCCTGAACTCACCCAGCTCCGTCCCTCACACTTCCTCCCTTGGCACCCCACTTGCACCCGCCTCACTCTGTCCCTCACATTTCCTCCCTGGGTGCTGATGGGGCAGGGTGTTTTCTCTGGCCTCAGGGCCCTGCTTGCCCCTCCTACCGGCTCCCACACAGCACCAGAGGCATCTTTTGAAAAAAAAATAAATTGGCCGAGTGGCTCCCTGCTTGAAGTCCCCCAGGGCTCCCTCTGCTCTCATCATAAGACCCAAACTCCCTAAACTCCCTCAAGGCCTCCCCTGAGCCTCGGCTGCACCTTCTCTAAACTCAGTCTCCAGCCAGTTCTCTAGGATCCTTCCCAGGCACCCTGTCTGCGAATCATATCTACCAGACGCTCTCATCATAACGCGGGATCAGGTACCGCCTGTGGGTTTTGCTCACCCCTGGGCCCCACTACCCTGTGCCCATCGCTAGGCCCGTACCACCAACTCCCAGGAGAAAGGGCTCTCTGCTCCTTGCACCCTGACTGCTGGCCCCTGTTCTCAAATTCAGTGGCACATCCTGGAGGGTCCAGTCCCTGGTCCCCATTCTCAAGGCCAGGGGAGCCTCATAGGCCTGGGGGATAAAGGCCCGGCCCAGGGCACCCTGTCAGCCCCAGGAGGGGTTGGGACAGTGCCTTGATCTCAGGGCTAAGCTACAAGAAGAGACTGTGCCGTGCAGGTTTCTGGCTGACGTTATGAGACACCTACACACACACCACCCACACGCAGACACTACACACACGCACACCACCCACACGCAGACACCACCCACACGCAGACACTACACACACGCACACCACCCACACGCAGACACACCACCCACACGCAGACACCACACACACACACCACCCACACACCACACACCACCCACACGCAGACAATACACATACGCACCACCCACGCGCGCCACACACCACTCACACACGCCTCTGCCAAAAGAAGCCTGGCTTCCCTGAAACTGGGGCAGCACCTGCTTTCTTGTCATTTCCCTCCTACTTTCACTGCTGTTATCAGGCGGGAGCGTGCACACCCACGACAGCTCAACTGAGCACACGCCTGCGTGCATTTTTAACACAACGGATTCTCAGGACTTGAGGCGGGGCCGTAATTCACTAACAGTCCTCACCAGGCCCTGCACACTGCACAGGAAAGATGAAGCGCCTGCCTGGCAAGGCATCCAGGGATTGTCAAAGTGCCACCTGGTTTCAAATTTAACTGTCTAGGAGGATGTAATTCAGCAAGGTCACACTTGGGGCCTCCTGTGCCCTTTGTGCACATGCTTGGAGACAAATGTTTTAGTTTCTAAGCCTGTTTTGTGCATCTGGCCAAGCGCCTGCCCTGTGCTAGGGGACTCTCTCCAGTGACCGGGAGCTGTGAGGGAGGCCTGGAGCCGGCTGTCCTTACTAACGACACACACCACCTTCAGGGCAGACCTGTGGCCTCCTCGTCCCCTCAGCTGTCTCTGAGGCCAAGCCTGGGTCCAGATGGCGACACTCTGGGCCCTCAAAGCTGCCGGGATGAGGCCTCCGGACCAAGAGTCTCTGGGTGCTGAGAGCTGCATGGTTCAGCAGGGTGGGAGCCTGGACACAGCCACTGCTGCTGACCCACCATGTGGGACAGACCACGCCAGCCTCTGGCCTCTGGTTTCACTCCTGAGACCAGGGCAAGAACAGAGGCTGCCTGGGTCAGACGGAGGTCCAGGAAGACAAAGGTACAATGGGGTAGCCTGCACCCCAGGGGCTCTGCCTGGCGTAACTTTCTGCATCTGCTGGTGTCCTGGTTCGTCCCTGGTATTGTTGCTAATAACGATGCCAACTCCGCATTGTGCTCTTTCAAGATCTATCTATGTGGGATCAAACTGACAACAACTCAAATAGATAGGAATCTTAGGGAACAATGAGTTTATGTTAATGGTGGACGAACAACTCAGAAAAGGAGGGTGAGATGTTTACACAACTGGAAGAATGGAATCAATGTCACTGAAGAGTACGTGTAGGCACATGTTGAATTGGTGTATGTTTTGCTGTGTATATTCTCAGTAACAATAATAGAAAAATAAAATAAATTATTAAAAAAAAAAAAAAGACAACGCAGCCCCTCAAATCTTCCCTGGCGATCCATCAGCACGGTGGCTTGGCTTATGAGGCCATTGTCCACCAGGGAGCGCCCTCTGCAATGCAGGGCCAGAGGGCAGGGTCTCATCAAATGCACCCCCACTCACTCTGCCTGCCCTCCTTCCCCTGCCTTCACACCAGAACCACAGGCTGTCTGACATTTGAAACGATGGTGTCCGTCTGAGGTTACTTATGCCTCCAAGTCCCATGGCTACCGCTATGAGGTTTCTAGCAAAGATCCAGACTCTGCTAAACTGGTGCAGAGCCGGGGAAGGGTCAGAAGAGCAAGGCGACCTCGAACTGGAACGACAGGCACTGGGCTCCCAGGGGAGTGCCCCACCCATGCTCACACCCTCACAATTCACCACGGCTGTTTTCTCCTCCTTGCTAAAAAACTACAGAGTTCTCACTGCCCTTAATATCTTACACGCCACAAGAAACATCTGCTCTCAGAAATGCCTTGATGGAACAGTTGTCACAGCTTGCAGTTTAATGTTAACAGGAAGGCAAAAATCCCAATCCCCACAGTCAAAATGACCTCTGAAAACTCCTTAAACCACCCATAAAGCATAAGGGGGCCATTAGGACCTGGGGTCTTCCCGAGGCGGCAGGTGGGCACTGCGTGGTGGGTGTGAGGGAGGAGACCCGTGACGCTGAGGGGTGGCGCTGGTTCCTGGCCGTCCCCAATGCCCTACAGAACTGCAGGGAGTTGAAGCTATCCCCGCACAGCATGCCATGTGCTTCTGAGGCATCACAGCCACCCTGACCCTGCCCTGTCGGTCGCCACACGCTGGAACCCCAAAGCCGAGCCCAGCATGTCGAGGCTACAGGGTCGGATGAATAGCGGCCGTCACCCGAGCTTCGCACAAGCTAGCAAGGTGAGAGGAGACCAGGAGAGAAATGAGCAGCTGAGACAGAGGCAGGAAGCCACTGGGTACGTACCTCCTAACGCAGAACAAGCAGGGACAGCCCGTCACAGAACAGAAAGGTGGGAGCCACAGGCAGAAGGAAAACAACAAGAAGGCACATTTAAACCACGCATCAAAATCACAGCCACGCCAAACCAAGAGAAAGGCACACAGAGGTCTTTGGAGGTAAACGCACTTGCTTCGGGTACAGAAAACTGACTTGGACTTGTATCTAGACAGGAGCTGAGCCGCGTGCTGGGCAGCTTCCGCGCAGCCGGGTGCGCCTGTCTGCCCTGTTCTGGAAGGCCTGCTCAGAGGGGCAGTCACGACTCTGGGGTGTCAGCCACCAGGAGCACTCATGTGCTCGGCTGTGCTCCTGACCCTGCTTTCCGCTTAGGGGCATTGGCTACAAGGTCACTGAGGGCCATGGGCTGGGGGATGACCGCGGGCCACATGGCAAAGTGCCCGCACTCACCCAGCTTCAGGAGCCAGCCTTCCCGGTCGGGGTTGAAGAACGTGTGAGTCAAGTCATTCCCGTCATCCTCTGGGATCTTAAATGGCTCATTCTTAATACTTTCATATAAATTCTGTAAGGAGGGGAAAACAGCAGCAAATCCAGAGTTCACAGGGGAGAAGTCACTTGCCTTCTCTCAGATCAGGAAGAAGGGTGAGGCTCAGCAGGGCCAGAGAAGCGAAGAGACACTAAGAACACGCTTAAAAGAAAGAAGTGGCATTGCCAATTTGCACAGACAGAATCTGATAATCCTGAAAATTGACAACAAGGTCAGGGATAGAGAGGAAGGAGGACGGCTGTCGTAGGTGTCCTGAGTTGGCTCTGAGGTTGCCCGATCCTGTGCTCAGACGCACGTTCCTGCGACACTCACCCTCAGCAGCTCCTCTGGAAGGTCCCCTCCCTCGTTGATGCCGCGGTTCATGGTGATGAACCGCTCTGCCGTGGGCTTGTCCCGCACGTTGTGGTTGTGGAGGCTGGTGTTGAGCATGATGATGGCGAACGACAGCACATAGCAGGTATCTAGAACACATTCGGAGGACGCCCGAGAGGCTGCAAACAGATCTGCACGTGCTCTAGAATTTCTACATCAGGGAGGAGTGCCCAGGAGGACCGACTGAGCGTCCTGGCGGGACAGCTCCACTGGCTACCTGGGCAGGCCTGTGGCAGACAGGGACAAGAGTAGACTGTCCTGGCTCAGGGCCGAGGCAGAATCTTCTTAGCAGCCTACAGCAAACAAACCCCGGGCGAGCCAGGGGCCTTCTGAGAGGGCAGAGGGAGGCTGTGTTAGCACTGACCTGTGGACTGGAAGACCCCGGGATTGCACAGGCAGTAGCGTGAAGCAAAAGCCTCCATCATGCGGTCGATTTTCTGAGCCTCCCCGGGAAGCCGAAAGCTCCACAGAAACTGCCTGCAGAGAAAGAGACCCAACGCCCAACAATGCATCAGGTAATGGCGCATCTCCACGGACCTCGCTCTCTGTGCTGGAGATGGGCCCTGGGCCTGCATGTGCAGTCTGCACCCTCCTCCTTCTCCTCTGCCTGTGGCCTGCTCTGGCAGGGACGCGGAGGAACAGAGTAGGCAAGGAGGGAGACTCAAGATCTTTTTCTTCCATCAGTAACTCAAAACCGACCTTTACCTGGTGGCTACAGCCCTGTCACCTCTGCCTTAAAAATGCACCAAGAATCTCAGCGCCCCTGCCCCTCCACTGCCGCCGTCACCTTCGCCCGCCCACAGGATGGCCAGGGCCTGGCACATCCCCTGCCGCTCCCCGAGTCATTCCTCACGCAGCAGCCCAGTGACCCTGACCGTGTAACCGGGCCACACTCCTCCACCCATGACCCCACCTCGCTTGGGAAATCTAAGTCTGCAGATGGCGTCCGGGCTCCTCTCCCACCTACCCTCGGCCAGTTTCCCTACCCCGCCCTCCCGCCTCTGCCTCAGGGCTCTTCCCCAGGGGTCTGGCCCAGGTGAGCTGACAGCTGCGTCCTCACACCTTTGGGTTCCTTTCTACCCAGTGGGCACCATCTCACAGAGTCTTCGCCAGCCACCCCTACCCCGCTCACTCCTGAGCCCTCCTCTGCTTTGTCACCATGGCACCCTAGGATCTCCTTACTGTCACCTGCCCCACTGGCCCCACCCTGCAAGGCCTCTGTCCAGCATGCCCCATGGTGCTCCGCGCATGGCCGACGTTCCAGTGGCTTTAGCAGAGGGGCAGGGCTGAGGTTAGATGAAAGGCTTGGTGACAATGGACTGTCTGCAGTTTGAAAGCCTCCATCCACAGCCATCAGGTGAGAGGGGAACGCTGCCCTGCCTGGTCCCCTCCACTCCCTCTGGGTGCTCCCCTTCTCTGCATGCCCCTGATGAGGGGGGCTGCCCTGTGCCTTGCTCTGCTTCTTCTCACCCAACTCTCTCTCTGGGGACTGTGGCCACACTCAGGCCACCTCTCAGCTAGCACTCGCCTCCTCGGCCCTGGCCGCTCCGAGTCGTCAGACTAAAACCCAAGCTCCTGAGTGTGAGAGGAGCCCTCCCACCCAGCTGTGTCTTTACCACCCGCTCGCACCTCTGTGGTCCGGCACCGGCCAGGCCTCGAGTCCGCTGTGCTGCTCCCCTGCCTGCCTGGCCCAGCCGACCTGGATTCTCCCTGCCGGCCTCAGCGTCCCCACAGCCGGTGCTACCATCTGAGCAGACCCCACACCCGCTCCCAGGCCCACTCTCCTCCTGGCCTCCTTCTCTGCACGCCTCGAGCCAGTACGGCTGCCAGCACAAGGGCAGGTGTGCACTGTCAGTGTGGGTGAGGGTGAGCCGCATCCACACTGCCTCCACCGTCTGGGCGGGGCCGTGACTTCTGGGGGTCGCCTAGGGCGCCCTGCCAGGTGGGCCTCAAGGACAGGCACGTGGCAGGAGGGACAACAGAGGAGCTGCGGACACATACAGAGCCCAGACCTCCCCCCTCCAGGCCTGCTGCAGGGCCATGCCGGCCCCCAACACTTGCAGCATCTAGTTAAGACTCTCCTACAGCTCTGGTCCGGAGACTATCAACAACCGTGCCATGGACACACCTCCCAGACTAGCCCCCTAGGTCTGCCCCTTTCTCAAAAGTTTTCAAAAATTGAACCTAAAAACACCTATGGCTGCAGGAATCGTGTCTGTTGCTAACTGCTGGCACACGGTCCAGCCCCAGGCTAAGCAGCACATGGGCACGCATGCCAACAACCCAGTCTGCTGCTGAAGTGAGGCTGCGAGGAAGAGACTGACACTGCAGCAAGCAGCACGCGTAGGGGGAGGTCTAGACCATGAGATGGACAAAACGTGTGGACTCTGCTCATTCGGGCACAGCCTGCCCATGAGCTCATGGCAGAGCAGCTCACGGGCAGCTCTCAGGGTGAACGCGGGGCCAAGGGGCCCCTGCCCAATGACTTCCACCAGACCAAGGGCCATCATGTCTGGGTCCAGACATGCAGGAAGGAAGCAAAGGAAGGAAAGAGGAAAATGTACCAGAAGAGCAACCAGAGTGTGCATCCAGAAGGGCCAGCTCCCTGCCCTTGTGGCCAGGCTGCACCACGGACGGCTGTGTGGGGACCGGACCCATGAGAGGGTATGGGAGCCAATCCTCCAGATCCACCCTGGCGTGATGTGTGGGGACACCTGGCTCTCCTCTGCTGGTGGGAAGTCTATATCTGGGGCTGAGCAGACACCTCCCTGGCACACTCAGTCGCATCCATACCGATGGCATTTGAAGCCACATCTGGCGGGAAGTGGGCCCGCGCCTGTCTGAGCTCCGACTACAGAGCAATCAGCAGACGTGGGAAGAGAGCACGTGACACAACTGTCAAGCACCACTAAAAACAAAGCACAGCAAAGAAGCTATGACCAGGATGTGGCGCCAGCCGTCACCATCCATCCGTAAGTGAGCGAGAGTCTTGACGTCCCTCGGGGCTGCTGAACGCGCCTGCAGCGTTTTCATAAGGAAAACCAGTGTTTGCAGAGACACACGGAACCTTCTGAGTTACCAGGAGTGAAGGCGCAACCACTACTGTCCACACACCCATTCTCTCACCTCCCCACCTTTCTTGTACCCAATACGCAATTAAAGACTTACCTTAAGGCTTGTACGAGGTTGAGATCAGCAAACTCATGGAGTTCAACAAAAGCCTGAAGAACTTTAATATTAAATTCATCCCTAGGAAAGGAAGGAAATAAGTTTTAAGCCCAAGGCATATTATTTCAATCGTTTTAAAGGAAAGGCATTTCCTAAAGCAGGTTTTTGTGGTTTTGAATTTAGTATGACTAAAAGTTTTTTTTCACGGTAAATTTGCTTTTAGGCAAGAAGATATTAACAGTTTACTTCGGAATTGCTAAGATTCAAAGCAATAGGACCATCATAAACCCCCAAATAATATAAGCCCAGCCAATGTTCTAAGCGCTTCCCAGGTGCTAAGTTCTAAGGCACTGTTCTGGTGCTCAGCACTGGACCATTTCTCTCTTCACCTTCAAGACAATCCTATGAAGTAGGTGCTCTTCTTATTCCCATTTCACGGGGATTTTGGAACTCAGGAAGCTACCATAACACACCCAAGGTCAGAAACCATAAAGCAGATACTGAGCTCAGAAAGGAGAGTCTGGGGAAGAGGTAATATCTTACATTAGCATTTAAAAGGTGTAAATGGATTTATTTTTATTTAAAAATAAAAGGTGTAAAATTTTACACAAACAAAATTGTAAAGATGAAACAAAAAGTAGAACCGAGCAACCGAAACAATGTGGCTTCGTTGGAATTTTAACTCAAAGCTGCTCCCAGGATCCCTGGTCAGAGAGGCTCACAAAGGGAACCTCAAGTCAGCTGGCATTCTGATGGGGACCGCACTGAATCTGTAGATCAACCTGGGGAGTATCGCCATGTTAGCAACATTAAGTCTTCTGATCCATGAACATGGGATGTCTTTCCATTTATTTAGGTCTTCTATCATTTCTTTCAACAGTGTTTTGTAGTTTTCAGTGTACAAGTCTTACACTTCTTTATGTTAAATATATTCCCAAGTATTTTATTCTTTTTGATGCTATTGTAAATGGAAGTGTTTTCTTAATTTCCTTTTCAGTTTTCTCACTGCTAGTTATGGAAATACAACTTTTCTTCCCCCTGTTAAACAGTGTTTAATATGCATAGAGGTATTTACACATTTCACCAACTGCCTAGCTAATGCATGCCAGAATGGGAAAACACTTTTGTCCCTGCTAGGATTTTTTTTTTCCTGTACAAAAACTTATACATACATAGTTATGTGACCCTAACTGTTCTCCCCATACTATGACAGCACACTCCTCCTTTCCACCCCGGATTCCCCATGTCCATTCAACCAGCTCCTAACCCTCTCTGCCTTCCCATCTCACCTCCGGACAGAAGCTGCCTGTTTAGTCTCTTGTATCTACTTGAGCTAAGAGGCACACTCCTCAAGAGTATCACTTTATGTCCCACAGTCCAGTCCAATCCCTGTCTGAAGAGTTGGCCTCGAAAATTGTTTTAGTTCTGGGCTGATAGAGAATCCAGGGACCATGCTTTCTGAGGTACCTCCAGTCTTAGTCAGACCATTAAGTCTGGTCTTCTTACTAGAATTTGAGTTCTGCACTCCACCCTTCTCCTGCTCCATCTAGGACTCTCTGTTGTGATCCCTGTCAGGGCGGTTGGAAATACAACTTTTTAAAAAAAATAATACTTTACTGTGTTTTCAGTGAAAGTTTACACAGCAAATTAGGTACCCATTTAACAATTTTTACATAATTTGTTCAGTGACACTGGTTACCTTTTACACGGTGTGTCAACTTTCTCATGATTTCCATTCCGTTTGTTCTATTTCTAGTAATCTAGTTTCCCTGCCCCCTTGCCTTCTTGTCTTTGCTTTACAGTAAGTGTTGACCGTTTGGTCTCATATAGGTGATTTCTTAAAAGAGTACAGTACTCATAGGTGATAGTTTATGAGTTAATCTGTCACTTAGCTAAAAGGTTATCTCATGGAATAGTTTTTTTTGTTATCATTGTATATTTTAGCATTATAGCAGTCACATACACAAATAACAATGAATTTTGCATATTTATTTCACATATACAATTGTTGTTGTTGTTAGGTGTCATTGAGTCGATTTCGACTCACAGCGATCCTATGTGACAGAGTAGAACTGTCCCATAGGGTTTCCTTGGCTGGAATCTTTATGGAAGCAGATTGCCAGGTCTTTCTCCCAGGGAGCTGCTGGGTGAGTTTGAATCACCAACCTTTCGGTTAGCAACCAAGTGCTTAACCAATGCACCCCCAACTTACTACTCCTGGTAATTTTTGACAGATTCCTTTTAATTTTCCAGTGATAAACTGGTTAAATCTACAAAAAGTAAAATTTTTATTCCTTCATTTCCTTTTTTATAATTATTTTATTGGTTTCTTGAATAGTAAACCAAGAAACCAGTTGCCATTGAGTCAATTACAACTCACAGCAACTCCATGTGTTACAGAACAGAATGTGTGATGGTTAAGATTGCGTGTCAGCTTGGCTCGGCCATGATTCGCAGTGTTTATATGTGATCACTCCCATGATTAAGTATGCTGTGAGTAGTCAATCAGATGAAAGGGAGTTTCCTTGAGGGTGTGGCCTGCATCTGAATACAAGCAGATGTTCTGGCTTTTTGCTCACTCTGGATCCTGCGGCTGCCTCCTGTTGTCTCACCTCTGGTTCTTAGGGCTTGAGCTGTCAGCTTATGTGCCGAACTTGGAATTCGTCGATCTTCACAGTCTGTGAGCAGAGCCCTGCTCTCTGACCTGCCGACCTTGGGCTCGCCAGCTTCTGTGGCTGCATGAATTGGGAGAGGCCTCTACCTTGATCCACAGACTTAGGACGGTCTAGCCTCTACAATCACATAAGCTGTTTCCTTGATATAAATCTTCCTCTATATATATTTATATGCTTTACTGGTTTTGCTTCTCTAGAGAACCCAGCCTAAGACAGAATGGCTTCACAGAGTTTTCAAGGCTGTGACCTTTCAGAAGCACATCACCAGGCCTGTCTTCTAAGGCGCCTCTGGGTGGGTTCAAACAGCCAACCTTTTGGCTAGTAGTCGAGCACTTAACCATCTGCACCACCCAAGGACTCTTCTTTGAATAGTAACTGGGACTTTTTTTCTCTAATAATTAAGCATTTTTTCCATTTCTACAAATCTTTTTATTAATTTTATTGTACTTTAGATGAAGGTTTATAGAACAAATAGTTTCTCATTGAACAGTTAGCACACATACCATTTTATGACACTGGTTAACAACCCCACAGGTCAACACTTTACCTTCTCGACCTTGGGTACCCTATTACCAGCCTTCCTGTCCCCTCCTGCCCTCTAGTCCTTGTCCCTGGACTGTTGTGCCCCACTGGTCTAATTTTGTTTTATAGGCCTGTCTAATCTTTGACTAAAGAGTGAACCTCCAGAGTGACTTCATTACTGAGCTAAAAGGGTGTCTGGGGGCCATACTCTCAGGATTTCTCCAGTCTCTGTCAGGCCAGTAAGTCTGGTCTTTTTTTGTGAGCTAGAATTTTGTTCTACATTTTTCTCCAGCTCTGTCTGGGACCCTCTGTTGTGATCCCTGTCAGAGCAGTCAGTGGTGGTAGCCAGGCACCATCTAGTTGTACTGGACTGAGTCTTGTGGGGACCATGGTAGTTGTGGTCCATTAGTCCTCTGGACTAATCTTTCTGTTGTATCGTTTTCTTCATTCTCCCTCACTCCCAAAGGGGTGAGACCAGTGGAGTATCTTAGATGCCACTCACAGGCTTTTAAGACCCTAGACACCACTCACCAAGGTAGAACGTAGAACATTTTCTTTATAAACTATGTTATGCCAATTGAGCTTGATGCTCCCCAATCATGGAATAGTTTTGGTTCAAGGTTTAAAGAGTATTTCAGGGCAACAGACTTGGGGAGTCCTCCAGTCTCAACTGGTCCAGTAAATCTGGACTTTTTAAGAATTGGAGTTCTGTTCCACATTTTGCTCCCATTCTATCAGGGTGCATCTATCATACAACTGAGTTTTATATATTGATCTTGTATCCTGCAACCTTACTGAACTCGTTTATTAGCTCTAATAGCTTTTAGTGGATTATTCAGTATTTTCTATATACAAGATCATGCCATTTGCAAATAGAGATAGTTTTACTTCTTCCTTTCCAATCTGAATGCCTTTAATTTCATCTTCTTGCCTAATTACCCTGGCCAGAACTTCCAGTACCATGTTGAAAAGAAGTGGTGAGAGCAGACATCCTTGTTTTGTTCCTGATCTTGGGGGAAACATCCAGTCTTTCACCACTAAGTGTGATGTTAGCTGTGGTTGTTTGTAGATACCCTTTATCAGTTGAATAAAGTCCCTTCTACTCGCAGTTCGAGTGTTTTTACCATGAAGGGGTGTTGAATTTTGTCAAATGCTTTTTCTGCATCTGAGATAATCACGTACTTTTTGTCCTTTACTCTATCAGTAGGGTACATTACATTAATTGATTTTTGGATCTTGAACCACCCTTGCATTCCCACTTGGTCATAGTGTATAATCCTTTTTATACAATACTGGATTTGACTTGTTAGTATTTTGTTGAGGATTTCTGCATCTGTATTGATAAAAGACATTGTCTGTAGTTTTCTTGTGATGTCTGTGTGTGGTTTTGGTATCGGGTAACACCGGCCTCACAGAATGAGTTGGGAAGTATTCCACTTTTCACTTCTGATCATGTATTTTTAGTAAAAAGCTAGAAACAGAAACCATCCTCAGTGAGCAACTGCTGGACTCTGGTTTAAAGACACTTGCTCTTGGCGCTTAATGCCTGCCTTCCCCTCTGCAAAGCAGAGTAAATGGACTTGTCAATGGTGAGGGCTAACCCGCTGATTTCCATTTAAAAAATTAATAATAACTTTTCACCTTTATTCATACCCCAGCTAACAGGAGAAAGAAAACCACTAAGAAATCTAGTGTATTTCCAGGCAAAACACCAGAAGGTTAAGTTGCTTTCCGAGATACGGAAAAAGACGCAGTGGCGTTTTCAGTTCTGCCAGAGGCCTTCAGTAGAAGATTCCAAAGACCACAGGGCCCACTTAGAACACTCTAACACCTCTCTCCTCACAAGGGCATGGAAAAGGACATGATTACACTGAGGTCACTCAGTATTGAAGAGCAACAGGTACATCCCCTCTATCCCATGGCAAAGAGACTATGAAAGACCCAAAAGTGGTGGGTGAGCCCAGGTCAGGCTGCAGGATGAGGTGGGCCTAGGGAGGACTGCTCATTCTCCTTCAACCTACCTTTCACCCAGGTAGTCCCCAATGACGGTCTTATTTAGGCCTTCTCCTTTATAAAGGAACTGGGCTACGTCTTCTGGGGAACTTTGCAGCAGGTCGTTTTCTATTAGAAACTGAATTCCCTGAAGAAGAGCATAAGAAAGGAAGCACCGGTTAGGAGAGTCACACAAAGTCATTTTCCAAATACACAAATACATTTAGTGTAATGATCTTACTGGTTTGGATACAGCAAAATAACACCACAGAGTCCCATACAACAGCACAGTCTAGTTTTCAAAACACCACATGATGTTCTACCCATCAAAGGAAAGCATATTCATTCCTCCTGGCAATTTAATAGGTTAAAAGACAAATAAATGAGCTACTGAACAAACCACTGTCAGTGGTTATTAGAGATTATAAAGGTGAAAGTACAAATACCACATATTCCAAGCTTAAGAAAAGGATTCATTTTGTATTGAGAGAAACAAATTGTACCTCGCCGGCACTGCTGGAGGCTGACCAACACTCACTCCCAACTCCCTTGTCCCTTGCAATCCTTCCTGAATAATCACTTTCCTGGCCTCCCTTGTAGGTAGAAATGACCTTGTGTCACAGATCTGGACAGACAGACATAAAGCAAGCTGTAGGGCACACCTGGGAAGGGTGATTTCTTAATCAAAGGGGACTCTGGCAGCTGGCACTGCTCCCTGTTTCTCCATCCTGCCTTGAACACAGGTGTGATGGCTGGAGCCATGACGGCCATCTTACAAGGATAGGAAGGCTAAGATGAGCCCAGAGACCGTGGTCCTGTCACTTGGGAGTCACTCAACAACACTGGTAGCCACCTACCACTCAACCAGTTGTGAGAGAAAATAACCCTCCATTTGTTTAAACGATCTGTAGCTGGACTTTCTGTTACCTGTGGCTGAACACGTTAACTAATACACTGGACCACTGAGCTTAGGTCAGTCAAAATCCATGCTCACTTTAAGAAACTAAAGAGCACAGCTGGAAACCTCTGAATGAAAGGTATCAAAGGGCTGCCACTGACCCCAGTCAGTAGTGCTCTGTCTCATGATAAGTCCTGGGGACATAGAATACTACACACATTTACTTCTCACAGAGCTCTGAGCTGGCTTCAAATACATGTTGGCAAGGCTAGTAAGGGAACAGAAAATTTTTTTATTTTCACTATTTTTTTTTACATTTATTTTGTTGTTGTTGAGAATATACACAGCAAAACATCCACCAATTCAACCATTTCTATATGTACAATTCAGTGACAGTGATTACATTCTTCAAGTTGTACAACCATTCTCACCGTCCTTTTCTGAGTTGTTTGTTCCCCATTAACATAATCTCACTGTTCTGTAAGATTCCTATCTAATCTTTTGAACTGCTGTTGTCACTTTGATCCCATGTAGATAGTTCTTAAAAGCACTTAATGGTCAAGGCAGACATCTTTTACTAGTTAAGCTAAACTACTGTTTGGTTTCAAGAAGACTTCAGGGGATATTTTTGGTTTAAGGTTTAGAGATTATCTCAGGGCAATAGTTTCAGGGGCTCATCTACTCTCCATGACTCCAGAAAGTTTGGAGTCCATGAGAATGTGAAATTATGTTCTGCATTTTCCCCCTTTTGATCAGGATTCTTCTATAGAATCTTTGATTAAAATGTTCAATAATGGTAGCCAGCACCATCTAGTTCTTCTGGTCTCATGGCCAAGGAGGCAGTTGTTCATGAAGGCAATTAGCCACACATTCCATCTCCTCCTCCTATTCCTGACTCTCCTTCCTCTGTTGCTCCAGGTGAATAGAGGGGAATATAAATGTTGTTACCTGTTTGCCAGAAGGATGCTTCTACAAACACAGAGATGTTCCTCTAGCTAAAACTCTCAGGGCCCAAGACCAGAGCTCCCTCACACTCATCTGAAGAGTCTTTTTTTTTTTTTTTAAAGTGGCCTTATTTAGAATTTCCAAAAACTGAAAACAACCCAACTGTCGATAAACACAGTCTGGTACTTTTATACGATGGAAAATTATACAGCAATGAAATGGAATAAACAGCCATACTCGGTAACATGGGTGAATCTCATGATACTGAATAAAAAAAAGACATACATGAGAATATTTTAATTCCATTTATATGGAGTGTTTTTTTTTTTTTAAAAAAAAGACTAATTACGGTGCTAGAATAGTAGTTACCTTGAGGAAGGGATATTCCCTAGGAAAAGACCCCAGAGAAGTGCCCTGAAGTCTTCTATAGCTGTATCTTGTTCTGGGTTGTGGTTTTGAGTATATTAATTTGTAAATGTTCTTCAAGCTGTACATTTAACATTTGTGTACCATACTGTACATTTAACATTTGTGCACCATACTGTAGGAGCCCTGGTGGCACAGCAGTTAAGCACATCTATGGTACTCTTCAGAAAAAAAAGCTTACCAAAAATATTAGTAAGTTTGACAATCCTAAATTAACTTATACATTTTTGGTGGAAGCTTAAACAGGTACACCCACCTCGGTATCACTTCAAAGCATGACGTATCCACCTGTCCTAGCCCCAGTTCCCTAGAAAACATGGCTGGGATGCAGACAATGGTGTTAAGGCTTTGCTTATCCGTGTTATTTGCAGAGTGTACCCAGGCATCAAGGGTGAGGAGAATGGATGTCAGTTTAGTGAAGAAGCAACATGAAGCAGTCATGTTCTTATTCATCAAGACAAGTGAGCAGCGTCTTGTCCATCAGCTACAGCACCAGGGACAGGGAGTGGATAGGCAGGGCGATGGATTCCTTTGGGGTCTGTGACTGAGGGGAGCTCTCTGGAGGTGGGCAGAAGTTAAGCCTGCTCTAAAATCTCTGGCAAACAGGTCAGAGGCCAAGGCTGCACCTGTGATGTCAGAGCCCTTGCTGGAGCTCTTGGTGCAGGACTCACAAGACTGGCTGTGGTTGGAGACGATGCATTTTGCTGCTCTGAAAATTGCAAGAAGCTGGGGAGAGGGGGTGGGAAGGAACCCAAGATCCTGGGACAAAAGGGCCAGCACAAGTAGGGGCTTTGGGGGTAAGTGTGGCTCACATCTTGGGTGATATCTGGCCTGGTGATCCCTTTTGCTGCCCCAGCAGTTTTGGAACCACCCCTACGGGCTAACTTTTACAGCCACTTCCTCCCTCTTGCTGAAGACTGAGAAGCTGATCTTCTCCAAGAGCACAGCTTCCTTTCTGCGGGCATGACTTTCCCAGGTGCCTGTGCAGAGACCCTTTCAGAGGTTCTTGCATCTTCCAATCCTGCTCTCCTTTCTCCCTCTCCTGGTGATCCGGGGTGTCTTTAACCCAGCACTCTCAGCCATCACAAGCAGAACGCTGGATCCTGCAGAACCAAGGCCCATCACCCTGCCAGCTCGCGGTCTGGCATGCCTAAGCCTCAGAGAACTAGGGGGGCTGGAGGAGCCCTTTATGAGGCTTCCGTGAGTTCTTCTGGATGCTCATGACCTGCCCTAAAAGTCAACTCTTTCCTCCAAAACTAGACAGCTTCTTGGAGAGTGCTGTGAAACAAGCTACAAGGATTTGAGGAAAGCAGCTGGAATCAGAATAATGTAATCTCTTTTGTGCTTAAAGGTCACAGACCAAAGACAAAGGAAGGCACTGAGTGAAGCTCCAGCTCCCCTTTGCAACAGAACCATGGAAAACATGGAGCCACTGGGGTGAATTCAGGCCAGAGGCCTTAAGAGAAAACAGAGGCAAAAGCCAGGGGCCAAATAACAGTTTGGCCTATAAAATAAACAATACCACTCGCTGAGTACTATACTCCTTTAAATAATCAACTATATGAGACCAAACAGTCAACGTTTACCCTAAAGCAAAGATGAGGAGGTAAGGAGGGGCAGGGAAGCTAGATTAATGGAAACAGGACAGAATGAACAATGACAATGCTGGCACATTGTGAAAAATGTAACCAATGTCACAGAACAATTTGCATAAAAATTGTTAAATGGGAACCAAATTTGCTGTGTAAACTTTTACCTAAAACACAATATAATTTTAAAAAAATAATTAAAAAAAGACAGTGTTCAGGGGGAAATGAATGTTAAGAACCCTCTTTAAAAAAAGAAAGAAAAATCCAGGGGCAAAGAGAGCAGTCAGGACTGAGAAAAGGACCGCATCCAGGAGGTGAGACCGAGACGTACCACCAGAGGAGGCAGCCAGACCACTGAGACCACTGCGCCTCCAAGGCCTGGCCAGTTCCTTCATGTGAGGGCCACAGTGCGCAGAAGGTGAGTTACTAGATTCCAGCTGGTGTCGAGTCAATTCCGACTCATGGTGACCCCCTGTGACAGAGTAGAACTGCACTATCGGGTTTTCCAGGCTATAATCTTCATGGGAGCAGATTGCCAGGTCTTTCTCCTGCAGAGCCACTGGGTGGGTTTGAACCGCCAACCTTTCAGTGAGCAGCTGAGCTCTTAACCGTTGCACCACCAGGGCTCCTCCCCACTCATAAGCAGCCCCTTATTTTGATAAAATCTTACAACATTGACTCTCAGTCTTTTTAGAAGGTAATATGATCACTTTTGTGTAAAAGGGAGATAGTTATTAAAATCAATCCATCAATCATTCAGTGCCAGAGGACTCAGAATGTGTTCTTACCTTTTTGGGATCCATGTTGAATTTCTTTCTCCCCATGGCTATTTGCTTGTTCCTCTGCGTAGTTTTGCTATTCATTTGAAATAAATATGAAGTCACTCTTAGATGTTTCCATGAAGCCCAGTGATGGCATGGCCTCGCGCAGTGCGGTTGGGTCTCACCCCTCAGTGGGTTTTCCCCTCACCACAGCCCAGAGGAAGAGCCAAGTCCTCCCAGAGAAGCGCCCCCCCACACCCCCCGGGGTGGAAGCAGACATTGTCTGGCTGCTATGGCTCTTTCTACATTTGATAACTTGAAATCACTTCTCCAGAAAAAGCTAATGATGAAAAACAGCCCAGTTCCTTATTATACAGAACTGCATCGGACCCACAGTGAACGCTGAAGTGCTTGTGCTTATTCCTGACCCTACAAAGGTAGACAGTGAAGAAGAACAGGTAGGGGATGAGAAGTAACATCCAGAGAAGTATCCCCTGACTCATACACAAAGAGCAGGAAAGAGTGAGGGTGGAGAGGAGAGGAATGGACAGCTCCAGAAGGCTCCCCTCCCACTTCCCAATGCCACCCCTTCTAAACCCCTGGCTGCAGTCCCCAGTCTTATAAGCTCCACTGAGGGTGGCGTGGGGAGAAAAGATGAAATAACTTGAAGATGTGGTCATAAATGCATACCTCTCCTCTACAGAAGTTAGATTGTCAATCTCCGTCATCACTTCCGCAATTTCATATTTCAGCCTCTGTCAACAGACAAGACATAAGGGTGGGGAGGAGTGTGGTCTTAGCCTTCCTCCTCCTAGACTTGGGGGAATCTTAGTCTTCCAGGCACAAGCCTCTCTGAGGTCTCAGCTGGCGACACAGGTTTGGAAAAACAATGCTATCATCAAGACAGCTGGAGTTTCACTATCAGAGCCACGACAGCTCAGGAGAAACCAAAAGAATTACCTGCCCCCTCACTGACCCAGCTCAGAGGGCAGGGTGTGCACTGGGCAGATTCTAGAGTATTTGTGTGTAAAATCAAGAAGGGCCACTGGGGAGAATATCACAGGTATAAAAAGAAAACCAGCCGAAGGGAAGCAATGAGCCCTTCGTCCCCTTCCTGCAGCTGTTCAGCATCACCCCACATGGTCCCAGCTTTCTCCTGCACTGCTACCAAAGGACCTGGGAAGACAGGGAGATGCTGCAGTTTAAACATATTTAAATCGATATCAAGTTACCTAATCACCAGTCTCATGATGATTTTGATCACTGTATTTGAGATAAAGTACATGGACAGAGCCCAGGGGGGTAGGGTGACAACTGATCTATGGCACAGGGATGGGCCAGAAATTCCAGAAGGGAGAGATTCCCCTTTCCCTTGATGTGGCTCCACCACTCTCTGGCTGAGGGACCTCTGGCAAGTCGCCTGACCTCTCTGGGCCTCAGTATTCTCAGTTACAAAATGAAGTAGTCAGAGCTAGATTAAGATCCCAATTAATTAAGAGTCAACAGGCCCCATTATTACTGATCTTCAAATAGAACTACTAATCTTAAAACATATTCATATGCTTGAGCCAAAGCAGCCATTCTGGGTTATCTGATTTTTCCAAGAATTAAGGGTAACCCTAGAAGAAAAAGTTCCACGAATTACCTTTCGACCACAAAGAAATTTTTATTCAGAACCTTATTATTTTGTGAGCCAAGAAACTTCAGCCTTAAAGTAGGAGCTCCTAGAAAGGAGTTTTTGTCTGGGACAGGCTGGGCTTACAGCGAGCGGCCTATGAGGCATGTTTATCTTGGCGTGACAATGACTGGAAGCTTCTCAAGAAGAGCCCATGACTGACTGACTTTGCTCTTTCTACTAGTTGGTGTGAAACCATGGCCCAGGGAAGCCCCAGATGGAAGCAGCCCAGGCAGTGCTGGCTTTCTGAATAATTTCTGCAACCCCCACTGACACGCCGACCCCGAGGCTGTGGCTTTCTTCCTTGGCTTCCCTTGTGGGCCTCCTCCGCCCTGCCCTCTGCAGTGGAGAGCGCCAACGTGGAAAGTACAATGTTTGTGTTTCAGGCATCTTTGTTTTATCTGTCCTTGTACTCCTACCATCTAGGAGGCACTTAGTACATTGTTGGAGCTCAATACATGTTTAATATTCATTCAAAAAATATCTGAGTGCCAAAAATGTCATAGGCAATGGTCTAGGTGCTAGGAACACTGGTAAACAAAGTAGGGCCTTAAGATCCAGGTTCGGAGGGCAATATGTTTGTAGGTTGCTGCTGTTGTTAAAAAATGCTGTCCTGTGACTCTGGAGTCCCAAGTCAATTACCAATGTCTCCAGCACCCTGATGTCTTGATTTCTGTCCCTGAGTCTGCCCCACCAAGGATGGACGATCTGTGCTTTACCAACATGGATAAATCTTTCATTTTCTCTCTCCAGGTTGCTAGTGTGTACACAGTCTGGCACTCTTTTTTATATTTTCATGAAGCTACTCAGTTTACTAAATTACCCAAAAGAAAAAGCTAAAAAGAGACGTTTTTACCTCAATGTCATCAATAAGTTCCTTTTTTCTTCGACGAATGTCTAAAAGTTCTTCTCTCTCTTCTAATGAAAGGTCTTCAGGCACTGAAAGGAAAATAAAATCAAATTAAACACCTAAATAGCAACTACTTTACAAAACAATTTGGGAATATCCAGTACAGTTGAATATGGGCATACACGACAACCCGGCAATTCTTTACCTGAAAGACTCTCCAGCACATAGACCATGGGTAAGATACTCATAGTAGCATTGTTTATAATAGAAAAATAACCTAAATGTCCACCAAAAAGAAAATGAACAAACTGTGGTATATTCATAAGACACAATACCACACAACAAGGTTCACCCTTCAGCCAAAGATTAGACAGGCCTATAAAACAAACAATAAAAACACACGTGGTTCAAACACATATGTGAGACCAAATGGGCATGCCAGCCCAGGGGCAAGGACGAGAAGGCAGGAGGGGACAGGAAAGCTGTAAGAATGGAAATGGGAAACCCAAGGTCGAGAAGGGGAGAGTGTTGACACGTTGCAGGTTGGCAATCAATGTTACAAAACAATGTGTGTATTAATTGTTTAATGAGAGACTAATTTGCTCTGTAAACTTTCACCTAACGTACAAGAAAAAAAAAATCCACAAAACAGTAAAAAAAATGACTGAACTAGGTTTATCAACCTATCAACACAGAAATCTCACGAACAGAACAATGATTATAAAAGCAGGCAAAAGTAAAGACATCTATGTACATGAGAGGATAGCATATCCTTTTTCGGGACATGGAAGCTTCGCATTGGGAACCCGCCCAGACCTCGTCCTATGTGTCTCTTCGTTTGTATCCTTTTTCCTATATTAAAACTGTAAGTATAGCAAAAAAAAAAAAAAAAAAAAGGAGGCAGAAGAACTTCTACTGTATGTGATACCTTTTATGGAGTGTTTAAAATCAAACCAATATATCAGTGTTTTGAGAATATACATATATGCACAGCAGAAGTATAAGTAAATGCACAGGAATGATAAACTCTAAATTCTTGGTAGTGGTTACTTCTGAGAAAGTTGATGGTGGGAAATACAATCAGAGAAGATCCTCAGGAGGTTTCACCTGCAGTGGTTTGCAGGATGGTAGACTCATGGATATTTGCTGAATTATTATTTTTGTGTGTGTAGCACAAAGTTGTTCATAATATCCTCTTATTAATGATGAACCTCTATGATATTGTCTATTCCTAACACGTGTGTGTGTGTATACATTCTCTTTCTTTGATCAGTCTTCTTACAGCTAGTTTATTTCCTTAAGCTTTTCAAAGAATTAGCATTTGGCTTTGATAGTCCTCGCTAGTGTGTGTTTAATTTGCATTTCATTAATTTGTTTAAAGAAGCAAAAGATTAAAAATATGAGTAAATAGCAAGAGAACATACAGTGATTCTACAAACAAATTAAGATGACACGATAATGATACAGGGATAGACAAACTGACCGATGAACCAGAAGACAGTGCCCTGAAAACCCCCTACAGATGGTGGAAACTTGATTTGTAGCAGAACTGGCACTGCAGCTCAAAATGCCAGGATGGACTTTTCAATAAATTAAGTGTGTTGAGTCAGCTGTCTATAGGAAATAAATGAAACTGGACTCCTCCTATCATCATACTTACTTTCAACCAATTACAGGTAGATTAAAGGCTTAAATGTGAAAGGCAACACTATACCATTTTTAGATGAAAATACAGGAGAATGTCTTTATGATTTCAGGGTAGGATAGGATGTCTTAAACAAGGTAAGAAAACATGTAAATCACAAAGGAAAATATTAATACATTCAATGATATTTAAATTAAGAGCTTTTGTTCACCAAAAGTTCCACACCACAGAAAAAGCTAAACCAGAAACTGTAAAAGGATTGGTATCCAAAATATGTAACTTCTACAGATCGATAAGGAAAAAAGTTTAGAAATGGGCAAAATACTTAAAAAGGCACAAGACCAAAAAAGCATTATGAATGGGCTTATGGAAAGATGTCAACTCTTTTAATAGGGAAATGCAAATTAAGATACCTCCATTAAACTGTAGGAAACCTCACTAAAACTACAGTAAAGTGATTAAAAAACAATAACAACAACAACAACTCATAAACCCACCAGGACAAGGAGAATGGGAAAACCGAGAAAATAATCACATTTTAAAAGCTGGGAAACAGATTGGACCGGGTAACTGACATAACTGACCTGAGAAAGGAGACTCATAAGCCAACAGTGGGCTTGACCAAGGGGTAACCTAACTGGCACCATGGAATCCTCAAAAGGCTTAAGAACTAGTTGCACTAGATAACTCTAGAGGGTGGGTTATGAAGGGTAGAGGCCAAAATAAGGACTGGTTGGAAGGCTGTCTTAAAAGTTACTGATCCTTTCATTTCTTCTGCATGTCCACAGAAGACTATCTCTAGAGAGTAAAACAGAGGGACTACAAAAAAGAAAAAAAAATCAATTAAACACAAAAGAAGGCAGTAATGGAGGAAATGAGGAACAAAAAAGATATAACCCATATAGGAAACAAACAGCAAAGTGACATTAGTCCTTCCTTATCAGTAATTACTTTAAATGTAAACAATTAAGCTTTCCAATTAAAAGGCAGAGAATGGCAGAATAGAAAAAAACATTATCTATATGCTGTCTACAAAAGACTCACTTCAGATCCAAAGACACAAACAGGTTGAAAGTATGAGGATGGAAAAAGATATTCCAGACAAATAGTAACCAAAAGAGAGTTGCGGTGGCTATACCAACATCAGACAAAATAGTACAAAATTTTTACAGAAGACAAAGGACATTATATATGGATTGTTCTAGATATTTCCTAAGTGGGGTCATACGGTATTTGTCCTTTTGTGTCTAACTTATTTCACTCAGCATAATGACTTCAAGGTTGATCCATACTGTAGCATGCATCAGTACTTCTTTTCTTTTTCTGGCTGAATAGTATTCTATTGTGTGGATATACTGCATTTGGTTCATCAATTCATCAGTTGATAGAGATTTGGGTTATATCCATCTTTTGGCTATTTTGAACAATGCTTTTCCTCAAGTCTCCCTGTCTAATTTGGCTCAAGTCTGGGGTTACTTTGTTTGGCTTATACCAATCAACAAAGGTGGAATGAATGAATGTCCGCTAGACTTAATATTTAATGGGAAGGCATCCAAAAGACCCAGATCAAGATATCATATGACAGCTAGGAAAGAATGATACCTCAAAAGCTAACAGAGGAAAAACTTTGAAGAGGGAGAAAATCAACAACGTCGAAGTGTAGATATATTGGGGGTGGGGTGGGGGAGGAAGGCCTCTGAAAGGGTAGAGCTTTAACTGAATCCTCAGAAGACATTTTTGTTTCTTGTTAAAAAAAAAAAAAAGTCTACCTACAGTTTCTCTCCTCCTACTCTGATGATAAGCTGATAAGCAGGGTTGGCTGACAAAGCAGACTGAAGACATAGTAAGTAAATGTAAACACCAGGATGATTTAAGATACCAAAGCTTCTTCTAATCATAATCTTTACTCATCGATTTTGTTGATTTTCTCTTTCAGTAATGCCTACCTTCTCCTTTTCTTTTAAAACCCTAAGTAGTTAAATAAAGTACTGACCATTTACTTTACCAGTAATTTCAATCAGAATTTGCATGTCTAAAAGAAAGAGAAATTTTGTAAAGTGGGTTAATGATATTGTGGTGCGTAGGAAAATGTCCTTATTTTCTATAAATTCATACCTTAGTATTTGGGGTATAATGTTATTATGTCTGTACTTTATTTTGAAATTAAAAAAAAAAATGAAAACAATTGTTAAATCTATGTGACAGATATATAGGTATTCAAAATCAATTTTATTTACTGAGGGTTTAACATTTTTCATAATAAAAAATGAAAAAACAAAAAAGCAAAATCTCTGCTATTAAGTAGCCAGTAGCAGCTCTTATATTTTACGGTATCTGGCACAAGTATTATTAGGAAATAATGGAATGCTCCTTGGCACATTAAAAAAAGAATAGATAAAATGAAGAGATGTAATGAAATATTTTTGGATCAATCTCTGAATAACTTGTCATTCAAATATCTCACTGTCCTATTTTTTCTTTTGACACCCAGAATTTACAGTGAACACAAACATTTTAGTTGTTATACCAGCTATTAGTGAAGTTCTGTCAGTATCTCTCTGCATACAAAATAACTTTGCAGTTACATGATCTGCTGATACACAGGCAATTTCAAACATGCAAGTGCCATACTATATGGGATGATAACGAATGTTCAGCGAATGTATCCTTGATTATCAAGACCTGTTCCACAGCAAGAGACCAGTCTTCTCCCAGTGAAGGCAATATAAGGTTTGGCTTCATTTACTTGACATAATCTACATCCTGTCACTTGGACCCTGTTAGTAGGATGAAACAAAAGTCCCGTGGTTGATTTTTTTTTCTCCCAGGAAAGCTAGTAGTTTAACAGTAAAACAACAAAGGGTAGTGATCCCTGAGAGAAGAGAAACAAACTAGCTGAGTCCTACTATTGCTCCAGCTTACTGCCTGGGGAGAGTTTCCAGGCTGCATCCCAGGGAGGGGGTATCGAGGCAGAATCTGGGATCTCCCTGAGTTCTTGAAGAGACAAAGCTGGGAGTCTGAAGAGGCCAAGACAGCTAGAGTTTGCAGGGCAGAGTACCAGAGGGAAGAGAACAGCATGGAAAGGGAGCTCTAGAAATCTGTGGAGGATCCACATGAAATCGTCACCTGACTATTGATCACTACAAGTGTGCAAGGAAACTACTCAGCCAAGGAAAGAACCACACAAAAGAATTAAAGGGACAATACTCAGAGCTTGCATGTGCTGGGAAGAGTTTCTGTTCTCACCAACCAGAGTGGAAAACCCCATAATTCACAGGGCATCACTGAGTAGAATACTCGGAAGGGTTTTGCCTCAGGAGAGCGACAAAATTAGCCTGAGCTTGTTTCACCTATTAAAACTTAAAGGCAAGACTAGAAAAGATCAAACTGTTTCCAAGTAATTTAACTGTATCCCAGAACACAATTTAAAAATAATTTATAAGAGTACAAAAATATCCAGCACCCAGCAAGCTAAAAACTGCAATGTCTAGCCTCCAATAAAAAATTACCAGACATGCAAAGAAGCAGGAAAATACAACCTATGATAAGAAAAGTCAATCAACTGAAATTAACTTAGATATTACACAGATGACAAAATAAATAGACAAGGACATTGAAGCACTTATTGTAATTGTATTCCACATATTAAAAAAGCTAGATGAATGACTGTGCATGCTAGGGAGAGACAAGAAAGATGTTTTAAAACGCCCAAAGTGAACTTCTAAAGATGAAAAGTACAATATCTGAGATGACAAATACAATGGATGGAAGTAACAGCAAAGTACACATTGCAGAGGAAAAGACTAGTGAACTTGAAGACATAGCAACCAAAACCATATAAAATAAAACACAGAAAGTAAAAGACCCAGAAAAATTAATGATCACTGCATCAGTGAGCTGTGGGACAACTTCAAGTGACTTAATTACTTATACTTGGAGGTCCTGAAAAGTGGAAAGGGATGAAGGATAATAGAAAAATCTTTGAAGAAATAGTAGCTAAATTTTTTTTCAATTTTTATCAAAAGTATAAACACACAGATATAAGATGCTCAATGAGCCCCAGTTCCAAAAAACACAAAGAAAACTACTCCAAGACACATCATAATCAAATTGTTTAATATCAAGGATAGAGAGAAAATCTTAAAAGCAGCAAGAGAACAAAGACACATCATGTACAGAGGAACAAAGACAGGAATTATAGCAGATTTTTCACCAGAAACAATGCAAGCCAGAAAGCACTGGAGCAGTATCATTAAAGTACTGAAAGGGGGGGGGCAGGGAAACAACTGTCAACTATGAAGGCAGACCTGCATCACAAGAAATGTTAAAGGTAGTCCTTCAGGCAGAAAAAAATGTTGGATGAAAATCTGTATCTACACAAAGGAATGAAAACCACTATAAATGGTCACTACGTGAGTAAATTTTTTTCTCCTCATCATATACACTGCTTTAAAAGATTTACTGTTATTGTTTAAAATAAAAACAACAAATGTGTGTTGGGTTATTTAGGCAAAACATAGCACAGAGGCTGGGAAGAAACAATTGAAAGTATACTGTTATAAGGTTCTTATCTTATATGGGAAATGGTATACATCATTTGAAGGTAGACTGTGATAAACTAAAGGTGTGTATTATAAACCCTAAAGCAACCACTAAAATAAAAAATGCAATTATAATACTGTATTCTTAAGAAATTAAGAATTATTTTATTTACCATATTTAATAAAATCTAAGATCCCATCAATTGTAAGATGTAGCCTTGATTTCAGAAATGTTAAAATGTGGAAAATCTGCAACTCAGAATCGATGAAAAATGAGTGATTATTATACATACTGACATTACAATATAAGTAAGTGGTATCTTAAAGCTGATTAATATTAACTTGAAAGTTAGAAATTAATCTAGTTATCCAGCAGACTCCAATCTACCAAACCAAAAAAAAACCCAAACCCGTTGTTGTCAAGTCAATTCCAACTCACAGCAACCCTATAGGTCAGAGCAGAACTGCCCCATAGGGTTTCCAAAGAGCAGCTGGTAGATTCAAACTGCTGACCTTTTGCTTAGCAGATGAATGCTCAACCACTGTGCCACCAGGGCTCCAATCTATCAAGAAGCTCCAATTTCCTGGTTTATTGCTATAAATATCTACTATATATTTCTTTTCTTTTTTTAAACAAGATCTTCCATGAGGTTAATACAACTTCCCCTAGGTAAATATTAAGTTCCAGAGGTGTTAATTGTGCCTAGAAAACCTCACAGCTGTTTCAGTCACTATATGTCAAATGTGATCATTTAACAAATTATCCACTGCACAAAAATTTGATAATTTAACTCACAATTACATATCTTTGGCTACCAATTCCTAATAGAAATTGATTTGTTATATCTATAATTTTACCTTTATTATTAATCAATACTAACTTTTTTGTTATGATATGTTATTATAAAAAAAACTGGTTGAGTCAAGGACAGGTCAATTCTATAGGAAACTGAGAACAATGGCAAAGCATGGGGTTGGGCACTGCTCCAGGTTAATTCACTAAATGGTAACTCTGTACACAGGGCTGTGGTTTAACCCAAAAAGATATAATACCTATCTTGTAATACTGCAAAAACTGGCAATTTAAACTACTAAATTAACATGAGTTCCTAGGTACTACTGAAGTAACATGATTATACAAAGATATTATAAACATGGGAATTCAGAACAAAAAGGAAGGCTGTGGGCTACCAGTAGCTGTGCTCTGGATCACACCAGAGAACTACTTGACCTCAGTGAGGTGATAAAGCAGTGTTCAGTCACACCTGAATGACTAACAAGGCCAGTCATACATGAGCAACAACATTAAGAGCCAGGTCAGTGGAATGCTACAGATAACTAAAGGATTATGATGAAATTACAGTGGCAGCCTTCCTGCCAGGAACGTGTAAGAATTTGTGCACAATACAAAAATGACAGATAAAATTTGCAATAAACTATGAGTGAGAGCAGTCTTTGCAAGTTTTTTAAATAGCTACTTTGTCTTTGCACTCACATGGTGTTGCAATCCTTCCCAAGTCAGCCTTTTAGACTCAGGTATATGAACATACCCTTGACAATCAACATGCCAACCCACAATTGCTGCTCTTCCTGTTGGGGGGATGCAGCAACCACCAACAAGCCACGGAACTTCCTCAATGCCATGTTATCTTACTGAATATAATGGTAAAGAACAATTTATCCCCCGGTTTTGTCCAGCAAAACGAAACAAAAGAGCCAGGGACTTTTCACCAGCTCTTTGTAATCCTCATCATAAAGTATTTCATTTGAATCACTACTTCTAGCTCATTTTCTATGGCAGTTTCTTAAAACATAGTCTACAGACCATCTCTATCAGAATCACTTGAAGGCAGTGGTCTAAAATCAATCTCCTAGGCCTTATCCCATGCCTACCATATTGGAACCTCTGGGTAAGAGGCCCAGAATCTTCATTTTCACAAGCTTCCTAAATGATTCCGTTGAACATTTATAAATGTGAGAACCACTGTTAAAATGTAGCTGTGAACATGTAAGTTGTTAAATGATGAATGCAATATATTAAGTACAGAGGCAGTGTGGCATAGTAGTTGAGCCTAAGTCTTGCAGCCTGACTACCTGAACCTAAAGTTTTGTTTTTGTTTTTTTTTTTGTAAATGTCAGATTTTATTTTATTTATTTTTTTTTTACAAATGGATCGTGGTGGGTTTTTTTGGGAGGGGGGGTCCTTTTTTTTTTTTAATTGTGCTTTAGATGAAGGTTTACAGAACAAATTAGTTTCTCATTAAACAATTAATACATATATTGTTTTGTGACATTGGCTGCCAACCCCACGACGTGTCAACACACTCCCCTTCTCGACCTTGGGTTCCCCATTACCAGTTTTCCTGTCCCCTCTTCTCATCCCTGCCCTTGGGTTGGTGTGCTCGTTTAGTCTCGTTTTGTTTTATGGGGCTGTCTAATTTTTGGCTGAAGGGTCAGCCTCAGGACTGACTTCATTACTGAGCTAAGAGGGTATCCGGGGCCGTACCTCGGAGTTTCTCCAGCCTCTGTCAGACCAGTAAGTCTTTTTTTATGAGTTAGAATTTTGTTCTACACTTTTCTCCAGCTCTGTCCAGAATACTCTATTGTGATCCCTGTCAGAGCAGTTGGTGGTGGTAACCAGGCACTATCTAGTTGTGCTGGACTCTCAGTCTGGTAGAGGCTGTAGTAGTTGTGGTCCATTAGTCCTTTGGACTGATCTTTCCCTTGTGTCTTTGGTTTTCTTCATTCTCCCTTGCTCCAGATGGGGTGGGACGAGTGGAGTATCTTAGATGGCTGCTCACAAGCTCTTAAGACCCCAGACACTACTCACCAAAGCAAAATGTAGAACATTTTCTTTATAAACTATGTTATGCTAATTGTGCTAGATGTCCCCCAAGACCATGGTCCCCAGACCTCAGCCCAGTAATTCAGTCCCTCAGGGAGTTTGGATGTGTCTATGAAGCTTCCATAACCTTGCATTGGTCAAGTTGTACTGGCTTTCCCGGCACTGTGTACTGTGTACTGTCCTACCCTTCACCAAAGTTACCACTTACCTATTGTCTATTTAGTGTTTTTCCCTCCCCTCCCTCATAACCATCAAAGAGTCTTTCTTTCTGTGTGTAAACCTTTTCATGAGTTTTTATAACGGTGGTGTCATACAATATTTGTCCTTTTGTGATTGACTTATTTCACTCAGCATAATGCCCTCCAGATTCATCCATGTTATGTTTCATAGATTTATCACTGTTCTTTATCGTTGCATAGTATTCCGTTGTGTGTATGTTGCATAGTTTATCCATTCATCTGTTAATGGGCACTTAGGTTGTTTCCATCTTTTTGCTACTGTGAATGCTGCTGCAATGCACATGGGTGTACACAAGTCTATTCGTTGTCACAGCTCTTATTTCTCTAGGATATATTCCTAGAAGTGGAACTGCTAGACTGTATGATATTTCTATTTCTAGCTTTTTAAGGAAGGGACATATCATTTTTTTTTTAATTTTTTTTTATTGTACTTTAGATGAAGGTTTACAGAACAAATGGTTTCTCATTAAACAGTCAGTACACATATTGTTTTATGACATTGGTTAACAACCCCACGACATGTCAACACTCTCCCTTCTCGACCTTGAGGACCTTTTTTTTGGTGAAAATATACATAGCCAGAGTTACACCATTTCAAAAGTTTCTACATGTACAATTCAGTGACATTGATTACATTCTTCCAGTTGTACTGTTATTCTCACTATCCTTTTCCAAATTATTCCATCACCATTATCTTCAACTCAGTCCCCTAGACTTCCCATCAAAATCAAATCTTTTGAGTTGCTGTTGTCAATTTGATCTCACATAAACAACCCTTTTTTTTTTTTTTGGTACCTTAGATTATGGTTTGCAGAACAAATAGTTTCTCATTAAACAGTTAGTACACATATTAAGGGCCATATCATTTTTCAGAATGGTTGTACCATTTTGCATTCCCACCAGCAGTGCATAAGAGTTCCAATCTCCCCAGAGCCTCTCCAACATTCGTAATTTTCTGTTTTTTTTTGATTCATGCCAGTAATGTTGGGGTGAGATGGTATCTCATTGTAGTTTTGATCTGCATTTCTATAATGGCTAGTGATCGAGAGCATTTCCTCATGTGTCTGTTAGACACCTGAATGTCTTCTTTGGTAAAGTCTCTGTTCATATCCTTTGCCCATGTTTTAATTGGATTGTCTTTTTGTTGTAGAGGTGTTGGATTTTTCTATAGATTTGAGAGATTAGACCTTTGTCGGATATGTCATAGCCAAAACTTTTTTGACAGTCTGTAGGTTCTCTTTTTACTCTTTTGGTGAAGTCTTTTGATGAACATACTTAATTTTTAGAAGATCCTAGTTATCTAGCTTATCTTTTGGTGTTTGTGCATTATTAATTATGGTTTGTATCTTCTTTATGCCATGTACTAGGGCCTCTAGCATTTACCCTATTCTTTCTTCTCTGATCTTTATAGTTTTTGGCTTTATATTTAGGTCAATGATCAATTCTGAATTAGTTTTTGTGTACAGTGTGAGGCATGAGTCCTGTATCATTTTTTTTACAGATGGACATCTAGTTTTGCCAGCACCATTTGTTAAAAAGACTGTATTTTCCCCATTTAATGGACTTTGGGCATTTTGTGGAAGATCAGGTGACTCAGTGGATGGATTTACATCTGGGTTCTCAATTCTGTTCTACTGGTCAATGTGTCTGTCATTGCACCAATACCAGGCTGTTCTAACTACTGTAGCTGTACAGAAGGTTCTGAGGTCAGGTATAGTGCGAGTCCTCCTACTTTATTCTTTCTTCTTCAATAGTGCTTTACTTATCCGGGGCCTCTTCCCTTTCCATATCATGATTTGTTTCTTTCATCTCATTAAAGAATGCTGTTGGTATTTGGATTGGGATTGCATTGTATTTGTAGATTGCTTTGGGTAGAACTGACATTTTCAAAATGTTCAGTCTACCTATACATGAGCATGATATGTTTTTCCATTTATGTAGGTCTCGTTTGGTTTCTTGCAGTAGTGTTTTGTAGTTTTCTTTGTATAGGTCTTTTATGTCCCTGGTTAGATTTATTCCTAAGTATATAATATTTTAGGGGCTATTATAAATGGTACAGCTTTCCTGATTTCCTTTTTGCAGTTCTCTTTATTGGTGTATAGGAATCCAACTGATTTTTGCATGTTGATGTTGTATCCTGTCACTCTGCTGAATCTTTCTATTAGTTCCTGTAGTTTTCTTGTGGAGTCTTTTGGGTTCTCTATGTATAGTATCATAACATCCACAAATAGGGAGTTTTACTTCTTCCTTACCAATCTGGATGCCCTTTATTTCTTTTTCTTGCCTTACTGCTCTAGCTAGGACTTCAAGCACAACGTTAAATAGGAGTGGTGATAAAAGGCATCCTTGTCTTGTTCCTGCTGAACTCAAATCTTGTCTCTGTCACTTATCGGCTGTAGGACTTTGAGCAATTTATCTAAACTCTTTGTGTCTCAGCTTCCTCACCTGTAAATGGGGTCATAATATATACTGTCATAGACTGAATTGTGTCTCCCAAAAATATCTGTCAACTTGGCTAGGTCATGATTCCCAGTATTGTATGAATGTCTACCATTCTGTCATTTGATATGATTTCCCTGTGTGTTGTAAATTCTATTACTATGATGTAATAAGATGGATTAGCAGCAGTTATACTGATGAGGTCTATAAGATTAGAGAATGTCTTAAGCCAATCTCTTTTGAGATAAAAGAGAGAAGCGAGCAGAGAGACTTGGGGACCTCATATCACCAAGAAAGCAGTACCGGGAGCACAGCGCATCCTTTGGACCTGAGGTTCCTGTGCTGAGATGCTCCCAGACCAAGGCAAGACTGATGACAAGGACTTTTTCCAGAGCTGACAGAGAAAGCCTTCCCCTGGAGCCTGACTTTGGACTTACAGCCTCCTGAACTGTGAGAGAATAAACTTCTCTGTTAAAGCCATCCACTTGTGGTACTTCTGTTATAGCAGCACTAGATGACTAAGACACTATCTCAAAAAGTTAATCAAAATCTCATGCTCTTCTTCAGCGTTGACATTTCAAAACAAATATTGTGTCTAAAAGCAAATCAAAGCAAGAATCTTGAAAGATATTTTACCTCAATCATGTAAAATTAATCATGAACACTGAAACTTTCAACTCTAGATAGGTGAAAGACCAAATTCAGAAACTTCTGACATCCAGCCTAACTGATTTTTTCCACAGTCAGAGGTTGTGGTTGAGGGTGGAGGGGGAACAGCCTTACAAATACACATGAATAAAAACGGGATAATGACACCTTGGAAAATAGTGTGATGGTTTCTCAGAAAGCTAAACATAGTGTTATCTCACTCCAAGGCAACTGAGCTAAAAACTTATACCCACACAAAAACCTGCACACAAATGTTTACAGCAGCCTTATTCAGAATTGCCAAAAACCAGAAGCAACCAAGATGTCTTTCGATAGGTGAGTGAATAAACAAACAGTGGAACATTCATACAATATAAATTATTCAGCCATAAAAAGAAATGAGCTCTCAAGATATGAAAAGACATGGAGAAACTTTAAACGCATATTGCTAAGTGAAAGAAGCCAGTCGGAAAAAGTTATATATTATTTGCTTCCAACTATGTGATATTCTGGAAAAGGCAAAACTATAGAGACAAAAATAAACCCCTTGCCATTGAGTCGATTCCGACACATAGCAACCCTATAGGACAAAGCAGAACTGCACCATAGGGTTTCCAAGGAGTGGCTAGTGGATTCCAAATTCCGACCTTCTGGTTAGCAGTCAAGCTCTTAACTACTGTGCCACGAGGAATCCACTATAGACAAAGTGAAAAGATTAATCGTCAAGAGTTCTGGGGAGAGGAGGAGAGGGATGAACAGGTGAGCACAGGGGATTGTTCGGGTGGTGAAACTATTCTGCAAGATACTATAATGATGGATTAACGACATCATACATTTGTCAAAACCCGTAGGACTGTACAACACAAAGAGTGAACCCTAACGTACTTTGTTAACACTAATTTGTCAATACTAGTTTATCAACTGTAACAGACGTTAATAGGAGGAGAAACTGTGCAGGGAGAAGAGGGTGTATGGGAACACTCTACTTTCTGCACAATTTTTCTGTAAACCTAAAACAGCTCTAAAAATTAAAGTCTATTGATTTAAAAAACACACCCAGTGGGATAATGACATCCAAAGCTACCAAATAATTCTCCAAAACAATTCTGTGGAAGTTCACCTCTGGCAACTGAATCAACCATAACTTCCAACAAGTCTCTTGAAGATCAGACAGAAGTACAGAAAGGTTCCTTATCAGATTTCAAATGAGATTTGCAGTCATGACGTCAGAAAAGTGTCACCTAAAATTTATGGTGAGATTTTATTCTTTTCATTGAAATTATTTTCAAAAATTCTGGCCTTGAGAGCTTCATTAAGTTGGGAAGATAAAAACATTTGTATAACCAATTTGGAGTGCCTGGGTGGTGCAAGCAGTTAAGTCACTCAACTGCTAACCGAAAGCTTGGGAGGTTTGAGTCTACCCAGAGGTGCCTCAGAAGAAAGGCCTGGTGATCTACTTCTGCGAAGTCAGCCACTGAAAACCTTATGGAACGTAGTTCTACTCTGACATACCTGGGGTTACCATGAGTCAGAGTCGACCCGACAGAAACTGGTGGTTATAATCAATCTGCAGTATTCGTAAGTGAATTTTGGCTAAAACTGCATGGCATTTGAATCAGCAAGCGTGCTGCTGGTTATCCCCAAAAGAGACTATCAGTGCATATGCCATTCCTGTGTTTCCCATTCATTTCACTAGCCCTGATGAACTTGGACTTCATCTTGGGCAGTGGTCCCCAAGGCTCAGGAAAGCAGCATTTCTTCTTTCACTGCACCTTTAACCAAATATCTTTCAAAAAGAAATGGCTGGGCAAAATTGCCTATATTGGTAGATTCATGTCACTTAAATATGTTTAAACAACAACAGAAAGGGTAACAATTTAATCTCCTGTGGAGCTTAAGGTCCAATATCCTCAGCTAAGTCTTCAATTTGACGTTTAAATATAAAATGGACAAATAAGTAGCCTGGAATTTCTTCTCAATTTCCTCTCCAGCTAAAGTTTTGGCAGTACTCACTAAAACATAAATCCTGTCTCTTCTCTTCTTAAAACACATATGGCTTCCCACTGCATTCAGAATAAAATCCAAACCCCTCACTAAGGCCTCCAGCACCCTCCCCAATCTGGTCAGGCCCCCATCTGGCCCTCATCATGAACCTAGCTCACTGGCCTCCAGCTACTTAGAGTTCCCTCTGCTGCTCCCTCTCCTCAGCTCGCAGCTCAAATGTGACCTTCCCTAATCACCCTGGCAAAGGGATCCCCAACTCCCCGCACAATCATTTCCTATAAAACATCACTGGTTTTCTTTTAATAGCACTATTACCAAAAGTATCCCGGAAGCAGTATAAAGTAATGATTAAGTGCACGTACTCTGGAGTCACTCTGCTGGGTTTGAATCCTGGCTCTGCCATTTAATTAGCTGTGGGATACTGGATTCTTGTGCTTCACTTTTCTCATTTTACAGGGATAATAATAGTATCTATGGTGAAGTATACTGAATATACCATGGACTGCCAAAAGAACAGACAAATCTACCTTGGAAGAAGTACAACCAGAATGCTCCTTAGAGGCAAGGATGGCAAGACTTCATCTCATATACTTTGGGCACGTTATCAGGAGAGACCAGTCCCTGGAGAAGCACATCATGTTTGGTAAAGTAGAGGGCCAGTGAAAGAGAGGAAGACCCTCAACAAGATGGACTGACACAGTGGCCGCAACAATGGGCTCAAGTATTGTGAGTATGGCGCACAACCGGGTAGTGTTTCGTTCTGTTGTACACAGAGTTGCTATGAGTCGGAACCAACCTGATGGCACTTAACAACAGTATCTATTTCATGAGGTTATTGTACATACTAAGAATTATGTACTATCATCATCATCTCCTTTGATTGTTTTATATCTCCTCCTATAGGGTTCTTGTCTGCCCTATTCACAACTGAATTCCCAGCACCAAAAACTGTGACTGGCACCTAGTAGGTGCTGAAAAGTATTTGCTGAGTTACCAGAGTACTCAGAACAGGTTTTTCACAAAAGTTGCTCCATAGATGAGAGGTTTTTGATTGTTGATTCTCCTCAATTAAAAGAGCTATTGCATACATTTTCATGGCCTCAGTGGAGTCCTGGAGTAACTGGGTGGTGCAAATGGTTAGAGTCCTAACTGAAAGGTTGGAGGTTGGAGTCCACCCAGAGGCATCTCGGAAGAAAGGCCTGGTGATCTACTTAAGAAAAATCATCCATTGAAAACCCTATGGAGCACATTTCTACTCTGACACATGAAGTTGCCATGAGTTGGCAACTGTTTTGTTTTTTGTTTTTTTTATTGTTGTAATTAAATGAAGTTTACATTTCAAGTTAGTCTCCCATACAGAACTTTTTTTTTTAACATACACTGTTACGAGACCGCAACCACTCACCCCATTCTGCGACAGCACACTCCTCCCCGCCGCCCGACTCCCCATGAACATTCAACCAGCTCCTAACTCTCTCTGCCTTCCCCTCTCA
>NW_004444013.1:11678026-11727529 GCF_000243295.1 Trichechus manatus latirostris
GAATTGGCCTCGGAAATTGTTTCAGTGCTGGGGTGATGGAGAGACCAGGCGCCATGCTTTCTGGGGCGCCTCCAGTCTTAGTCAGACCATTAAGTCTGGTCTTCTTACTAGAATTTGAGTTCTGCATCCCATCGTTCTACTGCTCCATCAGGGACCCTCTGTTGTGTTCCCTGTCAGGATGTGGCAACTGTTTTTTTTTTTTTGTTTTTTCTAAGGTAGTCCTGAAAAAATGTCCCAGTGGCTGTAGAAAACAGAGTTTTGTCTTTTTTTTTCCTTTTGGGAGGGGGTGGGAAGACTTTAATTGTTTCTAAATAAGATTTCTACAATTTTGTATCAAATAATTTTAAAGTCAAGAGGGCAATAAAGACATCAGTGCCCAGCATTTTCAGATCTGTAACACGATGAGGCTGTGTGGTCCCATTCTTTGAACGCACTTGAATCCCAGTAAAGTGTCCTCCCTTTTTTTTGCCATTGTCCTTAATTATTCCGTTAATTTTTTTTTTTAATTTCCTTGGCCACTACCCCCAGGGGGGCGTGAGAACCAACGCTAGGGAGGAACAGTTCTTAAGTGTGGCCATCTTACTTCTCTCTGGGTCTCCTCCATCTTCTCCTGGATTCCTTAGTTAATTCAGGATTACACCCAAAGAGAAGGTGAACACTGCTGCTTCGAAGTCAGCAAAGCAAAAACCTATCCCAGCGGCCCAGTGCTGAGGAGAGATCATTTGTTTGCAAGTCCTCCCTGCCCACTCACAGAGACCACGGCTCCACACTGTTCCAGAACGGCCCGGCCAAATACGCGCTGGGTAAGGGAACAGTTCTCCACCACTTTTAGGAAGGCTTATCATCAAGCAGGGAAGAAAGTGAAGAGAGGTATTCTGGTTCAAAGTGTTTGGAGGGACCATCTTTGACCTTGTAAAGAAGAAAAAAAAGGCAGAGAAGTGAGTGTACTGATATCTGCAACTCTGAAATGCCTAAAAAGTAGGATGGATTAATGGATAGATGAGAAGTGAGTAAGTGGGTAAATGAGTAGCTATGTGATAAAGAAAACATAAAAATGTTAATTGTAGAATCTAAGCAGTGGGTGTATGCATAGTCATAGTATAATTCTTTCAACTTTTCTGTGTAATTGAAAAATTTCATAGTAAAAAAAATTTAAGAAGTTCAAAAACTCAAAATATAAAGTAAATAAATTTTAAAAGTCATACTATTAGAGAACTGTACAGACTTCTAAAGGAGCTGTGGTGGCACAGTGGCTAAAGTGCTCAGCTGCTAACCAAAAGGTCAGCAGTTCAAACCCACCAGCCACTCTGTGGGAGAAAGATGTGGCAGTCTGCTTCCATAAAGATTACAGCCTTGGAAACCCTATGGGGCAGTTCTTCTCTGTCCTGTTGGGTCACCATGAGTTGGAACTGACTTGACGGCAATGGGTACACAGACTTCTAAACCATTTTTTAATGGCATTCTTCCTTAACTTTCCATATAAGGCACTCTTTACCAAAAAAGGTTACTTTTACCTTCTTCTCAAATATTATTAAGTATTCCTAAATAATCTACACTATCTGGCTCTTCAAAACCATACAAATTGGTGTCATTTCCAAGACAGGCATATATTTTCAGCCCTGGAATTCCTTGGTACCTCAAAGGGCCACAGTCCACCTGGCAAGTTATGGACCAGGAGTGGCCTTAGAAGCTAAACAATCTGAGCAAACCCTAACAAAATCCTATGAAACAACAAAAAAGATGAGCAGTTATTGGGCAAGGAGAACTTGCTCGTTTAAGAGACAAGTAGAACCTATAAGACCTATTCTTTCCTTCTCATCTAATCTGAAGGATGCATAAGATTGACAAGATTTCCTACAGAATTACTATTTATGATAAAAACTGATTCAAGACTGATGTGGGCCAATGCTAACATTTTCTCTTGAAGGTGGTGTTCGCTGGCCATGGTAAGCAAGGAGCTGCCCAGACATACTACTAATATAGAGACAAGAGTGTTCTCTTATCTTGATTTTTCAAATGGCTTTGCACAAAAGGGTAAGGTCCTTTTGGTAAATAAAAAATAGGCCAAATTTTAAACAAAATCCATCCTAAACAAACTACAGAGTTATTTTGGATGTGAAGAAAATGAGACAGGACATCCCCCCCTTCCTTTGATGGTAATTAGATCTGTTACTTTTCCAGTATTCTGAAAGCGTAATGACAGGATTTTAGAAAACCATGCCCCTGTAGTGGTGGCCAACTAAGTCCATGAGTCAACAAAGAAAGTCCCAGAGAAATGAATATTACCACAATGTCCCTTTTGATTATTCCTTGAGCTCTAATGAGCCAAGAGCAAAAGACGTCCCATAATTAGAAAGGAGTATGAAGGATTTCCCTGAAACAGATTGGGGGAGGGGGGTATGTTGGGAGGTTGGACCCTCGCTGGCTTCCTGAAAAAGAGTCCAGGCCATTGAAGCCATGTTGGTGACCCACTGACTTCAAACAAAAAACGAAGAAAGCTTACAACAAAGGTGAAAATCCCAGCTAACAAAAAAGTAGAACCAGCCATAAACAACTCAGCTGAGATATATGCTTTAAATAAACTGATCAGTGCACAGACAAGTTAGAATAAGAGTTCCCAAAAGCCACAGAAAACTCAAGAAGGGATGACAAATAACTGAAGGTCAGTGCAGAACCTACTGGAGCTCAAGAAAAGAACATGTGAAGCCCAACTAAAGAAAGCACTTCCTCCCTCAAATGGTCAAGGCCCAAGAAAGGAGGTAAAAGAACCAAGATCAGCTCCAGAGGGGTTACAACTAGAGGGACATTTGAGAACTGGGTTCCGGAAGGGCTTGGGAATCCCACCACATCTTATAGCAATATCAACTGAAATGTGCCCAGTATCCAGACAGATTAAAAATCTCTATTCTGCAAAAAAACCCAAACTCTTATCTGTACATGCCATTGTCAATCACAATGAAGCACTTCTTATAGTAACAGTTAGGAGGCAGACCTCCCCCCGCCTCGCTTCCAGCCCCCCACCGCACTTCCTCTGCCAGAGTGATGTCAGAGGAGGCAGGTGAAAATAGAATATTTATGTAAGACCCAGAGTCTCATAATAGCCAAAGGTCCAGGTTTCACTGGAAAATTATTTATAGTATCAAGAACTAAGAAAACTCCAAGCTGAACGAGAAAAGACAATCGATATATGCCAAAAAACGATGCTGTAATTGTCTGACAAGGATTTTAAAGTAGACATCATAAATGCTTCAATAAGCAATTACAAACATGTATGAAACAAATGAAAGAATAGAAAGTCTCAGCAAAGAAACAAAATATCCAAAAGAACCAAATGGAAACTTTAGAACTGAAAAATACAATAATCAAAATTAAAATGTCAATAGATGCGCTTAAGAGCAGAATGGAAACGACAAAGGAAATAATCAGTGAACATGAAGACAGAACAACAGAAAGTGCCCAATCTGAACAAAGAGAAAATAGGCTGGAAAAAAAATGAACAGAGACCCATAGACCTGGGGGATTATAACAAAATATCTAACGTTCACATCATCAGAGTCCGAAAAAGAGAGGATAAAGCGGGCAGAAGTGAAAGCGGGCAGGAGTGAAAAAAATTTGAAAAAAAGAAGTGGCTAAAACCTTCTCAAATTTAGCAAAATAATAAATTAAACCAACAGATTCAAGAAGCTGAGCAAACCTCAAACAGGATAAACCTAAAGAAATCTATTCCAAGATATATCATAAGTAACTTATAAAAACATTTTGAAGGCAGCCAGAGAAAATGAACCTTACCTATAAGGTAAAAAATAAAAAATAAAAACAATTCGAGTGACAGCAGATTTCTCATCAGAAACCATGGAGGCCAGAGGAAGCAGCATATTTTTCAAGTGCTAAAAGAAAAGAACTGTCAACTCTGAACTCTATATCTGTTGAAATTATACTTCAGGAACAAAGAAGAAATCAAGACATTCTCAGATGATGGAAAACTAAGAGAATTTGTCACCAGCAGACCTACCCTAAAAGAATAGCTAATGGAAGTTCTCTAAACAGAAAAGGAAATGATAAAAAAGGCATCTTGGAACATTAGAAAGAAAAAAAGAACAACAGAAAGAGCAAAATACGGGTAAATGCAATAGACTTTCCATCTCCTCTTGAGTTTTCTAAATTGTTTGATGATTTAAACAAAAATTATAACATTATCTGATATAGTTCTCAATGTAGGTAGAGGAAATATTTAACAAAATTATATTATAAATTATAAGGGTAAAGGAGATAAGGTTTCTATACTTCATTTGAACTGGTAAAATGATGACACCAGTAGGCTGTGTGTATGTGTATGCGTGCATACATAGATACACACACCCCTAAAGCAACCACTAAAATGGCTATACAAAGATAGTCACTCAAAAACACTATAGATAAAATGGAATTCTGAAAATGTTCAAGTAACTCACAGGAAAAAGAAAACAGAAACAAAAAATTGAGAGAACAGAAAACAAAATATAAAATGGCAGACTTAAGCAGCAATATATCAAAAATGACCTTAAGTGTAAATGGCATAAATATACCAATTAAAAGACAAAGACAAGTAGATAAAAAACCACAACTGACTGATATGCTGTCTACAAGAAACTCACTTCAAATATAATGATATAAGTAGGCTGAAAGTAAAAGGATGAAAAAAGATGTCATGCAAAATTAATCAAAAGAAAGCAGGAGTGGCTATATTAATATCAAATAAAGTAGACTTCACAGCAAAGAAATTTACCAGAGACAGAGAGAGACATCATATAATGATAAAAGGGTCAATTCAAGATGACAACAAAGCAATCCTAAATGTATATGTACCAAACAACACAGCTGTGAAATAAGTGAATCAAATACTGATAGAACTGGAAGGAGAAACAGACGAATCCATATCCATCTCTCAACAATTAACAGAATCATGAGAGAGAAAATCAGCAAGGATTTAGAAGAACTCAAGAACACCATCAACAAGCAATCTAATTGATATTATAGAACAGTTCACTGACCCACAGCACAATACTCATTCTTTTCAAGCACCCACAGAACACTGTGGTAGGCTGAATAATGGCCCCCAAAGAGATCCAGGTCCTACTCCTTAGATAGGCAGCTAAGTGGCACAAATGGTTAAGCACTCGACTAGCAGCTGAAAGGCTGGCAGTTCGAACCCACCAGAGGTGCCTTGGAAGACAAGCCTGGTGATCTGCTTCTGAAAGTTCACAGCCTTGAAAATCCTATGGAGCAGTTCTACTCTGCACACATAGGGTCGCTATGAGTTGAAATCAACTTGAAAACTTCACAACTCGCCAGCAGCAACAACAACAATCCCTAGAACCTGTGAATGTTACCTTAAGTGGCAAAAAGGACTTTGCAGATGTAATTACATTAAGGATCTTGAGATAGGGAGATTATCCTGGATTACCTAAATGTAATCAAAAGTGTCCTTGTAAGAGGGAGATACGACACAGAAAAGGCAATGTGATGACTGAAACAAGATGTTACATTGCTGGCTTTGACTGGGAGGAAATATTTGCAAGCCACACATCTGATAAAAGACTCATATCTAGAATGTATAATAAACTTTCAATAATCAAAAGTTAAAAAAAAATCAGTTAGAAATAGGCAAAACACAAGAGACATTTCACCGAACAGGGTGTCATGGATTGAACTGTGTCCCCCAAAACTAGGCCTTCTTTCCCTCCAGTTTCTCCCATTTGTAATGGAAACGTCTAGCTTGTGCCTGCCTGTTCTACCATTGTACTTTGGACGCAGATAACTTGTATTCTAGATTTCACAGATGAAGAGAAATTTTTGGATTTTGGCCTGGGAGCTGATTTAAGACTTCTGCTATGATACTATGGGGTGAATGTGTCTTACATGTAGCAAGGACATGAATTTTTGGGGGCCAAAGGGTGGAATGTCATGGATTGAATTGTGTCCCCAAAAATAGGTGTCAACTTGGTTAGGCCATGATTCCCAGTATTGTGTGGCTGTCCTCCATTCTGTGATTGTAATTTTATGTTAAAGAGGATTAGGGTGGGATTGTAACACCCCTACTAAGGTCACATCCCTGATCCGATGTAAAGGGAGTTTCCCTGGGTTGTAGCCTGCACTACCTTTTATCTTACAAGAGATAAAAGGAAAGGGAAGCAAGTAGAGAGTGGGGACTTCATACCACCAAGAAAACAGTGCTGGGAGCAGAGTGTGTCCTTTGGACCTGGGGTCCTTGCACGGAGAAGCTCCTAGTCTGGGGGGAAGACTGATGATGAGGCCGACAGAGTGAGAAAGCATTCCCCTGGAGCTGATGCCCTGAATTTGGACTTTTAGCCTACTTTACTGTGAGGAAATAAATTTCTCTTTGTTAAAGCTGTCCACTTGTGGTATTTCTGTTATAGCAGCACTAGATAACTAAGATAGAGGGTATATGATGGCAAATCAGTACATGAAAAGATATCTAACATCACTAGTCATTAAAGAAATATAAATTAAGACTACAATGGGATATCACTACACACCTTATTAAAAACCAAAACCAAATCCATTGCCATAGAGTCGATTCTGACTCATAGTGATCCTACAGCACAGAGTAGAACTGCCCCATAGGGTTTCCAAGGAGCGGCTGGTGGATTTGAACCATCAACCTTTTGGTTAGCAGCTGTATCACTATTAGAAGAGCCAAAAAAAAAAAAGAAAAAAGCAATAGTATGAGACCGCTATTATAAAAACTCAAGAAAAGGTTTACAAACAGAAAGAAACAATCTTTGATGGTTACGAAGGAGGGAAGTGGTGAGGAAGGGAAATCACTAACTAGATAGCAGACAAGTGTTAACTTTGGTGAAAGGAGAAACAATAAGCAATATAGAGGAAGTCAGTACAACTTGACCAAGGAAAAGGAAGACACTTAGAGGAACAGAAGAAAAAAAGAAACAAAAAAGAGGCAACCACAGCAAATACTATGGCATACACAACCCTACAATAACAGTAAAAACAATAACTTACAAGCAGATACGTATGCTGAATAGGGGAAGGAGGGCATACAGGAGTATACTCATATGCATATGTAGGTTAGGCTGTGGATATGGTTACATATTTGTATGTACAGCATGTATGCTGTTGTTGTTACATGCCATCGAGTGGGTTCTGACTCATAGCGACCCTATGCACAACAGAACGAAACACTGCCCAGTCTTGCACCACCCTCACAATTGCTGCTATGCTTGAGCCCATTGTTGCAGCCACTGTGTCAATCCATCTTGTTGAGGGTCTTCCTCTTTTTCAATGACCCTCTACTTTACCAAGCAGGGACTGATCCCTCCTGATAACATGACCAAAGTATGTGAGATGTAGTTTAGCCATCCCTGCTTCTAAGGAGCATTCTAGTTGTACTTCTTCCAAGACAACAGCAGGTACAGTCATACATATAACACAGCCCAAATGGGGCACAGTCATAGAAGTTTCCTAGACACATCCAAACACCCTGAGGTACCAAGTTACTGGGGCTGAGGACTGGGGACCATGGTTTTGGGGGATATCTAGGTCAACTGGCATAACACAGTTCAAAAAGAAAATGTTCTACATTCTCTTTGGTGAGTAGTGTCTGGGGTCTTAAAAGCTTGAGAGTGGCCATCTAAGATACATCTATTGCTCCCATCCTGTCCAGAGCAAAGGAAAACAAAAACACAAGGAAACGATTAGTCCAAAGGACTAATGGACCATATGAACCACAGCCTCCACCAGCCTGAGCCCAGAAGAACTAGATGGTACCCAGCTACCACCACTGACCACTCTGACAGGGATCACAATACAGGGTGGGAGAAAGATTAGACATGCCTATAAAACAAATAATAATACATGTGAGGAATGTGCTTCTTACAGCAATCAAGTATAGGAGACCAAATGGGTAACACCTGCCCAAAAGCAAGGCTGAAAAGGCAGGAAGGGACAGGAAAACTGGACAAATGGAAAGGAGGAGAGTGCTGGCACATTGCTGGGATTTCAACCAATGTTACAAAACAATTTGTAGATAAATTTTTGAATGAGAAACTACTTTACTCTGTAAACTTTCACCTAAAGCATAATAAAAATAAATAAAATAGTGACAATATCAAAGGCTGGCGAAGGTGCAGAGAATCTGAATCTTTCATACATTGCTGGGGGAATGTAAAATGGTACAGCCATTTTGGAAAATAGTTTGGGAGTTTCCTAAAAAACTCAACATACACTTACCATACCACCCAGCAATCTCACTCCCGGGTATTTATCCCAGAGAAATGAAAACTTTTATCTACATAAAAATCTGTACATGATTGTTCATAGTAGCTTTATTTGTAATAGCCCAAAACTGGAAAGAACCAAAGTGTCCTATTGCAGATGAATGCTTAAATAAATTATGGCCCATCACTACCATGGAATACTACTCGGCAATAAAAAGGAATGAACTACTGATACACACAGCAACTGGATGGACCTCAGGGAATTATGCTGAGTGAAAAAGCCAATCTCAAAAGGTTACACACAGTATGATTCCATTTATATAACACTCTTGAAATGACAAAATTATAGAGATGGGAAACATTGGTCATTGCCAGGGGTTAAGGATGGCTGGGGGGAGACAGTAGTTGTGACTATAAAGGGGGATCTCACAGGGGAGATATTTGTGGTGATGGAATAGCTCTGTATCTTGACTGCAGTGGTGGTTACGTGAATCTACCCGTGTTATAAAATGACACAGAGCTAAACACATATACCAATGCCAATTTCCTGGTTTTAACACTGTGTTACAGTCATATAAGATGTAATCAACAGGGAAAATGGGTGCAGGGTACATGGGACCACTCTATACTACCATCTTTGCAACATTCTGTGAATCTACATTGCAAAACAAAAAGTTAAAAAACACACACACAAAAACACAACTAAGGGAAAAAACAGATGTTTTCTATATCTTGGTGATCAGACAGAGGGATGTATACACCCTTGATCTGCAGTTATATGGGTCCTGTGAGCCATCCCATCAGAAACTGGCAGGGGGACAGAGAAGAGCAGATGGCTCAAGAGCAAAGAACTGCAGTCCCCCTGCCAAGGTCCGTGTCACTGCCTCCGAATGGCACGTGATCAAAGTGTAAACAAAACACCAGCCAGACTTTCTAAGGCAGAAATGTCAAGGCACATCTTCACTGAATGAATCTCAGGGCTTCCTCATTCCAAAAATGTGAAACGAAATGAGAATGAGCCAGTAACACCCAGCCACTGTCTCTGTGCTACCCCAGGCTAGCAGCCTTGCTTTCCTCAGCTCTAAAAAATAACAACAACCAAAAACAAAAACCCATTGCCGTCGAGTCGATTCAAACTCATAGTGATCTTACAGGACACAGCAGAACTGTCCTATAGGGTTTCCAAGGCTGTAAATCTTTACAGAAGCAAAATGCCACGTCTTTCTCCCACAGAGCAGCTGGTGGGTTCAAACTGCCAACCTTTTGGTTAGCAGCTGAGCACTTTAACCACTGTGCCATCAGGGCTCAGCTCTACCCCTGTCATAAGGAGCCCTGGTGGTGCAGTGGTCAAGTGCTCGGCTGCTAACTGAAAGGTCAGCAGTTCAAACCCACCAGCTGCTCTAAGGTGGAAATATGTGGCAGTCTGCTCCAGTAAAGATTACAGCCTTGGAAACTCTATGGGCAGTTCTACTATGTCCTACAGGGTCACTATGAGTCGGAATTGACTTGACAGCTCACAACCCCACCAGTCCTATCACAGTGATAACTACGACACCTAGTACCCACAAACATTTAGGGAAGAAGGATCTCAGGAGAATGTTACCATGAAGTACTGAGCCTCAAACTGAACAAATTCATTATATATTATTATAATTCATTATTATAATAAAGGAATGCTCTACATTTTCAGGTGATGGGTATTTTTGATTTGACAACATAGCTAATATTACAAAAGAAGATTTTAAAAACTAGTTCCAAACAACACTCTGGCCTGCTCATAACAGACAATCAACAAATAATTAATAAATTTAAAGCAAGCTGGACTCTTTTGGTAGCCTTTACTGATAGGCAAGTCATTTTCTCCATTATTTGAGGTAAGCAAAAGTGGATAAGGAAGCTTCACTTCCTCGCCATTTAAATGGAGATTAGGTACTTACACACAAATCTTCAGAATTGCAAGAGCAGATAATGAGTATAACTACAGCAGTCAAATCACTGAAACCTACGAATGATGCAATTATCATCTTTTCAGATTCACATATATTATTCTCACTGATTCCTATTCATTAGTTTTTTTCCCCATAGCATAAAAAAGCATAAATACATGCACATGTAGAAAAAGCAAATAAGTAAAAGAAAAGAAAAAGCAGCTACAATCCCATCACATAGAGAAAATCACAGTTAACATTTCAGATTCTATCCTTCCAGGTTAACTATGCACATATAGATACAGAAAAAGAGATAGAGTAAAAATTTAAGAAAAATTCTGGGATGACACTCATTATACAGACTCTGATGAAGTTCTGGGACTCAGCGTGCACTCTTGTATTCTTTATAACAATTTAAAAAATCACTCCAGCCTTTTTTAAAAAGTCTGTAAAGATATAGTAATCAATAAAAGCAAAATCATATCTCAAATACCACAGGACCAAGACATGTCTTTTATATCAAAACTATGTTTCTTAGGTTACAATGTAACCTCAATTCTTTCTGGCTTATCAATTAAGAGCCAAACTCATTCCCAAAGGGGAAAGACTGCACTCATTAATGCAAGAATTAAAAATTAAGTAGCAAGATCTAACAGAGGAAGAATGACTAACTTTAATGCATTCACTTAATTTCAAATGGCTAAATTTTTAACCCAATTGAGAAGTCCTCCATACTTAGTTTATAAAACCCCAAAATGTGTTCAAGTTGTTTCACAGTACCGTAACTGTAGCTTTCAGAGCCAGTGAACAGTCAGCACTGTCCTGTAAAGGTGAGCATATTTCAGTCCTCTGATGGTACTCTATGCAGGACATCAATGCCTACCCCCTTGACCTTAACTCCTTTCTTCCTCCAGAACCCTGCTCCCTAAGCCATGCCCTCTCTTCTCTCCGTCTTTAACTTTTCCCTTTCCTACCAGTTCCTTTCACATGAACATGCTATTGAACATGCTCAAATCTCTCCAATCCCATCCCCTTTGAGCCCACCTGCCTCCAGAGCTATCACACAATCTCTTTTCTCCTCATATAAACAATTAGAAAGAAGGGTCTGAGCTTGCACCCTGCTTCTTAAATAAAGACCAAGACGATCTGAATAATTATTAATAAACTTGATGCAGTAGGTATATACGGAAATATTTGTACATTCACTGAAGCTCTAGCAATCGCAACAGTGTGCTAACATTGATAAAAAGATCAAAAAGAAATTATTAATAAGAAAATCATATTTTTAAAAAACACACCCCTCTCCCAAAACGCTTGGAAAGAAAAAAAAAAAGTCTCCTAAATAACTTTCTAATTGAATAAGCAAATTTGGTAAAGATAAAAAATATACTACTACTTGGTGCTGGAAAAGGTGTGTACACAAAAGCTGGTGGGACTTTCCTTTGTAGAACACAATTTGGCAATATACTTCCAGAGTCTTTACTGTGTTTATATCTCTTAACCCAGTAATACCATTTCTAGGAATCTTTCCTAAGGAAGTAATCAAAATTATAAATATCAGGTACAGAAAGTTCACCATAACATTATTACAATAATTAAAAGTGCAAACAATCACTTCATTAAATGTCCAAAAACATGGTGTATTTCTTGTTGTTGTTAGCTGTCACTGAGTCGATTCCAACTCACAGTAACCCCGTGTGTGCACAGTAGAACTGCTCCATAGGATTTCACAAGGCTGTGACCTTCCAGAAGCAGATCACCAGGCCTGTCTTCCAAGGCACCTCTGGGTGGGTTCGAACTACCAACCTTTTGGCTAGTAGCTGAGGGCTTACCCGTTTACATCACCGAGGGAGTCTCTATGTGATGGAATATTAATTAGTCGTTCAAAACGAAGAAAATATGATTCTGGAGAAAATTTAATGACTTGGGAAAATGTTCATAATCTTCATAATTAATGGTAAATGGAAAAGGAATCAAAATGCAAATTTGTGTACATACTATTTATTTCAAATACACATAAGAAATGATATGTGAAAAACAAACTGTTAAGGCTGGTTCTCTATGGGTAATAGAATTAAGAGTCATTTTATTTTCTTCTTTATACTTTTCCACATTTTCAAATTTTTCATAAAATGTCTAAGTCTTACTTTCATCATCATTAAAAAATAACAAAAAAGACTTGAACAGACATTTCACCAAAGAGGACATACTAATGGCCATCAAACACATGAAAAGATGCTTCAGCATCATTAGCCATCAGAGAGATAGAAATCAAAACCTCAGTGAGATACCATTTCACTCCCACTAGGATGGCTAAGATTAAAAAAAAAAAAAACCAAACAGAAATAACAACTGTTGGCGAGGATGTAGGGAAATTGGAACATTTATCCATTGCTGGTGGGAATGCAAAATGGTACAGCCATTGTGGAAAACACTACAGCAGTTCCTCAAAAAACTAAAAACAGAACTACCATATGACACAGCAATTCTACTCATAGGTAGATATCCAAAAGACCTGAAAACAGAGACTCAAAAAGAGATTTATACACCAGTGTTCACTGCAGTACTATTCACAACAGCCAAAAGGTGGATGCAACCTAAATGCCCATCAACGGATGAATGGATAAACAAAATGTGCAATGGAATACAACTCAGTCAGTAGGCAAAATGAAGTCCTGATACATGCTACAGTATGGATGGAGCTTGAAGACACTATGCTGAGCGAAATACACCAATCACAAAAGGACAAATACTGTATGACCTCATTTATATAAAAAGATAAGAAATGGCAAATGTATAGAGACCAAAGTTTATTAGCGGCTTACAGGGGCAGGAGAGAGGGGGAAAAGAGGGGTTAATGGTGATGGAAAAATCACACTGATTAACAGTAGGGCTGCAAAGCCGATTATTGTAATTGCTGTCAGTAAGTTGCAAACCTGTAAAAAGCTGAACTGGCAAAAGTAGTATGATAGATACATTTACAACAACAAACAGTAGCTGCTGAGGCTGCTCATGTACAATCAAACACCTCATGGGATTTGGTTCTTTGGTTTAGATGTTTAGGGTCATGGTTTCATGAGACATCCCAGTTAACTGGCCTAATAACATGTTTAGTGCTTCTGTTCTACCTCCTAATTTGTTGCGTAGTGCCCGGGGTCTTAAAAGCTTGCAAGCGGCCATCCAAGACACAACAATTGGTCTCTATTCACCTGGAGCAACAGAGGGAAGAAGGAAAGTCAGGAATAAAAACTCAAATCCATTGCTGTGGAGTTATTCCAACTCATGGCTACCCTACAGGACAGAGTAGAACTGTCCCATAAGGTTTCCAAGGCTGTAATCTTTAGGAACGTCTTTCTCCCTCGGAGTGGCTGGTGGGTTCAAACCACCAACCTTTTGGTTAGCAGCCGAGTGCTTAACCACTGTGTCACCAGGGCTCCTTAAGTCAGGAATAGGTGGAGGATGTGGAATGTGTGGCTAATTGCCTCCATGAACAACTATCTCCTTTGCCATGAGACTAGAAGAAGTGGATGGTGCCCAGCTACCATTACTGAACTTATGATCAAAGATTCCATAGAAGAATCCTGATTAAAAGAGGGAAAATGCAGAACAGAATTTCAAATTCTCATGGACTCCAGACTTCCTGGAGCCATGGAGGGTAGACGAACCCCTGAAACTCTTGCCCTGAGATAATCTTTAAACCTCAAATCAAAAATATCCCCTGAAGTCATCCTAAAACCACACAATAGTTTAACTTAACTAGTAAAAAAAAGGTCTGCCTTGAGCATGAAGCTCTTTTAAGAACTATCTATATATTAGATCAAGTTGAAAACAGCAACTCTAAAGATCAGATAGGAACCTTAAGAGGCAGTGAGTTTATGTTAATGAAGGAGGAACAACTCCAAAAAGGAGGGTGAGAATGGTTGCATAACTCGAAGAACGTAATCAATGTCACTAAATTGTACATGTAGAAACTGTTGAATTGGTGTATGTTTTGCTGTGTATACTCTCAACAACAACAAAATATAAATAAAGTTTAGGGGAAAAACAACAACAAAGTTCCAAATGGTCAACAATTATTTTAAAACAAAGATGAGAACGTTAACAGGGCAGGGAAACTAGATTGAAGGAAATGGAACAACCAGAATGGAAATAATGAAAATATTAATGCATCGCGAACAATGTAATCAATGTCACTGAACAACCTGTGTAAAAGTTGTTGAATGGGAACCTAAACTGCTGTGTAAACCTTCACTGTAAACACAATAAAATATCATTTTAAAAATAACAAGGTTTTTGGCAGCATTATTCATAATAGTGAAAAAAAAAGAAACAATCTAAATGTCCACCAACTGATGAATGGATAAACAAAAACTGTGGTATATCCATATTATTATTAGTAGTAGGTCCCATCTAGTCAGTTCCACCTCCTAGAGACCCTACGTATAACAGAACGAAATGTGCCCAGTCCTGCACCATCCTCACAATCATTGCTATGTTTGAGCCCACTGGTGCAACCACTGTGTCAAGCCACCTTGTTGAGGTTCTTCCTCTTTTTCGCTGACCCTCTACTTTACCAAGCAAGACATCCTTCTCCACGTAATGGTCCCTCCTGATAGCACTAGTTCGTTCTTTTTTTTTTGCTGAATAATATTTCATTATATGGAATATTATTCGGCACACACAAAAAGGAACGAATTACTGATACGTGCTACAACAGGAACCTTGAAAACAGTATGCTAAGTGAGGAAGCCAGCCACAATGCCCACATGTTGTATGATTCCACTTATGTTAAGTGTCCAGAAAGCCAAATCCATCAAGACAGAAAAGATTAGTGGTGGCTGGGGTTGTGGTAAGGACTGACTGCAGGCAGGAAATGTTTGGGGTGATGGGAATGTTCTCAAAGTAGACTGAGGTGACAGTTGCACAGCTCTGTAAATTTACTAAAAGTCATTGAATTGTATACTTAAAACAGATAAATTTTATGGTATGTAACTTATGCTTCAATAAAGCTTTTTAAAATACAAGGTTTTCGGTTGATCTTTTTGTTTTGGAAATCTAGGATCCAGGATCCTTGGTTCCCTACTCTGTCACCTTGGGCCTGAGGTTTTTCACTTTCACTTTCTGTGTATTCCAACAGAAATCAGAAAAACTAGAACACCCAGCAGTCAATGGTGGGTCCCAAAACAAATCCTAAACCAATAGTTAGCATATCATATGCTGAATACAATGTCTAAATACTAATAAAGTCTGAATTATAAGACAAATCAAGACAGTACACTATTTTATGTCATACTGTCTAACAATATGTGTACATATTCACTATCACATATCCAGTGAATTGTTCACAGAAATTGCTCCAGATGCAAAGATCAACTCTGGGATAAATATTGTCCGAACAGGGCTTATATTACTACGAAGGTTGAAAAAAATTAAAAAAGAAGAAAATTTATATTGAAAATATTGTTTTTAAAAGGGGGAGGAAGCAGTTTTATCTTTAAACAAAGAAAACAGATTTGAAATGTTCATCACTAGGTGGCCCAGAACACAGACCTGTGCCACCAACCTGACAAACCTTACCTCAGGCACAGAGGGTGTTTAAAAAGAAAAGGGCAATGATGCACCTGTGACAGGCTTCCCTTGAAGCTAGAAGAATCTGAGATCCTCCCGTCCACACCTCCAAATAATATTTTTTCCCTAACAAAATAGCTTAGCAAGCAGTGCCAATACTTCCTCGTTCCTTGCTGGGAAGCAAGAACCACATCTCTGTCTTTAACAGATTGGATACAGCTGTAGAACATCTGGTATTCCATCTCCCATTCACAAACATCTAAAAGGTAGAACACTGGAGGAATGCAATGTTTAGATGGGGGTGGGGGTGGTGGAGTGCTATTTTAGGACAAAGCAGTCACATCCGGTGGAATCCATGTGGCTTTTATCTCACAGTCCAGGAAAGCAAGATGAAGGCGGTAGTCTGGGCTGAAAACCCCGGCCGGGGAATCTTCCAGCCACGCCATGGCCAAGGTCTTAATGAACCTTCTAGCTAAGTCGGTTCCCAAAAGTTCAGCCCGCTTTGCCAGGTTTTGTAACATAACTCCAAACTCTGGTTCTCAGGCAGGATTGCAAAGTTAAGCAACATCTCAAAGGTTATAAGAACTTGAAAGTTCTAGAACTTGGGCAAGCAAGTAAGGTTGGCATGTTTGAAGTTTCAGAGACCGGTTCAAGAGGGCAGACTTGGCCATGGGTGTGATCTCCCGCTCATTTAAGCCCGTGAAATGACAGGAGGGACTCTTCTTAAAAGAATAAATCACTAACAGCCTAGAAATGCTGAAATCCCTACAAAACAAAGCAGAGAGGAGCAGCTAGAAAGAGAAATGAGAGCTGAGGAAAAACACATGCAGAAGACACTGTGACAGTTAGAGTCGAAGGAGTTCTAAGCCGCAAATCAGTGGTTGTAATATGTGCAAATAGTTTTTTAAAAAAGTCCAGAGCACAGAAAGGCCAATAATGAAAAGCATATGATCAGTTCAATGGAGGGAAAAACAGCATTACATAAAATTCAATGGCTCTTCCCGATCTAAATAAAAAAAAAAAAAAGGCAAAACCCTTCTGATCCCATCTTGCATGGGGTCATCATGAGTCAGGGGCCAACTTGACAGAAGCTAATAATAATAACAGCTATTGGGGGTACTCATTCCCCTGAGAGAGGCATACAGAACGGAAAGAGACTGGTTACCAAGGCAGACTCCAAGCTCAGTTCCACACTAATTAGACTTGTGCAAGTCATTTAATCTGGTTAAACCTCAGTAAACTTAAGGAGATTTCTTAACCTAAGAATCTCTGGCAGAAACCTGCAACATCAGACTTGGAAGCATCTCCCCTAAAGCCAGGACCAAAACAAGGAGGCTACTATCACTGCTGCCATTTAACATTCGCCAAAGGCTTTCCGCAGGTTTTCCGAGGCAGGAACAAAGTTGGTTGTGGCTCTAGTTAGCAAACCAAAGGGAAGAATTTACATCAACTGAGTTGACAAAAATTAGCAAATTATTTCTCCACTCAAATGGGCTGTCCAAATTCTTTGTATATCTTCCAGGCCCACAATATCTCATCAACTTTATTGATAATGTTCCTGAAAATGTTACTATGGTTCCTCAAGCAGAGATTTCCACAGCGAATGTGAACAAGTAACCCTGGGTGGTGCAAATAGTTAACGCGCTCGGCTGCTAACTGAAAGGTTGGAGATTCAAGTCCGCCCAGAGGCACCTCAAAAGAAAGGTCTGGCAATGTACTTCCAAAAAATTAGCCATTGAAAAACCCATGGAGCACAGTTCTGCTCTAACACACATGGGGTTCCCGTGAGTCAGAATCGACTCAATAGCAACTGGTATGGTGCAACCTTCTTGGACCCCAGCTGAACCAGAGTATCAAAGTGCTAACTTTCTGAAGAATACTTTAGGAGCCTCTGACCTTTATATTGGGCCTGTGGTTTCTTTACTTGTAAAAATGTGGTAGTTGGCCTAGATTTCAACAACAATCAGATAACTGCTCAGGTTCATTCTGACTCAGATTCTATTTAAAAAACTACTTTTTAAATCATAAATATGAAGTTCTTATTCTTATTTAATTGTTTAACTCATAAGCCAAGGCTCACATAAGAAGTCTAAGAAGCTACTTTCTTGATTCTCTCTTCCCTTTCATTAACTCAAGCCACTGCTGATCACCTTCTTTCTAGTTTCAAAGAGACAAGACAAAGGGACTGGATCACACAGATCACGGACAGACTAGATCACAGCACATTCACAGGAAAAAATACAGTAGTATGCCCCTGGCTTAGATGGGCATTTTTCATTTTTATATATATTTGCTTTAATGCTCACACTTTTCCATGAACATGGGACAAAAGAACACACTTAACAATCCCTCTAGCCAGGGCTCGGTTCAAAATTACATAGCTCCAAATACGGAGTTTTTGGTGGGGAGTGGAGGAATTGGAAAGAAGTCTTTGTGAGAAGACGCAAGCCCTGTGGGAGGATAAGATTCAGGGGTCAGGCCACACTGAAAGGGTCAGGCTGGTAGCAAAGAAACTCCCCCCAAAATGACCTTAAAAATAAAAAATGAACAATTTTAAAGCAAGTAGAGAAGGAAAAAGAACTTCTTATCTGCATCCAATCCATGCTCAACTTTAACATTTAGCTTCTGGAAATCCGGCTGTCACTCCCTCTGAGAAGCGTCCTCCCACACTTTCTATCAACCCCTACCCGAGCTCCAGATCCGCAAAAGGATTCCCTCCCACCCAAGGCACAGACACTGGTGCTTTTTTCAGAATGTAAAACCCGTTCCTTTTTATAGGCGATTCACTCCCTCCATTTGTCTGATCTTCTTTTCCTTCATTCCTCTGACAGGAAAGAGTGCCTCATTTTGCTAGACATTTTTATTAGTAATTAGTGAGTTACTGAGGATTTCGTGACAAGGCAAACAGACGCCACTGTACAACTGCTGTACGAGGCGCTTCTCTGAAGGCTGCTAGAGCACACACAAACAGGATGCATGGAGCCACTGTACACACAGAAACCGCCGCATGTCCTCGGAGCAGAGGAACAGATGTTCAACAGCTGTCCAGCAACAGAATAAAATCATGGAACAGAAGGTAAAATTTGAATTCACCAAATAAAGTGCAAAGGAAATCCCAAGGAGGAAATAGGTAGTTACTAAAGTAAAGTTGGCCAGGGCTCAGAGTTCCCTTACGGACTTGCTTCTTCCATTCACTATTCATCTACAGACAAATACATAAAAGCAGTTACATCATCTCAATTTAAGTGTGTTTTAAAAATGCTAAAACACTTCTGCTTCTAGTTTAGAGGACAAAGTGTCTTTTTAACTTCATGAAGAAATCATATCTCGCTACTATCCACGCAGGAGACCTGGGTTCGATTCCCGGCCAATGCACCTTAAGTGTAACCACTACCCGCCTCTCCGAGGAGGCTTTCGTGTTGCTGTGATGCTGAACAGGTTTCAGCAAAGCTTCCAGGCTAAGACAGACTAGGAAGAAAAGTCCTCTGAAAAATCAGCAGACGAAAACCCTATGTGTCTCGATGGTCTGATCCCATCTTGCATGGGGTCATCGTGAGTCAGGGGCCAACTTGACAGAAGCTAACAATAATAACAGCTATCGGGGGTACTCATTCCCCTGAGAGAGGCATACAGAACGGAAAGAGACTGGTTACCAAGGCAGACTCCAAGCTCAGTTCCACACTAATTAGACTTGTGCAAGTCATTTAATCTGGTTAAACCTCAGTTTCCTCGTTTGTAGAATGGGGCTTATAGTACGTATCTCCCGGCTGTTGTGAGACTGATAAATGAGCTAGTACTCCAAATGCAAAGGCTTAGTGCAATGTCTGGCACACAGTAAACAATTAATAAATGATCATTATTATTACCGTTGCTGCTGTTATTGTTATTATTAATTACTATTAACACCCTTCACCTAGAAACTTAAAGTAGAGCCTCAGGCACCTAAAGCTAAAAATAACTACTCCCGATCTATGAGGGGGGGAAAAGGGGAACCAGGGGTACAGGGAGAGCATCTCATGACTAATGCAAACCCCAGAGAAACAGAACTAGCCAAAAATGAAAACCTGAAATCCCAATTTGCATTCTACTTTATTAGCTACTAGACACAGCAGCCCTGGTGGTGCAGTGGTTAAGAACTATGGCTGCTAACCAAAAGGCTGGCAGTTTGAATCCACCAGCTGCTCCTTGGAAACCCTATGGGGCAGTTCTACTCTGTCCTGTAGAGTTGCTATGAGTCAACAGCCAACAGGTAAGGTAAGATAATACTTTTACAATCATAAGAGAATCAATAAAGCCATTTCCATTTTGCAATAAATTATTTTGTTGCTAAACAGGTAACATGTGGCATGCCTTGCTTCCACCAACAGATGTTCTCATGCAATCCTGCCAGCCATGTGTCCACTTTCCCAGCAGTTATTCATGCTTAGACACATCAGAAAGGCTCTTCACAGCCCTGAGAGTCCACCAGGCCTTCTCCCCTCTCAACTGTACCACCTACGCCTGGAACTTTCATTCACTGACCAAATAGGCACCAAACACCTACTCTGTGCCAGGCATTTTTCTTTGCATTAGGTAAGCATCCATGAACAGAACCAACAAGGCCTCTGTCCTCCTTAAGCCTTTTGTGCCTGGAGGTACATATTGTGACCATGAACTCCTTCAGCCTCTGGGGTTTACTGGGAAGCTGCTTTCCCACTGGCAGTACATGCTGCCACAAGGCAGGGGCTTTCATGACTGTTTAAAACCAAAACAACAGGCATGTGCTGCAGATGACTGTTTTTACAGGTAGTGTTTGAGGTGTCTGCATTTTTGGTAGGAAAAATAGAAATTTTGAAAATTTTTATTTGTTACACATATGTATCCACAGACCCTGGTGGGGACTCTGGGATATAATTAGTGGTACTTCATATGTACCACTAAACACTTAGGGTAGGCTTGTGGGAGGGAGCAAGAAAAAAAAATCCATACTACCTACCAAAAATTCAGATACACTCAATGATTCAGTATGCTTCCATTAATGAAAACACATGGTATCAACAAAAATTCAAAGCAGAAAATAATTGGGTCACCAAGGGGCTAAACTTCCTTCTAGTGGGGAAACAGCATTTAACAAACACAAGCATATCATCAGGAATAGTATTAAGAAATTCTATGAAGGAAAAGAGAGACTAACAGAGGAGAGCCAAATTTAGATGGAGAGTTAGTTGAGAGCGTGGCTGTGGCAATGATTCTGACTGACCAGCTTCCCTTCACTATGGTCAGTGTTCTGGGCATGGCTCTACAGACTTCCAGGAGGTTCTCTGACTTCTGCCAGAACCTTCTAATGATTTCCCTACATACTAAGAGATTCATTTTCTGTGGTTTGCAACTAAGAACCCCGACTGGTACGTCTATTTCAAGTGTCAGTCTCTTAGCTATCGTACTTGGCACTCTTGACAACACATCTACCTGCCTGGAGCACTCTACCTACTCCTTTGGTCACTCAAAACCATTCTCCAACTACTTCTACTCTCTTACTTCTTCTCCAATCCATTCTATCTCAGTCTCCTGGCACCCTAGGGTTCCTCTTTCTCCTCAAGCCCTTTAAGCTCCACTGCTCCCTAATTCACTCCTCAGTTGTCCCCTTTCCTCATCCTACACTTGCTCTTAGTTATCTCAATGTTTTCACAGCCTCAACCATCACCTATGTGTTTATTACACTAGTATATTCAACTGTCTGCTAGACACCTTCTCTAGGACATCCTGTAGATACATCAGTGTGCCCCAAAATTAAATCATTATCTCCTCCTCTATACATTCTGTTTCTCCTATCCCATGTCTTGATTCAAGTCTTTATTATCTAACAAGTTAGATAACCTTTGAATCATATATCTACTAAGTGGTCACCAAATCCTGCCAATGCTAACCGGGGTAACAAGTTTTCGTTTTGCTTCTTTAAGATAGTAAATTTGTCTCCTCTTCTACAGCCCCAGTTTCTACCCTATTTGAAGGCCTTACTACCAATCTATCGTTTACAGTACAGAGTTATCTTTCTAAATCACAGAGCTGACCATGTGAACTCCCTGTCGCACAGCCCTATTCAGTAACCTTTATAAGTTATAGCAGGAACCTAGAGAGGTAGACCTTCACAAGTTTTAGCAAGAAAGGCCATTGGAAAAGATCTTTGTTGGGGGAGAGTCCTGTGAGTCAGCCCTCTCTTGGTTGTGCAAATATAAGGTAGGTGGGCACCTGCTGCCCTGGAAAAGTAATCAAAGTATCTTCTGGGTTCTGACCAAGGTTTGCCTTGACAAAAGTTCAAAATCCAATGGGTCAAATCTGCATCCAGGCCAACGAACCTCCTGGAGGAAAAGGAGAGAGACACTCATTCCTTCCTATTAAAAGTTCAAAGAGAATCTGATGGACTGGACATCCCCAAATGAGATCTGCTGGCAGCAAGGACACCTGATTCCCCAAAGAGGAGTTCACTAAGAGAGGGTGACTCACAAGCAACATCAAGGTCTGGACGCTCATGGAGGGGGCTAGTTCCAGCTCAAGGTATACCTGAGGCTGGAAGCCCCTGGGGATCCAGTGACCCCGCTGCGAGCATCAGTGCCTTGGGAAGAACAGCTGAGTATGTGAGGGTAAACTAAAAGAGCTGGGACTCTAGGATCCTCCAATTCTCTTATCACCTGGCTGCACTAACCCGTCTGGACTTAATGAATCCTTCAAGTTCTACAGACACTTCCTAGGTCAAAAAGAGTCATCCTGAAGGAGATACTGAACTTCCTGCTCAATCAGTAATGACCAGGGCTTGAGTGGCTTGTTGAAAAATAAGGGATGTGACCCAAGTGGGTGAAAAAAGTTATCAATAGTTCTTCCCACCTATTCAGCAAAAGCACGAGCGCTTCTGACAAGTCATTTAAGTGCCTCTTATCTGGTCCTAAATGATGTTCCCTGCCTCATCTCTGACCAAATCCCTAGTCACAGGAAATGCTCACTCCCTGAGTAATTTATGCTTCTCTGCTGTGCACACGCACTTTCTCTACACAGAAAGCCTAGTCCTTCCCCACCTACTCATCCTTTAAAGCCCCACCACCACTTTCTCCACAATCGCTGCCCTGATCCAGAACTTCTACAGCACTGCTTGCACTTCTATTTAGTACTTGCTTGATTGTGCTAGTTACTTCCATGTCCTCTCCAAGAAGCTCCATGACAGCAGCCACTATCTTATGTCTTGTTTAGGTTGGTACTTCTCAGAAACCTACCACAGTTTCTTTCTTATACATGGTAGTCATTTAATAGATACTATGCTGAAATGAAAAATAAAATGCCAGATGTCAGCCAAGTAACACAACAGCTGGTAATATCTTGCTGCTCATTTATATGGCTTCTCCATCTCTGAAAAATCAAGCAAATTATAAAATTACTAGGGATAGAAAATCCATTCAAGCAGTGAGTTTCCTGTTTTCTCCACACTCTACACTGTCAATAGAATAAAATCTCCCATTATAAAAAGACTACTAAGTAAAATCAGTATAGGTCGGAAGATACAAATCTACTACTGTTTCAAGAAATTCTTTTGGTATGTTTGTGTTTACATTTCTTCAGCTAAGACTGGCTGTTGCTTAAATTAAACCAGCCTAACTCGTTTTTAGGAAATCACACACAAATCTCTCTTCAACAATTAAGAGCTTCTGCAAATCTGACTACCCGGTATTTACAGGGGTGTTGTCAGGCCAGTAGGCCATTTTAATTTGCTTTTTTAACTACCTACTCTAGGATTACACCCTAAAGTTTAAAAATTTGTTTGGAATCTTAAACCATACCATTTGGTCATAGATAAGCATTTTAGAAATTCTGAAAAATATATTAACAGTGAGTAGCCATTTCTTATGATAACTTTCTGCCTCTAATTTTCTGGTGGTACTTAATGTCTGTCTGCTACTCAGTTTCAAAGAGATTACTGGAATTTCCCAATTAATGTAGAAATGGAGGTTCTCTTCTCTTTAATACAAATAAATAAAGCTATAACTATTCATATGAAAGACAATCAGTGAATAAAACAGTTGTCTCAAGTTAATAGGCCTGGATCAGCTTCTGGCTTTTTGTGTGTGTGTGCTCACGGGGTGGGGTGTCGGGGGATGAAACTCGTTTCTTCACTCAACAGCTCATGTTTTTGTTTGCCATCCAGTCGATTCCTACTCATAGTGGTCCTACAAGACAGAGTAGAATGGCCCCATAGGGTTTCCAAGGCTGTAATCTTTATGGGACAGATCACCAGGTCTTTTCTCCCACAGAGGAGCTGGTGGGTTTGAACTGCTGACCTTTTGGTTAGCAGTCGAGCGCTCAACCATTGCATCACCAGGCCTCCTTCAACAGCTCATACCTGTTGCCACCGGGTCGATTCTGACTTACAGTGACCTTATAGGACAAAGCAGAACTGTCCCATAAGGTTTCCAAGGAGCACCTGGTGGATTCAAACTGCTGACCTTTTGGTTAGCAGCCATAGCTCTTAACCACTGCGCCACCAGGGTTTCCCAACAGCTCATAGGAGGCTCATATCCTAATCAAAGGAGTCATCATGTAGTACAAAGGTTTCCACTCAGCTTCCATCAAGCAGGCACTTAAGCAGGCACAGCCTCAATTCTCTCAGAGAGTGAGTGCTTCTACACAAACCCATTGCCTTCCAGTTGATTCTGACTCACAGCAACCCTACAGGACATAGCAGAACTGCCTCACAGGGTTTCCAAGGCTGTGATCTCTGCGGAAGCAGATTGCCACATCTTTCTCTCCTGGAGTAGCTGGTTGGTTCAAACCTCTGACCTTTCAGTTATCAGCCGAGCATTTAATCACTGCACCACCAGGGCTCCTTGCTTCTACACAACTCCAGTCGTTTTAGACCAGAATTGTGAGCTTGTTAGGCACTGGAGGCACAAGTGAACAAAACCGCCCCTGTGGCAGGTTGCCTGGTGGACAGTCTGAGCTCCATTTAGTTTTCAGAGGACAGCTGATGTCACCTCTGATAAAGACTCCGAAAACAAATGTAAGTTACTAAGATGAACCACCTGGACCTTTCACTTTTCTTGTTCTCTGATTTCTATTAAAAACACAAAGTTTTTATTCTCACAAGATTTATTGCCAATTACAAGGTTCCATTTATGTGTCCAAGTAGTACACAGGAATTTGATCCTTATAAATACATCTTTACTCTCCTCCTATAAGTCTCAAAACTCAGCCAATTTCCAGGGGTGGCAAGGGTTGCAAATGCAAGAGAGAATATAAGATTTAACAACACTCATGAGAGCTCTCATCCTATATTGCTAAAATATGACCTGCAAATCAATTTGGCTGAGATATTAAACAATGTATACAGTCAGGGACAGGCAAACATACCAAGGTTTTCGCTCATTCCAACATTCTAATTTATGGAAAAAAATACATCTTAAATATCTTAGAAAACTTCATCCAGTCTTGTAAGTTGTTTATCATCCAAACCTAGGAAGTTGACTACAGAACTTGTTCTAACCCGGATAAAAATAAACTAATTTCAAGAGTTGGATGTATTCTGTTTAGATCGATTGATTTTTAAGTTCACATCCATGAAAATCAGAAAAATGTTGTGAATCTTAATATCTATTTAATTGTTTCATTTGTAACCAAAAGAAACAACCCTCAGGATCCCATTTAAGCATAACTCCTCCCTCCAGGTAATTGTCTAAACAATTTCCACTACAGGAATTCTTCACTTCTCTTTAAGAAAGAATAAAAGCAGTAAGGGAAAAAAATACTGGAAGATTAAAGAAATGACTGCTAATAAACAGGATGAAGTTCAATACAAGCCAATGAAAAGTAATACGTTCAGTAAAGAAATGCAAACTAAAGTATAATGTAAATATACATATGGGTAGCATACTGAGTAAGCAAAAGTAAATTTAAAAAAAGAAACTCCTTCCTTCCCAGTCTCCTTGTGGTCTATGCCTCTCATGGTCCACGTATTGACAAGGTTCTGTCCTCAGCTCTATCCTCAGTCCCCACTGCACTTTCTCCCTAGCAAACATACGCCCCTACTGTTGTAACTACCGCCTTTAAGTTAATGACTTCCAAATTTTACTTCTAGCACCATTATCTTTCCTAAGCACCAAAACTTGCATCTCCATATGGAGGTCCTACTGGCATCTTGAAATCAACATTTTCAAAACAGAACTCATTAACCAATACAACTGGACAAGAGACTGAAATCAGAATAAAAAAAAGGAGATAAAATTATCACTTGCCAAAGAAATGACTGTATAAGTAGAAAATCTGAGAGAACCAAATGAAAAGCTGTGTTTTTAAAAACAGAAAATTTGGTAAGCTAGCTGAAATCAATAGCTTTCATAAATTCAAACAATAACCAGTTAGACAATAAAATGCAAACGGATACCTCATTTACAATAGCAATAAAAAAAGATCAAAGGCCCGGGAACAAATTTAACAATAAATGCACAAAACTTATGTACAGAAAATTTTAACACTAGAAGGACATAATAGACTTGGACAAATGAAAAGACATACCAAGTTCTTAGATAGAAAGATGCAATGCCATAAAGATGTCACAAACTCTAATCTGTAAATTTAAATGCAATCTCAATTAAAACAACAGCTGGTTCTTTTCTGATGGAAGACAAGCATATTCTAAAGGTCATAAGGAAACACAAGCAAATAACAATAACCGGGAACGCTGAAAAAGAAGAATAATGAGGGGGAAGAAGACTGGCCCTGACAGGCAATAAAAACATCAAGGCCTCAGTAAGTAAAATCGTGAGGTGCTGGCATATGAATAGGTAGACCAATCCAACAGGACAGTAAGTCCGGAAAGACACATATCAGATGGAAATTTAGTATATGACAAAGGCAGCAGGGCACAGATGAACTTTTTAATAAATGGTGTCAGAACAATGTAGCCTTTTGGAAAAAAAAAAGATAAAGTTGTATCTGTACCTCACACCATACACCAGGATAAGCTCCGAACAGTTCAAAAGATTTAAAGGTAGTAACCAGACTTACGGGTCTGACAGAGACTGCAGAAACCCCAAGAGTATGGCCCCTGGACACCCTTTTAACTCAGTACTGAAGTCACTCCTGAGGTTCACCCTTCAGCCAAAGATTAGACAGGCCCATAAAACAAACAATAATACACATAGCTCAACCATGTAGACGGACTAAATGGGCACACCAGCCCAGGGGCCAGGACAGGAGGCAGGAAGGGACAGGAAAGCTGGACGAATGGAAATGGGGAATCCAAGGTCGAGAAGAGGAGAGTGTGGATACATTGTGGGGCTGGAAACCAACATCACAAAACAGTACGTATATTAATTGTTTAATGAGAAACTAAAGCACAATTTAAAAAAAAGACTGAAATGTAGAAAATGAAACCATAGAAGTACAGGAAGAAAACATGGGCAAATTCTTTTATAATCTTGGAATGTGGAAGGCCTTTCTTTCTAAGTATGACTCAAAATTTAGACACCATAAATGAAAGAATATATACATTTGTATACAGAAAAAGTCAAAATCTGCATAGCAAAAACAACAACACAACAAAATACGCACACATAAAGTCATAAGTAAAGTCAAAAGAGAAATGGAAAATAGGGAAATAACACTTATAATCTGTGGGAACTAGTTCCCCTAAGACTTTCTAGACATTGAAAAGGAAAAGACTAATAACCCAACAGAAAAATGGGCATAAAATGAGAGAAAAGCAAATACAAGCTAATCTAAGATACCATTTGGACCCATTAGACTGTCAAAAATCTGAAAGTCTTACAACATGCTTTGATGAGGAGGCCATACAGAATCGGACACTGTCTCATACACTGCTGGTGGGAGTAAAAAATAGTAAATGGGTGTGGAGGGAAATGTGGTCATGTCTACCACAATTTCAAATGCATTGTCATTTTGGCTCAGCAATCCCACTTCTGAAATTTTCTCTCAGATAAATCTGCATGAAATGGTGTGTTCACTGCAACATAATAACAAAAGATTAAAAGAAACAACTCAAGTGTCCATCCATTAAGCACTGGTTAAATCATCTGTCCACACAATGGAATATTATATAGCTATTAAAAAAAAAAAAAAGGTAAGAAAGAACTCTATGCACCAATATGGAATGAGATTGTTGTTAGGTGCCATCGAATCGATTTTCAACTCATAGTGACCCCATGTGACAGAGTAGAATCGCCCCATAGGATTTCCTAGGCTGTAATCTTCACATGAGCAGATCACCGAGTCTTTTCTCCCACGGAGCCTCTGGGTGGGTTTGAACCGCCAGCCTTTCAGTTAGCAGCCAAGCATTTAACCACTGCACCACCAGGGCTCCAGTCAGGAAAGTAAATAAAAAAGCAAAGTGTAAACTCTTTTGTGTAAGAAAAGGCAGTGAGAAGAATTTATATTTTTATTATAATCGCATAAACAAACACTATAAAAATAAATAAGAAATCAATAAAAATTATTACTGGGAAGAGGCAGGATGGGCGAGAATGGGCTAGTGATAGTGCACTAGGCAGGAAGGAATGGACATGAGAGCTACCTTTCTAGCACAGGCAAAACGACCCCGGGGCCAGGCTCACTTACATTCCCAACAACCATGGCCCAGAGGGAAGAGTTCAAGAATGGAGCTAGAAGCTCTAACAGAAATTCTCTGTCAGGCTACAATCACCACCACCCTGCCTACTTCCTCCCACCGACTGGCCCAGGAGACAGCTTCTGAGCTCCAATCCCAGAGTGCAGCAAAGGTCACCAATCCCTAGGCTGCTTGGGAGCCCTTGTGAGAAGGGAACTGAAGACCAGGTAAGACAGACCTAGGTTCCAGTGCCGGTTCCACTGCTTTCCATCTCTGCGCCCTTGGACATGTCCCTTCAGTTCTTTGGGAGAGAATCTAGACTTCCCACGGCAGTTGTGGTGAATAAATGTGAACCTAGCATAGCACCTAACATACAGTGCTCAAAAAATGTTTCTCCTCTCCCCAGACTGCCAAACCAGCAACTCTAAAGTCTGGCCTGAAAATAGAGAACAAGAGCTAAGAGGAGGGCTGCTCGCCTCCAGCCATGAGAAAGCACTCCCAGGGCTGTGCTGTAGGTGAAGCTGCACTAGATAACTGAGATAGGTACCTTCTTCAGGAACAAGTAAATCACAGTACTAATTTAACTTCCTACATTGTAATTTTTGCTCTATATGGATCCTGATGGAGTTTAAAATTCTGCAAATGCACTTAGAATCATTAGTTTCCTTCCCTCAGCTCATTCATTTCCCTTTATAATTCTGCCTATTTTTCAGCTTGGCCTGTTGCCTCATCTCATCTTTCGTTCACTTATTTCAGAGTCTTTCTTGAATTTTATTAAAAACAACACAAGGCATCTTAAAGCCAAACAACAGTTTAGCTTAACTAGTAAAAAAATGTCTGCCTTGAGTATTGTGCTCTTTTGAGATCTATATGGGTTCAAACTGACAACAGCAACTCAAAAGGGTAGACAGGAAACTTAGGGGGCAGTGAGTTTATGTTAATGGGAGAGGAACAATTTGAAAAAGGAGGGTGAGAATGGTTGCACAGCTTGAAGAATGTAATCAATGTCACTGTATTGTACTCATAAGAAACTTGGACTGGTGTTAAGTTCTGCTGTGTATATTCTCAACAAAAATAATTAAAAAAACACACACGGCAGATTCAACCTGAAATTTGCTTCTAGTTTCTGTAATTAATCTTTTTCAAAATTATACAGTGAAACCTGTGAGTGGGAACCCAACGGGCCTGCCACATTTTGCCAGTTTCACAAGTTTTCCATCTCTGACAGGATGCAGTCTTACCATTTTTCTATTGCTTGTTTTAGTGGAAAATACTTCTATTTTCCTTCTCTGACAGGTTTCTGCCTTACACAGGTTCTGGCTTTTACAGATTTTACTGTAGTATTCCTCCTCTTCCTCTTACTTTCTTTTGGCAACAAGTTGCTTTTTTTCTTATTACTGAGCAATAGTATCCAAGCCCAATCTTTCTCAAAATGCTGCTAGACTCTTCCTCTAAGTATGTAAGCTTATAGATATAGAGAGTTGCATCATCTACTCAAGGGTGGTCCAGCTTCAAAGTAACTTATCTCTCCAAGTTTCCTTCTCCGTGACCCTATGGTGTTGGATCCTGTTTCTGTACCTAATTCTCCATCTGACATGGTTCCCACTCCCAAGAGGTGGGGTGCTGCCCACTGCACCCAGGAGGAAGGCTGCCGAGAGTCAAGGAGAAGCCTACTAGGTCTGAGCATGCTGAAGCTACACGTGTCCTTTGGCCTCCCAGCTCAGCTGCCCCTGAGAGCTGTTGCTACACAGGAACAAACCCACCTCTCACCACCTGGAGCTGCTTGGTGTCATCACGCCTCACTCGCCCTCACCCTAAATTAGCAGAGCCACTATCACCTCTTCTTACATTTCTCTCAACACTGCAGAGTTCTCAGGAAACAGTGAGGAGTTAGCCCTTGTGTTTTCTTCACCCTGACTCCACCTATCATGATCCAGGTTTTCACTCACTTTTCTATTCTATCAATCACTTCAATCAGGACCTGGGGATCAGAGGAAGGAAGGGAGCAGAAAGTTAGAAAAATGCAGTGCTCAAGTCACAGCTTCCCAGGAAGTCTCCAACGATAGTTGTTTAAAGTCTTCTTCTATCTTCTGAATTCTCTTTCTTTTGGGGTCAGCTATTCTCTTTTTGTAGAAATTTTGTATTAAATTTTCTCTCTCATGCTGTTGGTTTCTTCCTACCTCTGGAGACCCTTGTTTCCTATACATCTTCAAAAGTGAGACATAGCTAGCTGTATGTAGAGATCGTTTCTCACTAGATCTCCCTCTGAATGGGAAGGTTCTTGCCATTCTCTGTGTCTGAGCACAGCCTACCTCCTGGTGGGCTTCACATTAGGGTGAAAACTCAGAGAAACAGCACTTAGGCTAGGAAGCCCCTATGAGACAGAAAGAAAAGGCTCTACCTGGGGTACTAGCACTTGCCCAGATAGCCCCAACTCTCCCCAGGCAGCTATTTCAACTTCTGAAAAGAAATACCTGCCTGAGGGTAAAATGCTACAGAAGCCAGAGGATGGGGAGAAGAGAACAGAGAGACAAGAATGGAGAACACCCTGGCACAGTGGCTTCCTCTGTGTCTTCAACTACCCTAGTCTGCAGCACCCCTTCCTCTCTTGCCTCCCTTCCGATCTGCCCGAGTCAGCCTCAGAGGCGCTGCCCAGACCCTTCCTGCTTACTCAAACTCCCCAGTCTATTGTACTGTTAATAGGTTTCCAACTTCTTTCTTGCACAAATTTAACTCTCATCTCTACTAAAGGCCTCTCTGCAGTCTCTTTCCTGTTAGGTTATTCCTTTCCTATCATTTATTAGAATTTCAGGGTAAATGGGGGATGAAAGTTTGGGCTCAGTCCACTTAACTGGAAAGTCAGAATTAGATTCTTAACACAAGCTTCTGATTAAAATGGCCACTACTGGGATCGCACTGGCAAAGCCTCAGTGGATCCCTGAGACGTAGATCCTTCAGACTACGTGAACAGATTTCAGTACAGCTCCTTTGGGAAATTCAGTTTCTTCAACCCATAAGTTGGTCTTCAGGGAAAGTAGACATTTTCTATGAGCAACATGGTTCTTTCTGTTCCAGATGCAAATACTCATGACACTATAAACTAAGGATTACCCAGCCAGGATTCAATCTGGTCATTCTCCAACTAATAAGGTTTAAAATAAACTTCAGCCTTTCTCAATGAGAAGAAAACACATGTAAACCTAAAAATCTTCAAGATCTCATACAAGTCACAGATTCTATCATGGAACAGAAGCGAGCAAAATCTCCCAACCACTCCCAAAACTAAAACCAATTCCAAATCTCAATTCCCCTGACAGAAGTAGTAAAGGTATTTCATATTGATTCATGCTATAACATGGATGAACCTGGAAAACATTAGGCTAAGTGAAAGAAGCCAGCCACTAAAGGCCACATATTGTACAATTCCATTTCTTATGAAATTTCCAGAGCTGGCAAATCCATTTACACAGAAAATAGATTCGTGGTTGCCAGGGACTGGGAGGGAAATGGGTGAGTGACTGTTAACGGAGACAGGGTTTCTTCCAGGGTGATGAACACGCTCTACAATGAGTCAGTGGTGAGGCTGCAAAACTCTGTGAATGTACTAAAAACCAGTGAGTTACAAACTTTATAAGAGTGAATATTATGGCATGTGAATTATATTTTAATTTTTAAAAGAAGTATAGGTACTTTATTCCCAAGTCAGAATCAAAGGGTACAGTCTTTCACTCCAGTAATATTTCATTAGCTCAAAAATGACTCCAAGCGTATAAGGGTCTCTGATACTACACTAAACCAATCTAGGAAAAAAGCTACCAGACTATTCCTAATTAAAAACAAAAAACAAAAAAACTATGAATAATAAATAGGGCAGGAGAGAGGTAGAGGAGACATGTAGGAAGTTTCTTTAAGGGTTATAAAACATCTGTTTCAGTGGAAGGTAGAAAATAGTAACTTGTAAGAACCCAGAAGACTGAACCCTCCTAATGTAAAACAGAGCAAGGATTTTTCAAAATAGCATTCACGCTGGTAGAGATATAGCAATGCTCTGTGAAAGAAGTGCTGCTACCCATTTTTTTTTCCTATACTGCTCAATCAGCACTGAGACAATGAACAGTATTTTTGTGCTGAATAATAAACACATTTATTACTGATACCCTGAACCACAGAAATGCAGAAGAACATCTAAAAATAGAGTATGGGATTTCAAGAAAACTGGTCTATAAAATCAAATCTAAAAAGAATAAATCAGAAGATTCCTTTAGAACTACATGATTTCTTCACAGGCAGCACTGGGTCTCAAACAGCCCCCAAACAGGACGTCTGGCTACAATTACAAGGAATCTGAGAAATCTGACCTCCTTCACATAAAAAGAAAAAAACAAAATGTTTGAAACACACAAATATGTAAAAATCACTAGTCTTATATTTACCAGGAAAACTATTTTAAAACATATAATTCATCCTCAGCTACGGGGTGATAACAGTTCTTGGTCCCCATAAGACAGAGTTAATCAAAGGTGCAAAGTTTTTATAGCAACTATATTAAAGGAGATATGCAAACATGAAATTTAACTTAACTGTTGATTCTATACTTACTTGCTGAATGGTCAATGCATAAATATGAATACGGCTGAATAAATTCAGGATGAAAGAACTCTGCTTTCTTTCACATGTCACTGCTATATCTACACCACCATAAATGATATTTTGAAAAATTCTTGCTCTATCTTACATTAGCAGGGTTCAGTCTCTTAGCGTTTCACAAGTTACTATTTTCTGCCTCCGACTGAAAAGAATGTGCCAACCTCATGTATATTCTCTGGTAACATGACTGTATACAGAATATTATTAAAAGGGGAAAACTAACATGCCTAACAGACTAGTCACAAACACAGTACAACAAATACTTCAGGGTGGAATGTAAATCAGTAGCCTGAAAGGGAGACTCCTAGATCCTGTTGCTATTTCTTGAATAGTTTTATAGAGCGTCACTTTTTTCCCACCCTGCCCTTTCCTCTACTGAATTTTCATACAATGAGTTTGCTATGACCATCACCGGATATATGAACAACAACAAAAAGTTACAGCTGGATCCTGTATTAGTCTCAGCTGCAGCTAAAATTGAGCTTTTTAAAAGCCAGTAGAAAAGTGTCGAGAGAGAGGGAAGAAGAAAAAGAACTCGCTCCTGAGACAATGAAGGTTTGTTCTTCATCCAAGGATTTGACAGCAAAAGCTTCTCTTTTGTGTTATGTAAATATAGTTTATCTTACTAAATTTTCCAATTCAAGAATTCATGTCTTTATAAAGCTTTGGCCAAACAGTAAAATAAAATTCTTACTACGTTAAGCCAGATAACTAATCATCTCCATATGGGCGTAGGGCTAACAAACCACTGTGTATATTTGTTCCAAGTTCACCCACTCACGTATTCCATTGACATCTGAGCCTTTTAGTAACTCCTTTTGGTTACCAATTTAATCCACATTTACCAAAGAACAAGGAAAATGTATGTGACTTTGACCTTGAATCAAGTAGATGATTTTAACATTCTTTATAATAAAAACTGACACTATAGAAACCAAAGCATTATCTCTTCTGCTTATACATCTCGTCTATAAGGTGCAAATAATGATACTAGACAGACTCTCCAAAAAGTTAATGTACCAAAAAAAAAATTAAAAGAGCCTGAAGAGACATAACTAAATACACAGTGTGAACCTGGAACAAAGCTGAGCTGAGATAGGTGGGAAAAAAAGGTATAAAAGACATTTTGGAAACAATTGGGGAAAGCCAAATTTAGACTGTACGTGAAACAATATTATGGAATTACCATTAATTTTCTAAAGTCCGACAACGGTTATGGTTATGTAGGAGAATATCCTTAGGAGATAAATGCTATTTAGGGATAAAGTATTATGATGTTTGCAACTTACTTTCAAATGGTTCAGCCAAAAAATATATCTATATATACATAATATATTAAAGACAGGAAACATGTGGCAAAATGTTACCAATTGGTAAGTTTACATGAAGGACATGAGTATTCATTGTACTATTCTTTCAACTTTTCTGTACATTTGGAATTTTTCAAAAGAAAAGTTAGAAAGATAGAAATAATTATATTGCCAATCATCAGTTATTCCTAAACCCAAATAAAACAATTTATAATACAATGTACTCTGCATAGTATGTAAATGTGGACAAGAGCCTTAACATGTTGACAACTAACAATTCTGAATACCTAATTATCTGAAATTTTAAAATAAATTCTTCATACATATTATTTCACTTCGTTTTTTTTAAAGTCCATTTTACATATGAGAAAACTGATGCTTGGGGACATTATGTAACCTACATAGAGTCACAAGGAAACCAGTGCCTGAGATGCATATATTTACTTAAAAAGATGGGAACACCAAACGTAACAATCAAGTTCAAATGTTTCATCAAACTTACTTACATAAGCATGCAGCCATTAGACACACCAATCCCTCAGAATAAACCCATTAACATTACAGTAGCCTATTTTCTGCCTTAAACTGGGGAAATTATCGGAAATATCCTTGATGGCTGACCTGATATAGTGAACAGGCAAAGACTCTGAAGTCACAGTTCTCTCAGAGGCCAGGGTGAAAAGAGGACCTCCCCAATCCCCTAAGGGCTAAATCACTTAGGAAGGAATGGCTGCCTGCTCCTCTCTAGCCTGATTCATCCCTAACAAGATCAGCCATGGAGAAGCATGACTGGTGAAAGACAGGAAAGCTGACCCTATTGCACTGTGATAACCCGTGGTTCCAGCTTCTAATGAAGTAATGGGAGTAAAAGACTCTGGATGGAGGGAGGGGTGTAGGTGTTAGGGAAACTGGAAAAAAACACAGTCCATAAAACAAGCAGAAACAGTCTCTTATAAAATTAAGCACCATGCTAAAAGACTCTCCTCCCTGGCATTTGCAGACGATGCTCAGGTTAGTATTGCCATCCAAGCTTGGACTTGAACTCCTTTAACAAGTGGAAGCTGGCATGAGGCTGACTGCCAGTAACTTTAGAACTTTTCAATTAAGGAAATGGCTCTCCTATAGAATCTGTTCCTGAAACTCCCAGGCACCAATCTAACCAACTTCACCGCTAAAACCAAGATAAACCCACCCAAGCCAAGCCAACGAGACTAGCAAACGTCTAGGAGACATTCTCTGCAAAGTGAAGTGGGCAGATCCTTGGCTTGGGCCATGGTCTCAAGGGCACTCTCTCAGTTTCAGAACACCTGGGGAGGCCAGCACCAAATCCCAAGGTGGACTTTTCTCTGAAGAAATTCTTTTTTAATCTACCTTTAAAGGTTTAACAAACCTTTCCAGATAAATTGGAAAAAGGAGATAAAATGTTTACTGTAGAACTAGCCAGAACACTTCTGAAATAGATTTTCTTATTATCTTTAGATGCAGGACAGCCAGGATTATTATAATACTCGATAGGAAGAGGGCAAAGAAAGAAGGCCCCAGGCTCTATTGAGACGGAAGGAAAAGGGGACAGGGAACAGTGTGGAAAGTAAGAGAAAGTTAAATCTTAAAACCAAACGCCTAAACACTAATAGCAGCAGAACCCAGGAGACATCTCAGCTTGTCTCTTTCCAGAATTAAAAAAATTTAAAACTAGTCATATTCTCCATGCCCAGCCAAATTACTGGGCACTTATAAGACAGAACAAGCACTGGGGAAGCCACATGAGGGTGGGACATCCTGCCTGCATTCCAGTGGGAAGACCTCTATTCCCTCTGTCTGCTTGTCATCAGGAGAAGGTCTGATGAGCAAGCTGTAGGGAATTTAAAGACAAGTCTGTCTACGGAAAGGCAGGAAAGAACACATTTGACTTTCTCTTGTAAAAAACAAAAACATCACAGTAACCATTTGACTAGTATACAGCTTAACCACTATTTTAAATGAAAAAGCTCTGTCTTATATACATGTGACTTTGGGAATCCACAGCAGAATCTCAAAGGTTCCCGAGAAAATGCAACAGTTTAGGAGAACGCTTAGCCAGTATCAAGATTCTTTTTATGTAAGGCAATGAAAGGCATCATTTTATTCTCAAAAATGTTCATGCTCTCAGAAGTGTGGTCAGAGACTGAAAGAAATCTGCGATCGCTTGTCCTCCCACGCTTGGGAAACACAGCCTCATCATGTGAAGATGCCAAATGTCTACAAGACACTAAAAACCTCAAAGTCTCCCATACTCTAACACAAACAAAAATGAATTCTTTTGTCTGATCCTTTCTCAATTAAAAAAAAATTTAATCCAATTACTGAAACTTGGAAAAGAACATTCTTGGTCATTTTCTTTTATTTCCTCTCTGCTAAGAACTAAAAGGAAGCCCTGTCTTTTAGCAGCATATTAAATCGCACTGTCTGCCACTTTCAATTACTGCATTTTTCTAAATATTTCTGCGTTAAAACAAACGTGGTCATAAAGATATGCCACATGCAAGTATTAATGGATTTGTAAGCATATGAAAATATGTCTTGCTTTATTTTAGAAAAGTGGGAGAAAGTACTAATCTCAAAAAGAAAACATAACTGTTCTTACAATGACAATATATGCTTAATGAATACTTAAACATGATGTTTTTCTCTTCTGCACTGTGTGGCAATGAGATCCTTAATGAATGAATGAGAGACTGAAACCTACCTGCTATTACAAGTCATATCAGTCAAGATGCCTTCAGGTCCGAGTTACAGGACATTTCTACTCAACCATTTAAACAAGAAGGATAGTCACTGTCCCACGTGACAGGAAGTCTGGAGATAGGGAGACTCCTGGGTGGGTTAAATTCAGCAATTCAACAACTGCATCCAGAATCCAGCTGGTCATGTGGACTTGGATCTTGAGGCTAGCTTCTGGCATAGACCTAAGACGGCTACTCAACCAGGCGTACACAAGAAAGTCGAGCATAAGACAAGGAACTGTTTTTCCTTGTATATTTTTTTAAAGGAAGGAAACTTTCCAAAACGTCCTCCTATAAACTGCCCTTCACATCTCACTGGCCAGTTTTGGGGAACACATCCACTTGTCCTCCAACGATCAAGGAAGGGAAATCAATGATAAGGAAAAAAGGGATTGCCAAATCTGGCTTAAACCATTTAAGATTTACTCCCTGTGATGATAGGGTCCTCTTTCCCAATGGGTAGACAGCTGAACAAATCAGGTTCTGTAAGCCAGGAAAAAAGGGAGGGTGGGTTTGTGACAGGCCCAACAGTGTCTGTTACAGATTCAAACCACAGCTTTACCAGTGACCAAAAACTACATGGCACTGGCCAATAAAGAACAGATCTTTCTTCCAACCCTCTCACCCAGGAAAAAAAAATCTAGATCTCGTTTTATGGTTTCAAATCTAGGGTTGTTATTTAAAAGTTGGAGCCCTGGTGGCACAGTGGTTAAGAGCGTGACTGCTAAACAACAACAAAAAAAGGCCGGCAGTTCAAATCCACCAGCTGCTTCTTGGAAACCCTATGGGGCAGTTCTTATGTCCTACAGGGTCACTATGAGTCGGAATCGACTTGATGGCAATGAGTTTATTTAAGTTACATTTTCTAGGCAGGAAAAAATATTTTTTAAAAAATGTATCAGCTACCCTAGCACTTAAATCAACTATAGAAATAGCTAAATAGTTACTGCTTTAATGAACCCTCATATTATCACATTGCGGTTTTAAAGAACCTTCAGAATGTAAAATAATAAATGCAACCCAGATGTTCACAAAAAAAATGAAAACAAGATTGTTTTTACTTCATAGCAACCAAATAGGTCAACCCATTTCCTCCTTCAGAGAATTCTCAGAGGACCACAAACTCCACTCAAAGAGCATGTGTTTCATATGTATCTGTCCAAAGAAAAAGGAAACTCTGCTGTCCAAAATAAACGGAGAATATTATATGTTCCCATGAAAGTGAATTAGAAAATTGCAGTACGGCTGTGTCTATACATTGCCAAACATCTGGATGAAAACTGAAAACAGAAATTCCACTAATTATCCTGATATTGGGAAATTCTGTTCAGTCATCATTAAAATGCTTCGTTAAAATAGCAAATTGCTCTGTTTTTACTCACTTATTAATTACAGAAATAAGGGCGCAGTAATTAACAAAAGCCCTGCTGACAGTTTAAGGTAGAAACTTTTATTCTCTCCTATTTGAACTGCGCTCCTGGTGACTTACTGAAAACTAAGTCAGCTAACAGAGTAAATTTGCTCTACGAAAGTAAATTACAAAATCTTCTTAAGCCAACTGAATTGACTCAGGTGAGTCTGTTCTAATATTTATAAAACTACTGAAAGATATTTACCCAAAATAAATACTTGCTGAATTGTCTCTAACCAAATTATCAGACACTACAGAATCTCATGTCTGTTCATCTATCTGATGTCAGCTGGGGAACTGATATTAACTATAAAAAGTTTATGAGTTTGGTGTGTACAATTCTCTTAACTAAAGGAATTACTAAGTAGGGTATTCTGAAATGAAATCTGTTACCAATAGATTCAGTCACACTATATACTTATATCTAATGGGTCTGACAGGATGCCAAAACTGCCAGCTGAAAAAAACGCAGGGGGGTAAAAAGTAACCCCACTAACCATCAATTAGGAATCAAATAAAATTAAGTAACTTTGCTCTGTTAAAAAAAAGTTTATGAGTTTGGTTAACTTCAAAAACTCGGACAGACAGCCATGTAGTTTTCTAACCTCATTTAAATTATTTATACTTCTCCCACAAATTCAAAATATTTAATATATTTTAAGCAGTTCTACGGTGCTCTGATAAAATCTTTCTTTTCCCCCATTTCATTTCACTTCAAGAGTTTCAATAGGCCTATATTACAAACTGATAAACTGGCATCCTAAAGGATCTGCCAATAATTTTTTAAACTAATCTACCTCTCCCAGTTATTTATACTAAGGCTGTGAGCATGCAATGTTACTGCTCTAACTCACCTGATATAAATCAATAACGTGAGAAACACTGAGTTGCAAACCAAACAAACTTTTCCCTCACTAAGCCCAACCAAACTGGCTTTCCCTCTATTCTGCCAACATGCCAAACTCTTCCATTTAAGGACCCTGGCACATGCTATTTCTTCAGCATGGACAACCTTTCCCCCACTCCCCCCTTAACCCACTCCAGTCGAGCTTGCTCCCTACCTTTCCACCGAACTATTTTTTTTTTAAAGTCACCAAATCCAACAGACACTTCTCCATCCTCATTTTAGTCCACCTCGCGAGAGTATTCAACACAACTGACCATTCTCTCTTCTTAAAACACTCTCTCCTCCCTTAATCTTTACAATATCACACATTCTCCAAGGCATTCTTGATCTCACTGGCTACTCCTCAGTTTCCTTTGCTGGGTTGTCCTCAGTCCTGAGATTTTTCTCCTAGGTGATCTTATTCATTCCCACGAACTAAAATACGGACATCTTCCAAATGTTTATCTCCTACCCAGACCAGTCCTCTAAGCAGCAGATTCATAGAGCCAACTGCCTGCCTGTCATCTCCACTTGGAAATCTCATGGACAAGTCAAATTTTAATTACCAAAATTAAACTCTTGAGATTCTGCTTCCAGTAAAAGCCGACTAGTTTGTCGAAGACTAACCTTTCTGCCAAGAACAACTGAAAAAGCTTAATACATTATTAAAAACAACTGTTGGAGGCCTTAGTGGACTACCAATGCAGTGAGGACTTATGGAGTCAGAAACCCAGAGAGAAGGGAAGTGTAGAGAGGTGAGTCCAATAATCTGAGCCACTTTTCTCCTTGAGGCATTTGTCATTCACAGCAGCAGGTGAGAGGCCAAAAAGCTAAGCAGAAACAAGTGGATGAGAATCTGAGGTCAGCAGAATTTATAGCACTCATAGGAGACTAGGGGGACAAAACTTGGGAGTTCAGAGCCCGCTAAGTAGTAGAGGACCTGGTAACCAGTCCCCTCCACCACGCTTACAGTTGGGACCACCAGAAAGCTATACACTAGGAGAAGGGTTCATCAGTAGCAGACCAGCCTTCACAAAGACTAAAGCTCAGCTTCAAATCAGCTCGAATTCCAGTTAGATTAAAATGACAATCCCCTACCTTAACTTCTTGCCAGAATCCTCTCTTGAGGAAGATATCCAGAGTCTCAAATTATCTCTGCAATTTTTCATATGCACTGTCCATAATTTAATGAAAGCTTAAAAGGCATACTTAAGAGTCAAGATCAGATGACTGACTAAAAACTAAGGGGAGAACAGACTCTCAGAAATCCAAATATTGGAGTTATCAGACACAGACTTTAAAATATCTGTGATTAACATAATAAAGAATTTAGTTGACAAGATGGAAAATGTCAGCAGAAAATTGCAATCTAAAAAAAGAATCAAGAAAACTGAAAAAGACACTAGCTAAAATTAAGAACCCAATGAACTGGTTTAACAGTAGAATAAGCAGAGCTAGAAAAAGGAGTACTACATTGGAATGCAGATCAGAATATACAGCACACAAGAGTCTAACTGACATACAGAACATGGTGAAAGACCTAACGTGTGTAATTAGAGTTCCAAAGGAGAAAAGATAAGGAATGCATCAGAAGTAATATATGAAGAGATGATGACCAAGAATTCTCCAAATCTGATCTAAGATCTCAAGTCACAGGCTTATCACAGCTTTACAGGGGGAGAAAAAAAAAAAAAGAGAAAGAGAAGGAAAAGAAGAAAGAGGATGAGAACTACCAATCCCAAGCAGGATTAATTGTGAGGAAAGCCACACCTAGACACTTCACAGTAACACAGCTGAAAACCAAAGGCAAAGAGAAAATCTTAAAAGCAGCCAGAGGCGGGAGAAAAGACACACTATTTTAAAAGGAACAACAATAAAGACAGTAACAGCTAATTTCGCAACAGAAGCAATGGAAGCCAGAAGGCAGGGAAATGATACCTTCAAAGCACTACAAGAAATTAGCTTGATAACCTAGAATCATATAAACCACTGGCCATCGAGTCAATTACGACTTATGGCAACCTCATGTGTGTCAGAGTAGAACTGTGCACCATAGGGCTTTCAATGGCTGATTTTTCTGAAGTAGATCGCCAGGCCTTTCTTCCAAGGCACCTCTGGGTAGACTCCAATCTCCAACCTTTTGGTTAGCAGCTGCGTGCATTAACCATTTGCACCACCCAAGGACTCCCTAGAATTGTATACCCAGTGAAAATACCCTTCAGAAATGAAGGCAAAATAAAGACATTTAAAAAAAAGAAACCTCAAAATGGTTTTCTCTTAGTTCTACCCCCCAAGACTTCCCCTTCTCACCAAACAGCACCATAATCCACCTAGTCACACCAGCCAGAAACCTACAAGCCCTCTTAAGATTCCTTCTTCCTTCACCTCCAACCTCCAAACCAACAGTTTGTCCAACTGATTCTCTCTCTAAAATACATATCGTCACTACTAAAGCAATGCAAATTAGAACATGTTGACAAACACCATGTGTTGATTAGAATGTTGAGAATGCTGGGAAATAAAAACACTACTCACAAGCTCATAATGGGAGAGTAATCTGTCAGTATCTAAGAAAAGTGAAAGCATGCCTGTAATCAGCAAATTCAATTCTAAGGATACACTTTAGAAAACTCACACGTGTAAGAGAAGACAAACCTAAGGCGTTCACCTCAGTACTATTTGTAATACCAACCACCATAAAAGTCCATACAACACAGGACAAGACAAATAAAATGTTATAGCCGTTAAGAGAAATAAATAAGGTCTATGTCTAATAATGGAGTCTTGGTATCACAGTGGTTAAGAGCTTGGCTGCTAACCAAAACATCGGCAGTTCGAGTCCACCAACCGCTCCTTGGAAACCCTATCAGGCAGTTGTGCTCTGTCCTACAGGGTCACTATGAGTTGGAATCGACTCGATGGCAATGAGTTTGGCTTTTTTTGAAATATACATCTAATAGTACAGGTAATTTCAAATGCAAGGGGCAAAACATTACATACAGTATGATACATTTTTATAATTTTTTAAGCCAAATAAATACCTGTACATTGTTCACGGACACATACATGCACATAAATATATGTCTGTTTAGGGTCTCCATGAGTCAGAACTTACTTGACAACAACTGAATTAAGTATTAAAAATACTCTAGGGATTATGAATGCGATTAATGTCACTGAATTGTACACTTAAGCCTGCTTGAAACAGCAAGTTTTTTGAGAGATACAATTTTATCACAATAAAAAGTAAAAAAAAATGTGTGCATACGTATGGTTAATGTGTGTGAACACACACACACATACTAGAGGGCCACACACATCAAATTCATAATGGTTGCCTCTCAGGAAATACAAAAGGAAGAAGGAAATAAGGCCAGGGAATGCTGCTACACAAAAGTGACTTCAACTTTATTCAACAGTTATTAACAAATATTTACGGAAGGCCTTCTATGCACCTAACAGTGTTCTACATCTTGGAGATATAACAGTGAATAAAGGCAGACAATATTCCTGCTTTCACTGAATTTACATTCTAAGAGGGAAGAGACAAACAAATATATAATAGGTAAAGGTGGTAAGTACAAAGAAGAAAAATAAAGCTAACAGTGGGGTGCTATTTCAGACGCGTTTGTCAAGTAAGATTTCTCTGATAAGGAGACATCTGAACAGAAACCTGAATGAAGCAAGGAAGCATGACATGCAGACATCTGAGGGGGAAAACACTGCAGGCAAACGGACAGCAAGTGCCAAGGAGCTGAGGGTAGGAGGAGTGAGCTTGGCAGGTTCAAGAAATAGCAAGGAGACCTGTGTGGCTGGTGTGAAATGGTGAGACGAGTGATGGGAAATGTCAGAGAGATACAAGGGACTAGAGCAAGGTCAACGACAGCACCCAAAGTAAAAAGGGTTTCTGTATTTGTAAAGGATTATTTAAAAAGAACCTATGGCAGAGACTGTACGTTGCCCAAACCAAAAAAAAAAAAAAAAAACCTGATGCCATCAATTCAGACTCATAGCGACCCTCCAGGACAGAGTAGAACTGCCCCATAGGGTTTCCAAGGGGCGGCTGGTGGATTCCAACTGCCGACCTTTTGGTTAGCAGCCGAGCTCTTAACCACTGTGCCACTAGGGCCCCACAAAGCCTAAAGTATTTACTATCTGGCTCTTCTATAGGAAAAATTTACAGCCATCTTTACCAGAACATGTGGACCGTACACAGCCGTAGCTGTGTAATGTGGGGCAAGCCACTTAACTGCCCTATGCCTTAGTTTTCCCACCTGTAAAATGGTGATGATAACAAGTACTTAAAAGGGTTACCGTGAAGAGTAATTAAGATACGTAAAGCACATAGGGCAGAACCTGGTTTGTAGAAAGCACTGCTGTTACTAGCTGCTGCGGAGTCAGTCCCCAACTCACAGACCCCATGTACAATGGAACAAAACACTGCCTGTTCCTGCGCCATCCGCAAGATCGGTTGCTGATCAGAACATCGTGATCCATAGGGTTTTCATTAGCTGATGTTGGGAAGTACATCGCCAGGCCTTTCTTCCTAGTCCATCTTAGTCTGGAAGCCCCACTGAAACCCGTTCAGCATCACAGCAACACCCAAGCCTCCACTGTCAGACAGATGGTGACTGTGCATGCGGTGGGTGCACGGGCTGGGAATGGAACCTGGGTCTCCCACATTAAAAAAAAAAAAAACCCGTTGCCCCATAGGGTTTCCAAGGAGCACCTGGTGGATTCAAACTGCTGACCTTTTGGTTAGCAGCCAAACGCTTAACCACTGGTACTACCCGGACTCTGGTCTCCCACATGGAAGGCAATAATTCTACCACTGAACCACCAATGCCCCGTATAGAAAGCATTATGTAAACATTAACTAAAATTTTTGAAATGTAAATCAAATGTCAATACCCTGGTTAAAACCCTCCAATGGCTTCATGCACAGAGAATAAAATGTGAATTCCTAACGACTTAATGAAACCACCTGATATGGTGGCCCTTGCCTCTCTCTCCCCCCCTTACTCTCTCTTAAGCCACGCAAACTTCCTTCAATTCTCCAGACACACTCAGCTCTCTCTAGCCTTTCCCTCTGCCTAGTCCACTGTGTGCATCATTGGCAAGACCTTCTTGCAGCTTAGGTTACACCTGAAAGAGCATTTCCTCAAAGAGACTTCCCTGGTGGAATGGCTTCATCTCTCCTGCCCACCCACCCTAAACCAAAACCAAACCAAACCCATTGCCTTTCAGACTGAAAGAGACCCTACAGACACCCGCATTCTCTCCGTCAACCCCTTGTTGATCTCCTTTAACCCATTTGTTATAACTGGCAATTAGTTTATGTATCCGTTTACCTTTTCCACCTGTCTCCCCACCTAAAGATAAGCTCCATGGTGCAGGAACTTCATCTGCCTTATTCACCACTACAGCCCTTGTGCCAAGCATAGCACCTGGCATTTGGCAGAGAGGCTATCAATATTTACTAAATGAATAAATTAACTAGAAAGAATATGCTCTAAGCATACCCTAAAAGCATCTATCGTGTCTACTTTTTAAACATTCAAAAGACTAAAACCAAAACCAAACCCGTTGCTGTCGAGTCAATTCCAACTCATAGCGACCCTAAAGGAGAGAGTAGAACTGCCCCACAGGGTTTCCAAGGAGCACCTGGTGGACTCGAACTGCCGACCTTTTGGTTAGCAGCCACAGCTCTTAACCACTATGCCACCAGGTTTCCTTCAAAAGACTAAACCAAAAAAAACCAAACGCATTGCCGTCAAATCGATTCCGACTCACAGTGACCCTAAAGGACAGGGTAGAACTGCCTCATAGGGTTTCCAAGAAGTGCCTGGTGGATTTGAACTGTTGACCTTTTGGGTAGCAGTCGAACTCTTAACCACTACACCACCAAGACTGTTAATTTCCTATGCGGAGACTGAAAAACATAGGTAACTCATTTTATCATTTAATATATATTAATTGTATTTTTTCATATAAAATCTCCCTCAAAATGGATGATTTTTTTTTTAACCACTATTTTTTTCTATAACACTGTCTTCCAAATTTTGGAAAAAGTGAAGATGGACTTAAACTTTTTTTAATTTCAAAAAATAAAAAAGCATATAAAGTTTCCTTCCCACATATATTCCCCATCTGCTCAGTTCCTATCCTTGTCCCCAAACAGGTAACCATTGTTATTAGTTCCCTGTTTAACCTTCCAGAAAATTTTCATGCATATGTAAGAACATCCTTTTTTTCTTTAGACATAAATGGTAGCTTACTATGCATTTTTCCACATTTTGCTTTTGTAACTTAAGATACTTTGAAGATATTTCCATATCAGTTCATAAAGAGTGTCTACATTTCTTGCTACAACTTCATCTACCATCTGAAAATATTATGATTTACTTGATAAGTCTCCTACAGATGGACACTCAGGTTATTTCTCATTTTTAATTATTACAAACAATGCAGTGAATAACTTTGTACATACGCTATCTCACACATATACAAATATATCTGCAGGTTAAATTCCTAGAACAGCTATTTCTGGGTCAAAGGATTTATACAGTTGTAATCTTAAAAGCCACCACTTGTCTGTCAGTTTGCCATACTGTGGTGGCTTGGGTGTTGCTGTGATGCTGGAAGCCAAATAACAGCAGGGTCACCCATGGTGGACAGGTTTCAGTGGAGCTTCCAGACTCAGACAGACTAGGAAGAAAGGCCTAGCAATCTACTCCCAAAAAAACAGCCAATGAAAACTATGGATCACAACAGAATACTGCCCACCTAGACTCAAACATGCCAATGATTGTGGAGATGGAGCAGCAGGACTCCAAAACATTTCAAATTTGGAGGTTATCGCTTGTCTGACAGGTGAAAGGAAGGATCTCCATATAGTAATTTGTATTTTATTAAGTGAGGCTGAGCATCTTTCCCGGTGAAGACAGATTCAACCTTTGTCGACATTCATGGGCTAAGGTTGGGAGGAACCAGCAAAGTTAATCAGCATCATCTGCCACGGATGGTCCATTCAGGAACATGATCTTTATGATAGTGGCAAAGACCAAACTAGCCAGTCACCTTTCGAGAAGAGTCATATCTTAAGAACTGTTCTAGAAAAACTGAAAAGCAACAAAGCCCCAAAGGAATTAAAAATGCCTTAACTATACTCTGCACACACTATAAATAACAATGTGTTCTGGTAACTGTGTAACCCGCCCCCAACCACTTGTTCCTCCTTACAACTGCCTTCAATTCATATCACCACCCCTCTGTCCTTATCTTGCACTAAAAGAACAAACCATAATAATATCCTGGACAAAAATTAAACTGTAAAAGCAGCAAGTAGGGATCAATTTTTTAAGTCTTTTAACCTAACCAATGCATTAACAAATAAGACCTTATAAATTATCTTTGGTCTCTACTTTAACTACTGTTTACTCACCCTTTTAAATAAGCTGAAACTCTGTACTTTGCTCTAAAAATATACCAAAAATGTTACGTTTTATAACTGTTTGGTAATTGACTGAAATATATTTCAAAGGGCTGAAATTTATTTTAAAACAAAGCATTTTTTTAAAAATCTAGATGACTTTTAATAAGTGTAAAGAACTGTAAGAGGTTTATCAGCTTCTAAAGCCCCAACAATCAAGAGTTAAATGTAAGCACACAGAATTTATACAATAATCTATATACAATGATTCTTATTTCAGAACTTTGAAAAAGATTTTCACTTGATTCAAAAATAAATATTGTTAAGCGTCTTCCACAATACAAGAAAGATTTTAATAAACCAAATCAATAAAGGTCAAAAGTTGTTTTCCAGCACCTAGCAGGCTGCCTGGCAGTTTAGTAGAAAATCAATAAATATCTGTTCATTGTTGAATGTTCCAGTGAGGTGGATTAAATGATATATTAGAAACAATCACATACCTTTCCCGCTAGAGGGTACATTTTTTATGCCTTCCCCCCTCAAAATCCAAAAGTAATACAATGCTTACTCCAGAAATCTGGAAAATATAAAAACTAAGAAAATAAACCATCATCCACAGTAACACTAGTTTTTACATTGTTTAGACCATTATGTATAAAACTACTCTATTTTTAATGCTTGTACATTTCATCCAATAAGCTTCCCCCAATTTACCTCACCATTCCCCTACTGTTGGGCACTGCTGTTTCCAATTTTTTACTATTATAAATAGTGTGATGCACATCTTTATGCATGATATTTTTTTTTAATTTCAAGATTGTTTCCTTGTGATATATTCCCCCCCGAAAAACCAAACCCATTGCCATCGAGTCGATTCCAACTCATAGTGACCCTATAGGACAGAGTAGAACTGCCTCATAGGGTTTCCAAGGCTGCAATCTTTAAGGAAGCAGACTGCCACAATGGTGAGTTCAAACCGGTGACCTTTCGATTAGCAGCTGAGCGCTTAACCACTGCACCAGCAGGGCTCCTTGATACATTAATAGCCCAGAGAAAGCTCTAACACTCTGGATATTTAATGTCAGGCTTTGTTATATAGGACTCAAGGCTTATAAACTGCTCCAGGACTCCAGCTTCTTTTTTTTCTCTCTATACCTGCTTTTACCTTCAAGTCTTCTACATCTCTTTACTCAGAGTCCGAATCACCTTTCGATGTCTGCCAAGCCAGCCAGCTACCTTGACTCTTAACGTCAAATATTCAAATGTTAACAGAACCAGATGAAAATAAGGAGAACGTTCACATATTGTGAAGAATGTAACCAATGTCACTGAACAATTTGTGTAGAAACTGTTGAATGGGAACCCAAACTGCTGTGTAAACCTTTACTGAAACACAATAAAATATTACTTAAACACACACACACACACACACGTTTAAATGTTACAGTTGTTTGTCTTTATTTTCAAAAAAGGAAAAACGGCTATGCCTGCTATGTTGTGTTATTCAAATTGTGATAGGCAGGAAGCGCTGCATCCACAGGGAATCCATTACTTAGAATCCTGGGTCTTCAGGCGGACAGCCTGGCTGTAGGAGGCTTTGTACAGCACTTTCTTTCATAAACAACACACCCACTTGGTGCCATAGTGCTATTGCTAGCTTTAACTACGCGGACTGAACTCTCCCAAAGCAGTGACTTGTGCCAACTTCCCACATCACAGCCACATTGCTTCTTTCAGCAAAAAAAAAAAAAAAAAAGGTTTCCCTCGGTGCAGCACTTAAATTCTAGAAGGCACCTTGATTAACTTCATCCTGAAGCATTCAATCCTGCTGATTCTTACAGGCAACTGCTGAGCAGCCTGTAATTAGGACTTTTCAAAAACGCTCCCTTATTACGTGGGGTTCTGATCATTTGGTCTGTCAGCAAAAATGGGATCTTGAGCAAAAGTATAGAGAACCTCGACCTCGGGTGTCCCTGTGAAATATGAATATTAACCCTGAACTTTCCAAACCAATGTCCCAACCCAGGCAGCCACGTTACTTGGTTTTAAAAACGTAATTCGCAGCAATACATCCTATGACAGAACACTATATTGTATTCCACTAAATAATTTACGACAAATGCAGCTCGAGGTGGCAGGACGTCAGACGCAGACGACCTGGGCCACGCTGACCACGGACACGACCCACCTGGGAAAGCTGTCCTTCCCCAGAGGCGACAGAAAAAGGGTCTCCGGTCTCGAACCCCTGCAGCTGGCTGTAGCTCATTACTCGGGCCATCAGCTCAACTGACTTATTTTTTACTCACCCTGTAACGTTTACAATTTCATAAAATGCATATCCACACCTGTACTCTCGCTGCTCCCCCTCGCCCTTTAAGCAATTCCAGAGACCACTTCGGACCGAGAGCCAAGAAAAGTGTCATTCTGAGTTTCAACCCTTGCCCCTCATTTGACCCTGGCGGAGCCCCGATTTCCCCTTTCCCACGGGTCAGCCCCTCCCCACCACCCGAGAAAGGACCCGGAGCCGGTCATCCCAAACTGGCGGCGGGGCTCCGAAAGGCGTGGACGCCCTTGGTGACGGGATGCCGAGAAGGTTGCCCACGGGGACCCGCCGCCCCAGAGCAGCGACCCCGCGGACTCGGCCCGAGCCTCCCGGTGACCCCCACCTCGCCCGGGACCCTCGCTGGGGCTCCGCGGCGAACCCGGCCGGCGCCGCCCCAGGACCGCGCCCCGGGCCTCCGC
>NW_004444013.1:11727870-11809248 GCF_000243295.1 Trichechus manatus latirostris
GGCGGCCCACCGTCGCCATGTGACGCCTCGGCCCCACCCCCACGGTGGGCGGAGCCCCAGGGTACACGGCCCCGCCCCCCGCCGGAGCCTGGCGGGAGTCCTGATAGCGCTCCCAGCTTCTAGGCGTCCGCACTGATCCAGCGGCAGTGGCCAGGCGAGGTTTGCATGGGGGCCCAGCAGCCTGGGAACAGACGTGGGGTCTGGGACACTGGAATGCTCCGTTCTACAAAACCCAGAGGCCAAGCGTCCTCCTCGCGCTTGCACTCAGGAAGAAAGATCCAGAAATGCATGTCCAGGAGAGTCAGGCCCTCCCCATGGGGCCCCAAGAAATGTAAGGTCCCCATCAACAGATGAATGGATAAACAAATTATGGTACATACACACAGTGGAATACAATGCAATGATGAAGAACAATGATGATGAATTCGTGAAACATTTCACAACATGGATGAATCTAGAGGACATTATACTGAGTGAAATAATCGTGAAAGGACAAATATTGTATGACAGCACTATTATAAAAACTCAAGAAAAGGTTTACATACCAAAAACAAATTCTTTGATGGTTACAAAGGAGGGGAGGGGCGGGGAGGAGAAATCACTAACTAGATAGTAGACAAGTGTTAACCTTGGTGAAGGGAAAGACAACACACAATATAGGGGAAGTCAGCACAACCTGACCAAGGCAAAGTCATAGAAGCTTCCTAGACACATCCAAACACCTTGAAGGACTCAGTTACTGGGGCTGAGTGCTGGGGAACATGGTCTTGGGGGACATCTAGGTCAACTGGCATAACATAGTTCATAAAGAAAACGGTCTACATCCTACTTTGGTGAGTAGTGTCTGGGGTTTTAAAAGCCTGTGAGCAGCCATCTAAGATACATCAATTAGTCCCATCCCTAACGAAGCAAAGGAGAATGAAAAAAACAAGACACAAGGAAAAGATTAGTCCAAAGGACTAACGGACCACGTGAACCACAGCCTCCACCAGCCTAAGCCCAGAAGAACTAGATGGTACCTGGCTACCACCACCAACCACTCTGGACCAGACTTACTAATCTGACAGAGACTGGAGGAACCCCCTAGACTATGGCCCCCGGACACCCTGCTAACTCAGAACTGAAGTCACTCCTGAAGTTCACCTTTCAGCCAAAGATTAGACAGGCCTACTAAACAAACAATAACACACGTGAGGAACGTGCTTCTTAGTTCAATCAAGTATATGAGACCAAACGGGTAACACCTGCCCAAATGTAAAGCTGAGAAGGAAGGAAGGGACAGGAAAACTGGATGAAAGGACACAGGGAACCTGGGATGTAAAGGGAAAGGGGGAGAGTGCTGACACAATGCGGGGATTGCAACCAACGTCACAAAACAATTTGTGTATAAATTTTTGAATGAGAAACTAATTTGCCCCATAAACTTTCACCTAAAGCACAATAAAATTTTTTAAAAAAGAAAAAGAAGAGATGTAAGGTTGCCACAGGCCTTCAGAATTATTCCAGCCCGTCAGCTTTTCTGATACACAATGCAGCCTCTTCTCCTTTCCTGGCGATAAGACTGCACTTTGAAATGAACAGGGTGTGAGGCTTTATAAATGAGTGTTCTCATAAGGTTGGAGCCAAATCCTAATCCGGCACACCTGGGTTCCCTCCCCTTTCAGAGCGCATGGGAAGGGGTAGGCCAGACTGGCCTCTGGTGCCCTTGGAAGTTTAGCTCTGTTGTTGTTGTTAGGTGCCATTCAGTCAATTTCCAAATCATAATGACACCATGTAACAGAGTAGAACTGCCCCACAGAGTTTTTTAGGCTGTAATTTTTACCAAAGCAGACTGCCTGGTCTTTCTCCTGCAGAGCTGCTGGATGTGTTCAAACCACCAACCTTTCGATTAGCAGCTGAGCGCTTAACCATTGCACCACCAGGGCTCCTTAGTTTGGCTCTAATCTCCCTTGAAAAGCTGCCAGCTGCCCTGGATTTAGGATGCAGACACACAGAAATGAGAGAAAGAGCGCTGAATTCAATTTCCCAGGGCATAGCCAGGACCCTAAGCGCAGCTCTCCTGGTTAGAAGACCTCAGCTTGCCCCTGCAGCAAATCTTCTCTAGATATCCTTTCTCACTCCATATCCTGCTTCCAGCAACGCCTCCTGCAGCAGTGAATGTGCCCCCACTCCCCAGGCCTTTCCGTTCATTTTTCATCTAAATTGTATTAAAGAAAAGCAAACATCATAATGGAGGAGATCATTCATATCTAATATAATTTCCCGGCAACTGTTTTATGTTTGCAAATCATCCATGGAATCAAAGGATCCCTCTGCTGTGGTCCATCAAAATGGACAGCATTCACCTTTTTGTTCAACGTTGTGGGATGATTCCAGACAAAGAGCTGAATCTCCAAATAATCTCAGGAATTAAGCAGCCAGTATTCCCATGCTTCAAAAGGCAATGTGGACACTTCTGGGTGTAGATAAGAAGTTTGGCAGCTTATGTGACAAATGTGTAACAGAAAAAGGGCCTGGAAGTCAGGAGATACAAGTTCAAGTCCCAGCCCACAGTCGTGGCTTCCTGATCTTCTTCCTGTTTTGTTATCTTGAAGATGACTGCATAGCTACTGAGAAATATGACAGCATACTTTGAACTTGATACTGTGATATGCGGAGCTTTAAACTCAAAGATACTATCAGTTATAAACACGTTGAAATGTCACTTCCAAATTCTTTAGAGCCCTTGAAGTGTCACCTGTAGGTGATTCAGAGTTTGAATTATTTAGTTCCAATTGTGGAATTTTTGACAAGTCCCCCAAATAACTACTTCCAAGCAAACAACTGTTTCTTGGCCTCTGGATGACAACATCGATGAAGATGCTTAATGACTCTCTTTGGTCTTGTCACCTGTCTGTCAAGAGTTTTTCCAGCTGTGACCTCTATAAAAAGTAAAAAGTTGGCTTAAGAAACAGATACAGAAACACCAGTGTCCACTGCAGCGCTACTCACAATAGCCAAAAGGCAGAGGCAACCCAAGTGTCCATCAACAGATGAATGGACAAGTAAAATGTAGTCTATCCATACAATGGAATATTACTCAGCCATAAAGAGAAATGAAGTTCTGATACACGCCATGGCATGGATGAACCTTGAGAACATGATGCTGAGTGAAAGAAGCCAGACACAAAAGGACAAATGGTGTATGATCCCACTTACATGCAATATGTGGAATAGGCAAATATAGAGAGAGACAGAAAGTAGATTACAGGTTACCAGGAGACGGGGAGAGGCGAGAATAAGGAGTTATTGCTTCATGGATACAGGGTTTCTCTCTGGGGACATGAAAGCATTTTGGAAATAGACGGTGGTGATGGTTGCACAACATGGTGAATGTAATGAATGCTGCTGAATTGTACACTTAAAAAATGGTTAAAATGACAAATTTTATGCTATATATATTACCACAATAAAAAAGAAAAGAAACAGACACAGAAAATTCTGATTTGAACTGAACCTTAAGATTTAGGAAGGCAAGATTTAGCTCACTGCTCTCCCACCCCCAAGCTATGAGCTCCCTTCTTCTGTCAGAGGGACCTCTCAGCTCCCGGCCCTTGGACCCTGGGAAACCCAGCCCTTGCTTTGCTCCCACCGAAGTCCCTGTAAATTGCTTCTCTGATCTCCGTCTAATCTAATTGTCATCAGAATAAAGCACAGCCCAGTTATTTGTAAGTAGAATATAGTATCGTCCCCACAGTTAGCCTGGGCCCCATTTCGACAAGGCCTGCAAATTATTGGGGGCATACAGGTTTAGGGTGTCATCTCTGCACTTTAATGGGGGACTTGGAGGGCTTCAAAATCTTACAACTCAAAGAAATTTATATCTAACGGAAAAATCAGATTTGTTTTAAAAATTGGTGCTCCCCAGTATCTCTCAGATCTGAGATAACCGTGACAATGGTTTTCTAATCTGCTTACATGCAGGTAGCCCCTACACATAAGAACATTAAATACCTGTTGTTGTTACCTGCTATTGATTCAGCCTCTTGGCTCATGGCAATCCTGTGCACAACAGAACAAAACACTGCCTGCTCCCGCACCATCCCCATGATTAGCTGCGGATCAGACCGTTGTGATCCACAGGGTGTTCACTGGCTGTTTTCGGCTGGGTTCTCTAGAGCAGAAAAACCAGTGAAGCATAAATATGTAAATACATATATATAGAAAGAGATTTATTTCAAAGAAATGGCTCACACACTTGTAGAAGGTGGCAAGTCCCAAATCCGTGGGTCAGGCGCCAGGCTGGAGGCTTCTCCTGACTCACCTGGTAGCAGGGGCTGACAAACCCAAAATCGGCAGGTCAGGCAGCAGGCTGTTGGTTCATATCCCAAGAACTAGAGGTCAGATGATGATAAGTCAGATATAAGATCACGAGAGAGAGAGAGAGAACTTTGCCAGAACATCCATATATATTGGATGCAGGCCACACCCCCAAGGAAACTGCCCTTACATCAGATCGCAAAATGGACGATAGTTACATAATACTGAGAATCAGGGCCTAGCCAAGTTGACACATAACATTAACCATCACACGGGCCGATTTTCAAAAGTAAATTGCCAGGCCTTAGTCTGGAAGCTCTGCTGAAACCTATTCAGCATCATAGCAACACACAAGCCTCCACTGACAGACTGGTGGTGACTGCACGTGAGGTATATTGGCTGGGAATCAAACCCACGTCCTGAGCATGGAAGGTGAGAATTCTATCATAGAACCACCACTGCCCCCCAAATATCTATCAGTCTACAAAAGTAGGCCACCACTTTATGTCTAGCTTATGTGTGGTTTACTCAGGTGTTGAAAGTTTCATAAGAGAATTTGTAAGGAACCAATCTTCGCAACAGACATCTCTGCAAGATAACAAATATTAAACCCAAAACCTTGTTGCAATCATTCAATCAATATTTAGGTGCCCTGGTTGCACAGTGGTTAAGTACTCGGCTGCTAACTAAAAGATTAGTGGTTCAAACCCACTCAGTGGGTCCGTAGGAGAAAGACGTGACAGTCTGCTTCAGTAAAGATTACAGCCTAGGAAACCCTATGGGGCAGTTCTACTCTGTCCTATAGGGTTGCTATGAGTCAGACTCGACAGCCATGGGTTTTGTATTCCAGGCACTGTCCTAGGTACTGGGAATCTGATGGTGAAAAAGACAGATTCAGTCCCTCATGGGACTTATAGCATACAAGGAATATAGCAAGGAATTAAGCAAATAATTATAATTAGTCAATTGTAATTTTGATGCCCTGCCCTACTTGTAAACTTTCTCACAGTGTTTACTGTTCCATGTGTATTGGCTTTGCAGCCTTGAAACTCCTTCAGGACAGAGACTGTAGCCTGTATTTATTCTGTCCTCCCCTCCTGCTGCAGGGCCTGTCCAGAACAGAGAAGGGAGAGAGCAACAGTATGTGCTACTGCCGCTGGACTCACGGGAAATTAAACGTGGGAAACATATCATCCAGCAATTGCACTCCTAGAACGAGCCTAAAATGAGGTGAAAATGTGTGTCCACATCAAAACCTGCACGAGAATGTTTATAGCAGCTTTACTCATAATTGCCAAAATTGGAGGCAACCAAGATGTCCTTCAATAGATGAATGGATAAGCAAAGTGTGGCACATCCACACAATGGAGTATTATTCGGCAATAAAAAGAAAAGTGCTATCAAGCCATGAAAAGACATGAAGGAGCCTTAAGTGCATTCTGCTAAGTGAAAGAAAAGGAGCCCTGGTAGCACAACAGTTAAGAGCTTGGCTGCTAACAGAAGAGTGGCTGTTGGAACTCACTCAGTGACTCTGTGGAGAAAGACGTGGCAGTCTGCTCCTGTAAAGATTACAACCTAGAAAACCCTATGGGGTAGTTCTGCTCTGACACATGGGGTCACCATGAGTGGGAATCAACTCGATGGCACACAAGAGCTACAACAGCAAGTGAAAGAAGTCAGTCTGAAAAGACTAGATACTGTATGATTCCAATTATATGACATTCTGGAAGAGGCAAAACTATAGAGACAGTAAAATGATCAGTGATCGCCAAGGGTTCAGGGGGAGGGGGAAGAGATGACTAGGTGGAGCCCAGGGTATTTTGAGGGCAGTGAAACTACTCTGATTGATACTGTAACGGACACATGACATGCATTTGTCAAACCCATAGGTCTGTACGACACAGAGTGAACCCCGGTGTAAACTATAAACATGGACTTTCGTTTGTATCAGTATGGGTTCATCAACTGTAATAAATGTACTGCAGGAATGCAAGATGTTAGTAATAGAAGAAACAGTGTGTAGTTGTGGGGAGGGGGGTATATGGGAACTCTGTATTTGCTGCACAATTTTTCTGCAAACCTCAAACTGCTCTAAAAAATACAGGGTACTAAAATTGGAAAGAAAAAGAAGTGGGAGACATTTCGAAGGCATGTTGAAACTCCTTCACCAGCCCTGTGACTGTTGCAGAAATCATTTAGAAATCAAAAATATGCACATTCTGAGAAAGGTCAAAGGACTTCTCCTTTGTGCATTCATGGCCATCTCTCAAGTGGAGGCGTGTGCAATGGGACAGAAGGCTCCTCTCCCAGCACCAAGGGTCACAACAGCCAAAGCCTGCCAAGGCCAGTTTCTTCACACTCAGCCCAAAGAGGCTGCCCACACCACCCCTGCACACTGTTCCCAAACCTTGCCCAGAGCAGTTCCCGTCTCCTCTGACAGCGGTCGAGAAGGGCAGACACAGCAGTGACTGTCAGCAGATGGGAACCTTGACTAATCTGTGCCATCTGCTTGGGGGTCTGGTCAGCTAGCTGTCGGCTCCGGGTCACGAAAGGAAAGTAATGTTTCCCGAAATCTAATTTCACATAGGAAAGAAAACATCTCGTCAGAATGAAGATGAGCTTGTGCAGATAAGCGTTCACTACTCGGCCCAGACAAACAACAGGAGCCCCAGAATCAAGTCAAACACTCATTAAATTTGCAGAAGTCCAGACACTGCATCCTTCACAATGCTCGTCCACCCTTCCTTGTTGTTCAGTGTGGTCTGCCCTTGTTCTCCCTCTACAGTCCACACGGTTGACATCAGTTCTCTGGCCTCATGTTACCAAGGGCAGCTTAATTCCTTTTAGATGGATTAGTGACTTGCATCTTTACAAGAACAAAGGCGGTCAAATTTCTCTTTGGTGGTAAACTTGAAAAAAAAATAACTTAGCCATCATTTTGAGCTGTTTGTCTTTGGAAGAAAGACGCTATACCCACTCAAGGCAGCATCAATATGAAGAGCTATCACATGCAAGGTGTCTCTTATAGTACTAAAAAGCTGTGTTATTTTTACCTAGTGCTTCATTTTTACAGTATGTCCCTGACCTACTAAACACACGCACACACACACACACACACACACACACACAAATTAATTTTAAAAAAAAAGAGCCTTTCAGAAGTTGGTCAGAGTCTGCAGTGTGCAGCTTAAAGTCGTCAAGAGGACCCATGGGGGGTGCACAGTGTACTATCAGACAGGCAATTAAAAAGAAATAAGGATAGCGAACATCTGTGTGCTCCTAGTCCTCTGAATAGAAAGGATATTCCCAGCCAGCAGCCAAGGGACAGAAGAACACCCATCACAGAGCACCGTGACCCCCAGAGTGTAAGTGTGCCAAGCCAAGGTCCAGTGTGATGCCAAAATTTGACTGGCAGGAGGTGAAAGCAGTCGTGAGTCCTGCTCGTTCATTGCCTCCAGCCCCTGATAACCACTAATAAAGTTTGATCTCTCCCCATTTGCCTATTCTGGTCATTTTACATAAGTGGGATTATACAGTATTGGTCCTTTTTTGTTTGACTTATTTTACTCAGCATCACGTTTTCCAGATTCATCCACACCGTAGTATGTATCAGGACTTCATTCCTCTTCAAGGCTGAGTAATATTCCACTGTATGGATAAATCACATTTTGTTTATCCATTTATCTGTTGGTGGACACTAGGGTTTTTCCACCTTTTGGCTATTATGAATAAAATGTAATGAACACTGGTATACAAGTATCTGTCTGAGTCACTGTTTTTAATCATTCCGGGTATATACCTATGAGCAGAATTGCTGGATCTGAAATTTTTTGACCATTGCTGCCACTTGAAGTTTTTGTTTGTGTCCTGGGTTGAATAGCATACCCCGCAAAATGTATGTCCACCTGGAAGCTCATGTGACCTGACTCAGAAGGTGACCTGACTTTGCAGTTGTAATTAGTTAACCTAAGAAGAGGTCATGCTGGATTAGGGTAGGCCCTAAAAACAATGACTGGTGTTTTTGTAAGAGAAAGGAGAAGGAAATTTGGACATGGGCACACAAAGGACACACAGGGAAGACAGGTACGTGACGGACAGAGGCAGAGATTGGAGTGACGCAGCTACATGCGAAGGAACACCAAGGATTGCCAGCAACCACCAGACGCTAGAAGAGGCAAGGAAGGATCCTCCCGTAGAGCCTTCAGAGTAAGCGTGGCCCTGCCAACATCTTGAACTCTGAGACAATTTCTATAGCTGTCAGCTACCCAGTTTGTGCTGATTTGCTACGGTAGCCCTAGGAAAGGAATGAATACAGTTTGATTCTGTCTTCTGGATGGTCTTGGGCAAGTGGAGTCTTTTGGTGAGGACACGCGGAGGAAGAGAAGCTTCCCCCACCCTCAAGCAGTCAGCATGCTTTCTCACAAGGAAATAAATCCCAGAATTGTTTTGGGAACTGAAGACTCTTCTTCTACAAAAGGAAAATGGGGGACACGCCCTCAAGTATTCAGCATTTTTCTGTGTGTAAAAGAGGACGCAGAAAACAAGCTAACAGAAGTCACATTCTGGGGCGGCAGCAGGAACACATTGCCCAGGGCACATTCTCCTGGGCGCCTGCTTGAGCATCAGGCGGCTCCACTCCGCTGGCTGTGAGCTGAGTCACAGTCTTTCAAGCCCTCCTCAGCGGCTCCCGAGTTCAAAGGAGAGAAGAAACGAGGTTTTCTGGAACCTACAGGGAAACACCCTGCCAGAGGAGGTGAGTCAGGGTGAGCGATTGTCCTAATTTCTTAAAAGGCCTTCATCTCACTCTGCTTCTCCTGAGTGGAGGCAAATTCCTTCAAACCTCTCGCTCTTGTTTTTTACTGTTCTGCTCCCTTCTCTCCTGGGATTAAGACAAGAAGGAGGCATCTAGAGAACTTGGGTTTTCCCTGGTACCTCCATCCATAACACCATCATAATCATCTGCATCATTTAATAAGTACATTATTGTAACTACTTTCAAGCACTTGCATTGTACCAGACTCAGTACCAAGCGTCCTGCATAAAACAAAAAATCAAACTCGTTGCCATGGAGCCCAACTCATAGTGATCCCATGTGTTACAAAGTAGAACCGCCCCATAGGATTTTCTTGGCTGTAATCTTTACAGAAGCAGATAGCCAGGCGCTTCTCCCATGGAGCTGCTGGGTGAGTTTGAACCACCAACCTTTAGATTAGTAATCGAGTGTAAACCATTTGTGCCATACAGGTACCTACAGTGCCCTGCGTAACTTTCCTGCAACCCTCCCAAAACTACCCCAAAAAACAAAAAACTAGTTGCCATTAAGTCAATTCCAACTCATGCAACCCCATGTGTATTAGGGTAAAACTGTGCTCCATAAGGTATTCATGGCTGTGAAATTTCGGAAGCAGATTAGTAGGGTTTTCTTCCAAGGCAACTCTGGGTGGGTTTGAACCATCAACATTTTGGTTAGTAGCCCAGTGCTTAATTGTTTGCACCACCGAGGGCTGCATAACCCTCCCAACCACCCTAAACCAATTGCCATAAAGTCAATTCTAACTCACAGTGACCCCATGTATGTCAGAGTAGAACTGTGGTCCATAGGACTTTCAGTGGTTGACCTTTTGGAAGTACAGGTAGCCTCTGATTTACAATGTATTTGAGTTACTAACAAACTGCACTTAACAAACTCCTGCTTTTTTGGGGCACAGTTTACAGTTAGTAATGTGTACTATATACAATGTTGCAATGTGTAATTTGCTGATGTTATTCTCAGATGTTCACTTACAGATGCACAGTGTTGTGATTTATAAAGATACTGATAATAAAAGGCAACAATAAGAAAACTAAAAAAAAAAAAAGGTATTCAACTTACACCAGAACCAAATTAACTTATGACAGAGTCATTGGAATGGAACCACGCTGTAAGGTGGGGACTATCTGTATATCACCAGGCCTTTCTTCCGAGGCGCCTCTGGGTGGACCCCAACTTCCAACCTTTTGGTTAGTGGCCAAGCGCATGAATTGTTTGCACAACCCAGGGACTCCCCAGCACTCTACAAGGTAGGAATTGTTAGCCCCCTTTAGAAACAAGGAGGCTGAGATTCAGAGACATTCGTTAACTTGCCTAAGACCACACAGCTAGAAAGTGGAGGAGCTGGCAAACATCTTACCTCCACTGCCCCTGTTCGTTCCAAGGCACCATTCAGCCTCTGGAATATTCCAGAATATTCCAGTTACTTCCGAGTTCTGGCAGCAGCACATGCCCAGGGAGTCCTCGGTCTGCACTTAAACCTGGTCTGATAATCAGTCACATTGCTCTCCTGCCCCCCCTCTTGTTTTACTACCTTCTGTCATATCTTTATTGAGCCCATACCATGTAGTATAGGTCTTGATCTAGGGGCTGGGACTTTACATTTAGGATTGAATTTCAAATGGCTCAAGGTCAAAAACCAGTGGCCGAGGAGTCAAGGAGTCGATTCTGACTCACGGCATCTCTCAGTCATGCAAACAGTTAATATGCTCAGCTGCTAACCGAAAGTTTGGAGGTTTGAGTCCACCCAGAGGCACCTCATAAGAAAGGCCTGGAGATCTACTTCCAAAAAATCAACCACTGAAATCCCTATGGAATGCAGTTCTACTCTGACATGCATGGGGTCGCCATGAGTTGGAGTCAAATTGATGGCAACAATTGACGGGGAGTAACATCAGATCAAAAGGGTTTAGGATGGGGAATGACTGCTTAATGGATACAGGGTTTCTTTTGGGGTGATAAAAATGTTTTGGAATTAGATAGTAGTGATGGTTGTACAACATAGTGAATGTACTAAATATCACTGAACTGTGTGTTTTAAAATGGTTAATTTTTTGTCACGTGAATTTCAACTCAATTTTATTTTCAAAGTTTAGAAATCGCACAGTAAAGGATTTCCACAAGTGATGAGTATTAATGCTGTTAGAGCCTGGTAGTCCACCGTGCCTCTTCCTTTGCTGAATCTTGGTCTCTGGCAGATGTGTTCAGGCATCAGGCAACAATCCCCAAGATCCCATAGTATCAGCAAGGAGCCCTGGTGGCACAACGGTTATATGCTTGGCTGCTAACCAAAAGGTTGGCAGTTTGAACCCTCCCAGTGCCTCCATGGAAGAAAGGCCTTGCGATCTGCTTCTGTAAAGATTACAGCCAAGAAAACCCCATGGGACAGTTCTGCTCTGTCACATGGGGTCACCAACAGTCAAAATCAACTTGACAACAACTAACAACAACGTAGTATCAGTGGGTGATGGGGTGAACAAGGCTGGGGCAGAACGTGGGGTGCACGATCTCCACTCCGACTCTGGTGTCCCCAGGCCCTACTCATCCTGTTAACACTAACACTGAGGCAAGACAGGCTGTCCCAAGACTTTAAAGTGAAGCTCACTGAAAGGTGACTCAGGAAGCGGATTCTCGAGTCATCTCCCCCTTCGGAGGCTGTGGTTTCCTCTTCTGTGGTGCTTTTAGGAAACCATTAACAATCAGAAGTGTCAGCCCACATCCCGGGCATCCTCCCCAGGGAACATGCCAAGGCAGCTTCCCAATTGCTAGGTGGCCTCCAAGTGCTTTGACCCTCTGAGACATGTCACCTGACAGGTTCTCCAAGAAGCACTGCTTGTCCTACCGGCTGCAGGAGGCCACCATGGGACAAACCTGGCCACGACTGTGGAAGAGCAGCTGGGAGCTTTTCTGGCAAGGAGAAAAAGAAACAGAGCAAAGCACAGCCGAACAGTCCCAGCAATGGGACTCCAATAAATCCTTGTACACCAATGTTCATAAGCACTGTTCACAATATTCAAAAGGTAGAAATAAACCAAGTGTTCATCAACAGGTAATGGATGAACAAAACGTGGTATGGCCATACAATGGAATGATGTTGTTTGCTGTAGAGTTGACTCTGACTCATAACACCCATATATGACAGAGTAGAACTGCCCCCATAGGGTTTCCTAGGCTGTAATCTTTACGAGAGCAGATCGCCAGGTCTTCTTCTTCCATGGAGCAGCTGGTGGGTTCCAACTGCTAACCTTTCGGTTAGCAGCCAAGCGCTTAACCATTGTACCACCAGGGCAAGTGAAATGAAGCTCTGATACATGCTATGACATGGACGAACCTTGAAAATACTATGCTAAGTCAAAGAAGCCAGACACAAAAGGACAAACATCCTAAGATTCCATTTATATGCAATATCTAGAACAGGCAAATACATAGACAGAAGTAGACTAGAGGTTACTAGGTGCTGGGGGAGGGGAGGATGAGGAGTGACTACTTAAAGTTTTGTTTTGGGATGATTAAAATGTTTTGCAACTAGAGAGTGGCGGTTGCACAACATAATGAATATACTAAATACGGAACTGTTCACTTTAAAATGGTTAAATTTACATTGTGTGAATCTCACTTCAACAAAAAGAAAGAAAATAAAAACAATCCCAGCAGCCTCTTCACCCTGACCGACTCAGCCAAGTGTAAATCTGAGTTGAGGTGACCGCAAGCCCTCTTGGATCTGCCCCCTACTGTCATCCCCAGGGACAAGACCAAATTGGCAGGACGTAAAAGTCAAAAGTATACACCAATGTTCATAGCAGCACTATTCACAATAGCCAAAAGGTGGAAACAACCCAAGTGTCCATCAGGAGATGAATGGATAAACAAAATATGGTCTATCCATACAATGGAATATTAGGCAGTCATAAAGAGAAATGAAGTCCTGATGCATGCAACAAAATGATGAACCTCAAAAACATTATGCTGACTGAAAGAAGCAAGGCACAAAAGAACAAATATTGTATAATTCCATTTATATGAAATCTCTTTTGTTGTTAGGTGCCGTCAAGTCAGTTCCAACTCATAGTCACCTTATGTACAACAGAACAAAACACTGCCTGGTCCTGCACCATCCTCACAATCGTTACTATGTTTCAGCCCATTGTTGCAGCCACTGTGTCAATTCATCTCATTAAGAGTCTTCCTCTTTTTCACTGACCCTTTACCTTATGAAGCATAATGTCCTTCTCCAGGGACTGGTCACTCCTGACATCATGACCAAAGTATGTGAGATGAAGTCTTGCCATCCTCGCTTCCAAGGAGTATTCTAGCTGCACTTCATCCAAGACATTTCTTCCAAGACTTGTTCGTTCTTCTGGCAGTCCATGGTATATTCAGTATTCTTCACCAACACCACAATACAAAGGTATCAATTCTTCTTCGGTCTTCCTTATTCACTGTCCATCTTTTGCATGCATATGAGGTGATTGAAAATACCATGGCTTGGGTCAGGCACACCTTAGTCCTCAAAGCGACATCTTTGTTTTTCAACACTTTAAAGAGTTCTTTTGCAGCAGATTTGCCCAATACAGTATATCATTTGATTTCTTGACTGCGGCTTCCATGGGCATTGATTGTGGATCCAGGTAAAATGAAATCCTTCACAACTTCAATCTTTCCTCCATTTATCATGATGTTGCTTATTGGTCCAGTCATGAGGATTTTTGTTTTATGTTGAGGTGTAATCCATACTCAAGGCTGTAGTCTTTGATCTTCATCAGTAAGTGCTTCAAGTCCCCTTCACTTTCAGCAAACAAGGTTGTGTCATCTGCATATCACAGGTTGTTAATGAGTCTTCCTCCAATCCTGATGCCTTGTTCTTCTTTATATAGTTCAGCTTCTTGGATTATTTGCTCAGCGTACAGATCGAATAAGTATGGTGAAAGGATACAACCCTGACACACACTTTTCCTGATTTTAAATGACACAGTATCCTCTTGTTGTGTTCGAACGACTGCCTCTTGGTCTTCATGTACAGGTTCCCCATGAGCACAATTAAGTGTCCTAGAATTCCCATTCTTCGCAATGTTATCCATAATTTGTTATGATCCACACAGTTGAACGCCTTTACATAATCAATAAAACACAGGTAAACATCTTTCTGGTATTCTCTGCTTTCGCCCCAGATCCATCTGACATCAGCGATGATATCCCTCCTTCCACGTCCTCTTCTGAACTCAGCTTGAATTTCTGGCAGTTCCCTGTCGATATACGGCTGCAACCATTCTTGAATTATCTTCAGCAAACTTTTATTAAAGTGTGATATTAATGATATTATTCAATAATTTCCACATTCTGTTGGATCACCTTTCTTTGGAATGGGCACAAACATGGATCTCTTCCAGTCAGTTGACCACGTACCTGTCTTCCAAAATTTTTTTTTTTTTTTTGGCTTTAACAAACATTTATTTTCTCACAGTTTAGGAGGCTAGCAGTCCAAATTCAGGGCGTTGCCTCTAGAGGAAGGTTTTCTATCTCTATTGGCTCTGGAGGAAGGTCCTTGTCTCTTTCCAGCTTCTGTTTATTGGTTACTTGGCGATCTCATGTGGCGTAGCATCTATCTTCCCTCGTCTGTGCTTGCTTGGTTGCCTGTTCAATCTGCTCTTTTTTTTAAATTTTGATTTGGGTGAAAGTTTACAGAACAAATGAGTTTCTCATTCAAAAATTTATACACAAATTGTTTCATGGCATTGCCTGCAATCCTGCATTGTGTTACCCATCTCCTACCTTCCCTTTCCTCTCTGGGTTCACTGTGTTCATTCGTCCAGCTTTCCTGTCCCCTCCCACCTTCTCATCTTTGGTCCTGGGCAGGTATTGCCCATTTGATCTCAAATACTTGATAGATCTAAGAAGCAAGTTCCTTCCGTGTCTTATTGTTTGTCTTATAAAAGCTATTGTGGTCGAGTCAATTCTGACTCATACCAACCCTATAGGACAGAGTAAAACTGCCCGATAGGGTTTCCAAGGAGTGGCTGGTGGATTTGAACTGCCAACCTTTTGGTTAGCAGCTGCAGCCCTTAACCACTGTGCCACCAGGACTCTGTTTGTGTTATAGACCTGCCAAATCTTTGACTGAAAGGTGAGCTTTGGGAGTGGCTTCAAGTCTGATTTAAAAGAGTGTCCAAGGGCGATAGTCTTGGGGGTTCCTCCAGTCTCCGTTAGATCAGTAAGTCAGTCTTTTTTGCGAATTTGATCATTTGTTCTATGTTTTTCTCTCATTGTGTCCTGGACACTATGTTGTAACCCCAGTCAGAGCAGTAGGTAGTGGTAGCCAGGCACCATCTAGTTCTTCTGGTCTCGGAGTCATGTAGTCTGTGGTTCATGTTGTCCATTAGTTCTTTGGACTAATTACTCCCTTGAGTCTTTAGTTTTTTCCCTCTCCTTTGTTCCGGACTAAAACAGACCAATAGTTGTATCTTAGACAGTCGCTCACGAGCTTTTAAGACCCTAGATGCTACCCACCAAAGTTGGCTGTAGAACATTGTCTTTAAGAACTATGTTGTACAAATTGACACAGATGTTCCCCTTATCTATGGTCCTTTGCCTTTGAGCATGAGAACTTCATCCTGTGACGTATTTAGTTACGTCTAAGAGGATTCCCCAACTGTGGCACTTGTGTGCTCTGTTGTCTATATTAATATATGACTAGCACCTACAGTCGTGTATTTAGAAATTTCTACCTCTGAACCTGTATCTGCTGGTGGGTGTGTTCCTTTACCCCCTCCCTCACCTCTTGGCATACCTATCTATGTATCAATTCGGAGATTACTGTTTGATAATTCTATTGTTGCAGGATTGTCTGTGCTATAGTAGTTACCATAGTTGTCCTTTATTCTTGTGTTCCTCTCAGTGTCCTCTCTTGTCTTGGTCACATTGTGCTGATTTCTCCCATATTGTGTATTGTCTTTCCCTTCACCAATATTAACTCACATCTCTTTGGTAATTTTCCCTCCCTCACCCTCCCATCCCTGGTAACCATCAAAGAGTTTTCTTTTGGTTTTTTTTTTCCTGTGTGTAAACCTTTTGTTGTTGCTTTATAAAAGCGGTCTCATACAATATTTGTGTTTTCGTGACTGACTTATTTCACTCAGCATAATGCCCTTCAGATTCATCCATATTGCAAGATGTTTCACGGTTTTGTCATTATTCTTTATCATTGTGTAGTATTCCATTGTATGTATGTACCCTAGTTTGTTAATCCATTCATCTGTTGATGGGCACTTAGGTTGCTTCCACCTTCTTGCTATTGTGAATAATGCTGCAATGAACATGGATGTGCGTGTATCTATTCGTGTCACGGCTCTTATTTTTTTAGGATATATACCTAGGAGTGGGATTGCTGGATCATATGGTATTTCTATTTCTAGCTTTCTGAGGAAGCTCCATACCATTTTCCATAGTGGTTGTACTATTTTACGTTCCCACCATCAGTGCATAAGAGTTCCAATCTCCCCACATCCTTGCCAACATTTGTTATTTTGTTTTTTTGATTAGTTCCAGTAATGTCGGGGTGAGATTGTATCTCATTGGAGTTTTGATTTGCATCTCTCTAATTGCTAATGAACATGAGCATTTCTTCATATGTTTGTTAGCAGCCTGAATGTCCTCTTTGATGAAGTGTCTGTTAATTTCCTTTATCCATTTTTTAATGGGATTATTTGTCTTTTTGTTGTCATTGTTGAGGTGTTGAAGTTTTCTATAAATTTTAGAGATTAGACCCTTGTCGGATATGTCGTAGCCAAAAAGTTTTTCCCAATCTGTAGATTCTCTTTTTACTTTTTTGGAGAAGTCTTTTGTTGAGTGTAAGTGTTTCATTGTTAGGATGTTCCATTTATCTAGTTCATTTTCTTCTGTGTGTGCATTTTTAGTTATGTTTGGTAATCTATTTATGCCATATATTAGGGCCCCTAGCATTGTCCCTAATTTTTCTTCCATGATCTTTATAGTTTTAGGTTTTAGATTTAGGTCTTTGATCTATTTTGAGTTAGTTTTTATGTATGATGTGAGTTTTGGATCCTGTTTCATTTTTCTACAGCTGGATACCAATTTTGCCAGTACCATTTGTTGAAGATACTGTCTCTTCCCCATTCAGCAACCTTTGGTCCTTTGTCAAAGATCAGCTGTCCATATGTGGATGGATTTACATCTGGGTTCTCAATTCTGTTCCATTGGTCTGTGCGTCTGTTGTACCAGTACCAGGCTGTTTCGACTACCATGGCTATATAGTAAGTTCTGATATCAGGTAATGTGAGGCCTCCTACTTTGTTCTTTTTAAATAAGGCTTTACTTATTCAGGGCCTCTTTCCCTTCCATATAAAGTTAGTGATTAGTTTTTCCATCTCAGTGAAGAATGCTGTTGGGATTTGGACCAGGATTGCATCATATCTATATATCGCTTTGGGTAGTATTGATATTTTCACAAGATTAAGTCTTCCTATCCAAGAGCATGGTATATTTTTCCATTTATGTAGGTCTTTTTTGGTTTCTAGCAGTAGTGTTTTGTAGTTTTTTGTTTTTTGTTTTTTTTTTTTGTATATATCTTTTACATCCCTGGTTAGATTTATTACTAAGTATGTTATATTTTGGGGGTTATTGTAAATGGTATTGATTTCCTTTTTCACAGTTCTCTTTGTTGATGTGAAATCCAGCTGATTTTTGTATGTTAATCTTGTATCCTCCACTTTGCTGAATGCTTCTATTAGCTCCAATAGCTTTCTTGTAGTCGTTAGAATTTTCTATGTATAAAATGTCTTCCAAATTTCTTAGCACAGATGAGTGAGCACATCCAGTGCTGTATCGATTTGTTGAACCATCTCAATTGGTATTCTGTCAATTCCTGGAGCTTGTTTTTCACCAATCCCTTTAGTGTAGCTTGGACTTCTTCCTTCAATACCATCGAGGCTTTGAATATTTTCTTCAGTTCTTTCAGCTTGAGAAATGCTGAGCATGTTCTTCCCTTTTGGTTTTCTAACTCCAGGTCTTTTCACATTTCATTATAATACTTTACTTTGTCTTCTCAAGCTGCCCTTTGAAATCTTCTGTTCAGCTCTTCATCATTTCTTCCATTTGCTTTAGCGCTCTATGTTCCCATTTGCTTTAGCTCTCTATGTTCAAGAGCAAGTTTTCAAGTCTCTTCTGACATCCTTTTAGGTCTTTTCTTTCTTTCCTGTCTTTTTAATGACCTTTTGCTTTCTTCATCTATGATGTCCTTAATGTCATCCCACAATCGTCTGGTCTTTGGTCATTAGTGTTCAATGCATCAAATCTTTACTGAACCCATGTCATTAAGGTCAACTCTACTTTGAGGAGGTAGCTCTTCCCCAGTCATATTTTGAGTGTCTTCCAACTGAGGGACTCATCTTCCAGCACTATACCAGACAATGTTCCACTGCTATTCATAAGGTTTTCACTGGTCAGTTTTTTCAGAAGTATACTTGTCTTCGGCTGGGTTCTCTAGAGAAGCAAAACCAGTAAAGCTTATAAGTATATACATATATATAGAGAGAGATTTACATCAAGGAAACAGCTCACGCGACTGTAGAAGCTAGAATGTCCCAAGTCCATAGATCAGGGTAGCGGCCTCTCCCAAGTCATGCAGCCACAGAAGATGGCGGACCCACGATCAGCAAGTCTGAGAGCAGGGCTCCCGCTCACAGGCTGTGAAGATTGACGGATTCCAAGATCGGCAGGCAAGATCACAAGGTTTCTCCTGATTCACATAGCTGCAGGGGCTGGTGAACCCAAGATCGGCAGGTTAGAGAGCAGGGCTCCACTCACAGGCTGTGAAGACTGATAAATCCCAAGTTTGGCAGATAAGCTGACAGCTCAAGTCTCAAGAACCAGATATGAGACAACAGGAGGCAGCCACAGGATCCGGAGTGAGCAAAAAGCCAGAAAGTCTGCTTATATTCAGGTGCAGGCCACACCCCCAAGGAAGCTTCGTTTCATCTGATTGGCCACTCACAGTATATTCAATCATGGGAGTGATCACATTTAAACACAGAAAATCATGGCCCAGCCAAGCTGACACACAATCTTAACCATCACAATACTGCAAGGTCCTTCTTCCTAGTCTGTCTTAGTCTGGAAGCTCCACTGAAACCTGTCCACCATGAGTGACCCTGCTGGTATTTGAAATACCAATGCAATAGCTTCTAGCACTACAGCTACACGCAAGCCACCACAGTACAACAAACTGACAGATGTGTGGTGGATGAAATCTCTAAAATAAGCAAATTCATAGAGACAAAAAGTAGATTAGACGTTACCAGGAGCCAGTGGGAGGCGGGACTGGGAAGTTATTGCTTAAGGTGTACCGAGTTTTTGTTTGGGGTGATGAAAAAGTTTTAGAAATGGGTAGTGGTGATCATTGCACAACATGGTGAATCTAAGTAATGCCACTGAATTATACATTTAAAAGCGATTAAAACGGCAAACTTTCTGTTATATATATTTTACCACAATAAAATTTAAGAACTAATAATAATCATCAAAAGTGCACCGTGGTGGAGGAGATTCAAGATGGTGGCCTAGTGAGATGCACCATCACAGCGAAGACCTGAGAAACAAAGTGAAACAGATGCAGATGACAAGCTTGGAACCCTGAGCATCAAATGAAAGGATATAGGATTAGATAAAACACCGAATGGAAAAAGAAACTGAACAACTGTAGTGAACAGGGAGAGACACAGAGTGGAGGTGCCCTGCTAGACAGCCCAGCAGAGCAGGGCCATTTTGAAACAAATCCAGCAGTGACCCTGGGTGAGAAGCACAGGAAAACAACATCACAGAACTCCCAGTAGGAGACAGAGAAACTGTGTCAAGTACCCAGAGTGAAGCAAGGTGAGCAGGACATGAACTGGAGCTAAGGAGGGAAAGCATGGGAAGGAGGATGAGAGGTTTAGAGATCCCGGCATACACAGAGCAAGGAGGGAGCCACGACACAGAGACAGGGTGACTCTCCAGCAGTGGTACCTGACCAGTAGGGCAGGTGACGAGATGGAGAAACGGACAAAATCACCCTCATTTTTTCTTTTTCTCTCTCTCCCCCACCCAGCCACTCACCCCTCCCCTCCCCACCAGAGAGAGCATCTGCGCTCCCCCAGGTGACCTGCCCCACCCCTCCCCACTGGACAGAGTGCCTGCATGACCTCCAGTAGACTGTCCCACCCATCCTCCACCATAGAGAACACCTGCACTCCCCCCGGCTGCCCACCCTGCCCCTCCTCTACCAGAGAGAGTGCCTGCATGCCCCCCAGGTAACAGCTCCATCCATCCCTCCACTGGAGAGAGAGCCTGCATGCTCCTTGGCTGACCACCCCACCACCCTGATGGAGGAAGCATCTCAGTGACCCCTGGATGCCTGTCTTGCTCCTTGCCTGTCACCCACCCACCTGGTGAGCAACTGTGAGCATTCCTGAAATGCCAGATAGTGTCCTCCCAGTATGCCCTCAGCCATCCCACATGTGCAGTAAACAGCCATGAGGGCTCGCCCTGCCTGCTGTTGCCCTGTCCAACTGGGGTCTGGAAGTGAATGACCCTGTGCTGTCATCAAAGCATGCCCAACCCGCTTACACTGATAAAACAAAACAAAAAAATCATAAATAAATAAAACAACACCCTAATGCCTCAGAGACAGCAGACAATATCAAATTATGTAGAGAAACAAGACAAGAAGGCTCAACTAAATGACCAAAATAAAGTGGCAGAAAACCTTCCTGAAGAAGAGATGGTAATGGAACTGCGTGTTAAGAAATTCAAAAGGCATATACATAGGGTCCTCAAAGAGATCAGGAAAACACAGACAAAACTCTAGAAGAATTCAGGAAAACAATACAAGAACAAAATGACAAATTAAACAGACAATTAGAAATCATACAAAAACAGCAACTAGAAATCCATAAGATTAACAATAAAATATCAAAAATAGATAACTCAATGGAGGACATAGAAGTAGAATTGAAATGATGGAAGAAAGAACTAATGAAACAAAGGATAAATCCCTTTATACCAATTTGATTGGGGAACAATCAGAAAAAAGAATAAAAAAAAAATGAACAAAGTTTAAGAGTTATGTGGGGCACCATGAAAAGGAATAATTTACATGTGATGGAATCCCAGAACAGGAGGAAACAAACAAACAAACAAAGGCACAGAGAGAATTTTTTGAGATTTGCTGGGAGAAAACTTCCCCAATATCAAGAAAAATGAGAAAATTTCCCCCCAAGAAGCTCAAAGAACCCCATAAAGGATAGACCCCAAAAGAAAATTACCAAGACATGTCATAATCAAACTTTCCAAGTCCAAAGTGAAAGAAAGAATGCTGAGAGCACTTGGAAAAACCAAAATATCACCTATAAAGGAACTCCAGTAAGGCTAAGCTCTGCTTTCTCAGCAGAGATAATGCAGACAAGAAGGCAACTGGATGACATACATAAAACCCTGAAAGAAAAGAATTGCCAACCAAGGATCTTGTAGCCAGCAAAACTGTCTCTCAAATATGATGGTAAAATTAGGACATTCCTAGATAAACAGAAATTAAGGGAGCTTGTAAAAACATGAACATCCTTACAAAAAAGATTAAAGGGAGTCCTTCGATAGAGAACCAACGATAGCAGAGAACAACCCGAGAGTGGGCCACACAATGACATCATCAAGATGCCAACCCACATAGAGAAATCTCAAAAGTGAAATAATGCTACAGAACCAAAAACAAGGAACCAGAGATATCAATCTGACATTGACACCAGCTTCAAAACAAGAATGAATGGTGTAGTTACAAAACTTCCATATAGAGAGAAAGTCAAGGCGATATCTAAAAATAACAGATGATTTTAAACATAATGAAAGTAAACCTCACAGTAACCACAAAGAAAATTAACAAACATGCCCTGGTGGTTTAGTGGCTAAGAGCTCAGCTGTCAACCAAAAAGTCTGCAGTTTGAATCTACCAGCCACTCCTTGGAAACCCTGTGGGGCAGTTCTACTCTGTCCCATAGGGTTGTCTGTAAGTCAGAATCAACTCAACGGCAATGGGAGTAAGGAGAGTAAGACTGACAAAGTAAAGAAGAAAACAAAAGACTCACTAAACACAAAATTGACAAAAAAAAATGAATGAAATGAAAAGACAATCCATGAACAAAAAGAACTCAACACAGAAAAATAAGCAGAACAAAGAAACTATTAACAACACACACACAAAAATAACAGAATGACAGCAGTAAATTCAGATCTATTGATAATCACACCAAATGTAAATGAGTTAAACACACCAGTCAAGAGACAGAGAGTGGCAGATGGATTAAAAAAAACATGACCCATCAATATGTTGCCTACAAGAAACACACCTTAGACACAAAGACATAAACACGTTAAAAATCAAAGGATGGAAAAAAATATATCAAGCAAACAGTAACCAAAAAAGAGCAAATGTGGCAATATTATTCTAGGATAAAACAGTTTTAAATCAAACCCCATTATAAGAGATAAGGAAGGATATTATATAATGATTAAGGGATCAATCCACCAAGAGGACATAACCATAATAAATACGCATCCAATGACAGAGCTCCAAAATACATAAAACAAACCCTAACAGAAATGAAAAGAGAAATAAGACAGCTCTACCATAATATGCATGCGAAAGCTGGGCAATGAATAAGGAAGACCAAAGAAGAATTGACACCCTTGAATTGTGGTGTTGGCAAAGAATATTAAATATACCATGGACTGCCAAAAGAACAAACAAATCCGTCTTGGAAGAAGTACAACCAGAATGTTCCTTGCAAGCAAGGATAGTGCGACATCTTACATACTTTGGGCATGTTATCAGGAGGGATCCATCCCTGGAGAAGGACATTGTGCTTGGTAAAGCAGAGGATCAGTGAAAAAGAGGAAGACCCTCAATGAGATAGATTGACGCAGTGGCTGCAACAATGGGCTCGAGTATAACAAAGATTGTGAGCATGGCACAGGACCGGGCAGTGTTTCATTCTGTAGTACATAAGGTTGCTATGAGTTGGAACTGATTCAACGGCACCTAACAACAACAATAATAGTAGCAGACTTTAACACACCACTTTCGACGATGGACAGAACAACTAGAAAGAAATGCAGCAAAGATACTGTGATCATTAAGGCTGTGTGTCAGTTTGGCTGGGCCATGATTTTTGGTAATTTGGCAGTTATAACATAGTTTGGCAGTCATATGATTATGTGATCACTTCCACAATGAGATCTGGTATAATGTGATCACCTCCATGATGGAATCTGCTGTGAGTAGCCAATTCGTTGAAAGGGAGTTTCCTTGGGGGTGTGGCCTACATCCAATATAGGCGAACTCTCTTGCAAGGCTTGTGAGCTTTTGCTTGCTCTGGATCCTGCAGCTGGCTCTGTCTCAAAGAGTATGGCCATGACCTCTGTGGTCTCAAAGGGTGGAGCCATGGCCTCTGGTGTTTCTAAGGGTAGAGTCACCACTCATATGGACTAGAAGCATGGTGTACCTAAAGCCGAGGGAGCAGGGTTGCTATCCCAGTGGGCCTGGAAGGTGGAACTGAAGCCCAGGGCCAAGGGCCTTCACTCAGAATCTGGAGAGTGTGGCCAATACCTAAAGCTTGCAGGGCAGGGCCATTGTATAAATGGTCTCAGACAACAGAAGATTATTTTCAAGCCTGAGGGCTAATGTAATGTGTTCTGCTGACTTGCTTGGTGCCTGTTAGGCCTTCTTTCCCTCCAGTTTCTCCCATTTGTAATTTGTGCCTGCTTGTTGCACCATTGTACTTTGGAAACAGATAACTTGTATTCTAGATTTCACAGATGAAGAATTTTTGGATTTTGGACTTGGAGGTGATTTAAGACTTTTGCTATGATATGACGGGGTGAATGTGTTTTACATGTGGCAAGAACATGAATTTGGGGGGGCCAAAGGGTGGCATGTCATGGATTGAATTGTGTCCCCCCAAAATATGTGTCAACTTAGTTAGGCCATGATTCCTAGTATTGTGCTGTTGTCCTCCATTTTGTGATTGATGTAATTTTCCTATGTGTTGTAAATCCGAATCTCTGCCTGTGGTTAATGAGGCAAAATTAGATTATGTTAAAGAGGATTAGGGTGGGATGTAATACTCTTACTCAGGTCACATCCCTGATCCAGTGTAAAGGGAGTTTCCCTGGAGTGTGGCCTGCGTAACCTTTTATCTTACAAGAGATAAAAGAAAAGGGAAGTGAGCCAAGAGGGGACCTCATACCACCAAGAAATGAAAGCCAGGAGAATAGCATGTTCTTTGGACCCAGGATCCCTGCACTGAGAAGCTCCTTGACCAGGAGAAGATTGATGACAAAGACCTTCCTCCAGAGCCAACAGAGAAAGAAAGCCTTCCCCTGGAGCTGACACCCTGAATTTGGACTTGTAGCCTAGTAGACTCTGAGAGAATAATCTTCTCTTTTTAAAGCCATCCACTTGTGGTATTTCTGTTATAGTAGCCCTGGATAACTAAGACACCACCCAACAGCAAGCAGCACAGTGCACATTCCACTTCAGTGCACACGGATCATTCTGTAGAATAGACCATATCCTAGGCCACAAAGCAAGCCTCAATAAATTCAAAAATAATACAAAGCATATTCTCAGATCACAATGCTATAAAATTAGAAATCAATAACAGGAAGAATGGAGCCCTGGTGGCACAGTGGTTAAGAGCTCAGTTGTTAACCAAAAGGTCAGCAGTTTGAATCCACCAGCCACTCCTTGGAAACCCTATGGGGCAGTTCTACTCTGTCCCATTGAGTCGCTATGAGTTAGAATCACTCCAATGGCAATGGGTATATGGGTAATAGGAAGAACAAAGAAAAAAAATCAAATACTTGGAAACCGAACAACGTCATGCTTAAAAACCACTGGGTAACAGAAGAAATTGAAAATAAAATCTAAAATTTCCTTGAATCAAACAAGAATGAAAATCCATATACCAAAACCTTTGGAACATAGCAAAAGCAGTGTTCAGAGGCCAATTTACAGCAATAAACGCACACATCAAAAAAGAAGAAAGGGCCAAAATCAATACCTTAACTCTAAAACATGAACAAATAGAAAAAGAGCAGCAAAAGAAGACCACAGCTGCCAAAAGAGAGGAAATGATAGAGATTAGAGCAGGAATAAATGAAACAGAAAAACAATTGAAAAAATCAACAAGACTAGAAGCTGGTTCTTTGAAAGAATCAATAAAAGCTACAAACCACTGGCCAAACTGACAAAAGAAAAAAAGGAGAAGATGCAAATAACCCAAATAAGAAAAGAGACGGGTGACATCACAACAGAACCAACTGAAATAAAATGATCATAACAGAATACTACAAAAAATTGTACTCCAACAAATTTGAAAACCTAGAGGAAATGGACAAATTCCTAGAAACATACTACCTACCTAAATGAAAACAGAGGTAGAAAATCTGAACAGACCCATAACAAGAGAAGAAATTGAAGAGGTCATTAAAAACTACCAACAACAACAACAACAAAAAGCCCAGGCCCAGATGGTTTCACTGAAGAATTCTGCCAAACATTCAGAGAAGAGTTGACACCAACACTACTCAAACTATTCCAGAACATAGTAAAGGAAGGAATACTCCCAAATTCATTCTATGAAGCCAGCATAACCCTGATATAAAAGCCAGAAAAAGACACCACAAAAAAGAAAATTATAGATCAATATCCCTTATAAACAAATTGACATAAAAATTCTCAACAAAATTCTAGCCAATAGAATCTAACAGTCAATCTGGCTGGGCCATGATTCCTGGTATTGTGTGATTTTCCTATATGTTGTAAATCCTGCCTCTATGATGTTAATGAAGGAGGATGGGCAGCAGTTGAGTTAGTGAGGCAGGACTCAATCTACAAGATTGGATTGTGTGTTGAGGCAATCTCTTGAGATATAAAGGAGAGAAGTGAGCACAGAGACAGAGGGACATCATACCACCAAGAAAGCAGTGCCAGGAGCAGAGCGCATCCTTGGACCCAGGGTCCCTGCATGGAGAAGCTCCTAGACTGGGGGAATATTGATGAGAAGGCCAACACAGAGAGAAAGCCTTCCCCTGGAGCTGATGCCCTGAATTTGGACTTTTAGCCTACTTTACTGTGAAGAAACAAACTTATCTTTGTTAAAGCCATCTATTTGTGGTATTTCTGTTATAGCAGCACCAGATACCTAAGACAATATCAAAAAAATAATACATCATGACCAAGCAGGATGCATACCAGATATGCAAGAATGGTTCAACATTAGAAAATCAATCAACATTATCCACCACATAAATAAAACAAAGGAAAACAATCACATGATCATCTCAAGCAATGCAGAAAAGTCATTTGATAAAGTCTAACACTTATTCCTGATAAAAACTCTCACAAAAATAGGAATAGAAGGGAAATTCCTCAACATAACTAAGGGCATATACACAAAACCAACAGCCAACATTATTCTCAATGGAGAGAGACTGAAAGCATTTCGCCTGAGAACAGGAACGAGACAAGGATGCTCTTTATCACCACCCATTTTCAACATTGTACTGGAAGTCCTAGATAGAGCAATAAGACAAGAAAGGGAAATAAAGGGCACCAAATTTGCCAAGAAGAAGTAAAACTCTCCCTATTCACAGATGATATGAGTCTATACATAGAAAATCCCAGAGAATCCACAAGAAAACTACTGGAACTAATACAAGGATTCAGCAAAATGGCAGGGTATAAAATCAACATACAAAAATCAGTTAGATTCCTCTGCACTAACACACAGAACTACAAAAAGGAAATCAGGAAAACAATAGCATTTACAATAGCCCCCTAAAAGATAAAATTCTTAGGAATAAACCTAACTAAGGATGTAAAAGACTTATACAAAGAAAACTACAAAACACTACTGCAAGAAATCAAAAGAGACCAACATAATGGAAAAACATATCATGGTCATGGATAGGACGACTTAAACTTGTGAAAATGTCAATACTACACAAAATAAACTACAGATACAATGCAATCCTGATCCAAATTCCAACAGCATTCTTTAACAAGATGGAAAAACTAATCACCAACTTTATATGGAAAGGAAAGAGCCTCTGAATAAGTAAAACATTACTGAAAAAGAAGAACAAAATAGGAGGTCTCACACTACCCAGTCTCAGAATCTACTATACAGATACAGTAGTCAAAACAGCCTGGAACTGGTACAATGACAGACACACAGACCAGTGGAACAATATTAAGAACCCAGAAATAAATTCTTCCACCTATGGACACTTGATCTTCGACAAAGGGCCAAAGTCCATTAAATGGGGAAGAGACAGTCTTTTGTACTGGCAAAACCAGGTATCTATTTGTAGAAAAATGAAACAGGATTCATACCTCACCCTATATACAAAAAACTAACTCAAAATGGATCAAAGACCTAAATTCAAAACCTAAAATGATAAAGTTCATAGAGGAAAACACAGGGACAATGCTGGGGGCCCTAATTTATGGCATAAACAGAATATCAAGCTTAACTAAAAATATACAGACTCCAGAAGATAAACTAGATAACTGAGACCTCCTAAAAATTAAATGCTTATGTTCATCAAAAGACTTTTCCAAGAGAGTAAAAAGAGAGCCTATAGACCGAGAAAAAAATCTTTGGGAACGACATATCTGATAAAGGTTTCACCTCTAAAGTATACAGAAAACTTCAATAACTCAACAATAAAAAGACAAGCAACCCAATCACAAAATGGGAAAAGAAAATGAACAGACACTTCTCCAAAGAGGACATTGAGATGGCCAACAAATACACGAAAAGATGCTCACAATCATTAGCCATTAGAGAGATGCAAATCAAAACTACAATGAGATACCATCTCACCCCTAAAAGAATAGCACTGATGAAAAATTCAGAAAACAATAAATGCTAGTGAGGTTGTGGGAAGACTGGAATGCTCAGACACTGATGGTGGGAATGTAAAATGGTACAACCACTATGGAAAACAATATGGAGCTTCCTTAAAAAGCTAAAAATAGAAATACCATATAATCCAGCAATTCCACTCCTAGAAATATATTCTAGAGAAATAAGAGCCGTCCCATGAATAGACATATGCACACCCATGTTCACTGCAGGATCATTCATAATAGTAAAAAGATGAAACAACCTAAGTGTCCATCTACAGATGAATAAACAAATTATGGTACAAAACACAATGGACTACTATGTAACAACAAAAAACAATGATGAATCCAAGAAACATCTTACAATATGGACGAATCTGGAGGGCATTATGCTGAGTGAAATAAGTCAATCACAAAAGGACAAATATTGCATATGATCCCACTATTAAAAAACTCAAGAAAAGCTTTACACACTGTCTTAGTCATCTAGTGCTGCTATAACAAAAATACCACAAGTGGATGGCTTTAACAAAGAGAAATTTATTTCTTCACGGTAAAGTAGGCTAAAAGTCCAAATTCAGGGTGTCACCTCCAGGGGAAGGCTTTCTCCCTCTGTCAGCCTTCTCATCAATGTTCCCCCGGACTAGGAGCTTCTCCACGCAGGGACTGTCCAAAGGACACACTCTGCTCCTGGCACTGCTTACTTGGTGGTATGAGGTCCCCATGTCTCTCTGCTCACTACTCTCTTTTATATCTCAAAAGATTGCCTCAGGACACAATCCAGTCTTGTAGATTGAGTCCTGCCTTACTAACACAACTGCCACACATCCTCCCTCATTAACATCATGGAGGCAGGATTTACAACATGTAAGAAAATCACACAATACCAGGAATCATGGCCCAGCCAAACTGACACACACATTTTTTGGGGGACATAATTCAGTCCATGACACACACCAAAAGAAACAATCCTCGATGGTTACGAGGGAGGAAAGTGATGAGGAGGGGAAATCACTAACTATATACATGTTGCTTTTGTGTGCCATCGAGTAGATTCCGACTCATAGCGACCCTATAGGACAGAGTAGAACTGCCCCATAGGGTTTCCAAGGAGTGGCTGGTGGATTCAAACTGCTAACTTTTGGTTAGCAGCTGAACTCTTAACCATGGTACCACACCATGAAGTCATCTTTAAACTAACCAACAACTTAGCTCATTTAATAAAGAATGTTCACCTTGAGCATTGCCCTCTTTTAATCTACGTGAGATCAAGTGGACAACAGTAACTGTACAACACAGGTGAGAACTGTAAGGGGCAGAGAGTCTAAATTAAGGGTAGTGGAACAATATGGGCAGAGACAGGGAGGATGGTGACACAATATGAAGTATGTAACTATTGTCAATGAACAGTATATGTAAAAATTGTTGAATGGATGGATGTTTTGTTGTGTATATTTTCACACATACACACATACGTAAAAGCGCACTATGGCAGCTGCAGCCAGGCCTTAGTGTGCCTGTGAGACCTCGGCGGACAGAATGCTATCAAGGGCTTCAGACAAATCCCAAGTTTAAGTGCGTGAGAGAAGTGGTTCGGTTGTGGTTTCCGGTCTAAGCGTTCCCGAGCAGACGGCTCATTCCTGCTAATGGGAAGGCCCGTGTCTGCTTCCTGGATTTTGTGAAGGGGGTAAAAACCCAGGAGGACAAGCAAGCACACAGCATCGCCGATTTCACCCCGTCCATTTGTCTTCTGAGCGTAACTTCAGGTTAATTATTTATGCTGGTGCTACAAATGGAGTCTAAGTAACAGGCAGGCTTCCTCTTCCAGTTACCAGGTTTCTGAGAAGGCGCCTCAGCCTGGTGGGGTTTTGTGATGAGAATGAAAGGAAACATAAAGAAGTGAAGCGAGCTACGGCCAGCTCCAAAACAACAGCCAAAGTACTCAGAATCAAAAGGAAAAATTATGTGGATGGGTAGTATAATATTCAGAAAAAAAATGAACTTTGATTTTTAAACGCAGCCTAATTAAACAAAGGAAGAGTTGAGGGTTCCACATAGATTTTCTAGTTATAGTAGTTATATCACGAGTAGTTATAGCAGTTATTTTTAGCTGTCGTCAAATCAACCTTACACGTAACGGAATAAAACATTGCCCGGTCCTGCCCGATTCTCACAATCATTGGTGTGCTTGAGCCCATTGCAGCAGTTATTGTGTCAATCCATCTTATTACTTAATCCAACATAAAGTAAAAATTCTCACAAGTGGACCAATAAGCAACATTATGACAAGTGGAGAAAACATTGGTGTTGTCAAGGATTTCATTTTATTTGGATCCATGATCAATGCCCATGGAAACAGCAGTCAAGAAATCAAATGACACATTATACTGGGCAAATCTGCTGCAAAAGACCTCTTTAAAGCGTTGAAAAGCAAAGATGTCACTTTGAAGACTAAGGTGCGCCTGACCCAAGCCATGGTATTTTCAGTCACCTCATATGCATGTGAAAGCTGGACAATGAATAAAGAAGACTGAAAAAGAATTGAAGCCTTTGAATTACGGTGTTGGCAAAGAATATTGGTGACGTAGTGGTTAAGAGCTTGGCTGCTAGCCTAAAGGTCGGCAGTTTGAATCCACCAGTTGCTCCTTGGAAACCCCATGGGGCAGTTCTACTTTGTCCTATAGGGCCACTGTAAGTCAGAATTGACTTGACAGCAATGGGTTTTTTAATGGACCAGAAGAATGAACAAATCTATCTTAGGAAGAAGTACAGCCAGAACGCTCCTCAGAAGCAAGGATGGTGAGACTTCATCTCATGTACTTTGGACATGTTATTAGGAGGGACCAGTCCCTGGAGAAGGACACCATGCTTGGTAAAGCAGAGTGTCAGCAAAAAAGAAGAAGACCCTCAACAAGATGGACTGACACAGTGCCTGCAACAACTGAGAGGATGGCGCAGGACTGGGCAGCGTTTCATTTTGTTGTACGTAGGGTTGCTATGAGTCAGAACCGACTGGGTGGGACCTAATAACAACTTGTTTCCATTCACCCTCTACTCTACCAAATCTAATGTCCTATTCTAGTGATTAGTTGTTCCTGATGATGTGTCCAAAGTAAGCAAGACAAAGTCTCGCCATCCTCCCTTCTAAGGAGCATTCTTCCTCCAAGACTGATTTGTTTGTTCTTCGGGCAGTCTATGGTATTTTCAATATTCTTCGCCCACATCACAGTTTAAATGCAACAGTTCTTCTTCTGTCTTCTTTTTTCATTGTCCAGCTTTTGCATGCATATGAGGTGATTGAAAAGACCACGTCTTGGCTCACTATAGCGTTTAGCTGTTTTTGTTGTTAGCTGTCATAAGTCAAAAGTCAATTCTGACTTATGGTAACCCATGTGCACAGAGTAGAACTGCTCCATAGGGTTTTCAAGGCTGTGACCTTTCAGAAGGAGATAGCCAGGACTTTCTCCCATAATGCCACTGGGTGGGTTTGGACCACCAACTTTTAGGTTAGTAGCTGAATGCAAACTGTTTGCACCACCCAGGGACCTATAGAAGTATAGTATACAGTAGTCACAGTAGTATAGTATATTAGCACAGTGGTTATACAACTGCTACATAGTTACAGCAGGCACATATTAAACAAGAAAACACAACAATGCTCACAAATACAACAACCTACCCCCTGCATTCTTTTCAGAGATGAGAAATTGTTCTATAAAACAAGCCAGCATTTAAAAAAACAATATCGCTGAAAATAATGTCCATATGTGTTCATACTATCTTGAGTTGGCATCATGTTTTGGCTTGGGTTGTTCTTGTTCTCTTTAGTTCCCCCATGAACTTAGAAGACATACAGCTACAGTGCAGCTAACAGTTTGCCTTTGCTAATAACTTAGTTTATGAATGTTATAAATATAACTGGTTTGTAAGGGAGAAAGTACATTCTTGCCAAAAAACCAAATGCCTCTTAAGATGAGCTTAATTAAAACAAAATACTCTCTAAATAAAATACCTCATAAGATGCAAGAAAATTTTAGAAGCTGAATATGACAAAGCGGGTTTAAAAACATTAAGAATATTTAAAGCAAACAGTCTTCTTTGTAAAAGTCCTGAAATATGTCTAAGAGAGCGGGGAAAGTCAAGACTACAGAGCAAAGAGTCCACGTTTGAAATTTTAATACGCACATTAAAAAGATCAAGAAATATGACTGTAATCTGGGTAAGATTAGACAAAACCAGGAAGGTGATAAAATAACAGAAGGAAGTGCCTTTCAACATAAGAATTTTCAGCTTTATACAAGAGGTCTTAGCTCGAAAAAACGAAGGTGGCAAGTAGCCATACGCATGGCAACATTTCACAGTTAAGAAAACATTTTAAAATGTCACTGAATTGTACATGGAGAAACTGTTGTTGGTGTGTGTACAGCTGTGTAGATTCTCAACAACAACAAAAAACAATTTTTAAAAAGTGTTTTAAGAAGTTATTTTCCCACTTTGAAAAGACTTTCTTCATTTGCTCAGTTTAATAGTTTTACTACATTTTCCAAAGTAATCCTCACCACATACTGTGTGAGTAACAAAGAACAATGTTCTCCCATTTGAGTTTCTGGAACACCTACAACATGAAGTGGCACATAGTTGCGTCCAATCATTCCAAAGGATCAGTCAAAACAACCTCAGAAGAGCAAAGGTCTTCAAAATGTGTTTGCAGAAAAGCAAGCAGCACATTTTAAGTTTAATCTGTTCCATTTGCCAACATGTAGAAGGTGGAGTTTTGGGAAATATTAGGCTGGCCAGCCCCATGGGACATTAGTTTATCTGAAAGAATCTGAATACATGCACCTGCTCACCTGGACTTCCCTCACCCAGCATCCTGGGCTGCCCGAATGCCTGCACCTGCTCACCTGGGCTTCCTTCACCCAGAATCCTGTGCCACCTGAATGGCTGCACCTGGTCACCTGGTGCAATGCAGTGAATTACTTAATATGATCCTTCTAGCCATAGTCTTTGTAACTCCAACCAAATGACTGGGCAGGGCTATGCAAATGAGGTGCTTGTGGTCCACTAAGGGGATTGGACAACTTGCTAATAATGCAAATAAAGTTCATGGCACCTTTGTGGAGGTGGGACCATGCCAGTAAGGTGTATGAAACCCTAATGAGGGGATTGGTCAGTTTTGCCATCCACCAGACTTAAAAGCTAGCCATTCTCAGAGCAGAGGGGGACCTGGCTACCACCAGCAAGAAGAGACAGGAGTGGAGCATGTCCTTTGGACCCAGGATCTCTGTACTGGGACCCTCCTAGACCCTCCTAGACAGACAGAGAGAGAGAGGGTAACACTGAAGATAGCAAGAAGCAGAGGCAGAGAACTGCGGGCAACAGAGGCAGCAGAACCACGAGACTGGTAGGAGATGGTGCAGTGAGTTTCCTGGCCCATGGAGTGAGAGAGCTGAGCGCCTTTGGGCCAAAGCTTACTGGTGGAGTGGGGTGCTTCTGGGCACTTATTTGTGGAGCTAAAGAGCTTTGTAACACTTGCCCGAGTAGGGTAGAGGCTGGACCAAGGAGCTGAGGGCCAGAGAGAGGCCTGCCTGCAGGCCCGGCTGAGGAGAGGATGTCCTGATTGAAGAACTGTAACTTGAGTCCTTCCTGAACTTGAATTGTAACCTGTTACTTCTCTAATAAACCCTATAACTGTGAGTATGGTCTATTAGTTCTGTGTGGCCATTGCAACGAATTATTAAACCTAGCAGAGAAGTAGAGAGTACCATGGGAGGGATGGTTGGTGTCAGAATTGGTAAAAAGGTTGGAGGGTGGAAGCATGTCTGACCTCTGCCTCATAGTAATCAGCCTTGGGCTGCTCATGCTGATAATGATTCACCTTCCCCCTTGAGAAGTTAGACTGCCATTTTTGTAGTGCTAAACTTTCCTCACCCACATCCTGGGCCACCTGAATACCCGCACATGCTCACCTGGGCTTGGCTCAGACAGCTCCCCAGACCAAGGCCTAGTCCTGCGTTGTTTACCCATCTAAGAGCTGCTCTGTGATTGAAAATCATGTGGGACTAAATTCTATTTAATTTTCCCATCTTCCAATATACTGGCAAACATTTTAAATAGCAAATTTTGCAATTAAATTACTAACTCAAGGATGTATCTTTTTTTCTTTTTTTTTAACCTTCATACTTGGACTTCTAAGGGCCTTTAAAAGGGCTTGAATGTAACTTTTCATAGATGGGCAGACTCAGCATTCCTAGAATGTTTACATGCTTCCCCAGTAAAGAAGCTACTTTCTATTTCCAAATATATCAACAGCTCTGAGCATTTTCATGTTCTGTATCCTTTTTCTCCAGGGAGGGATGGGATGGGCTGGGATAAAGTAAGGTAAAAGGCTTCATGACAGTAAGTTACATTTCCCTAAATTCTGAATCTTTTAATACTGTGATTAAATCACTCCAGATTTTGACTATAGATGACTTGGCCCAAAAAGTCATTGCAAGGTTCCAGTAAGGAGGGTGAGGTGATGAGGCCACGTCTGCATTTTAGAAAGATCAGTGTGCACAACAGCCAAAAGGTAGAAACAGCCTAAATGTCCATCAACAGATGAATAGATAAACCAAATGTGGTATAGATGTACAATGGAATGTTACTCAGTCATAAAGAGAAACGAAGTCCTGATACATGTTCCAACATGGAAGAACCTTGAAAACATGATGAGTGAAGTTAATTACAAAAGGATAAATATTCTGTAATCCCACTTACATGAAATATCTAAAATTGCTAAATGTATAGAGACAAAGTAGATTAGTGCTTACTAGGGCTGGAGGGGAGCCCTGGTGGCGCAGTGGTTAAGAGCTCAGCTGCTGACCAAAAGGTCAGCAGTTCAAATCTACCAGCCGCTCCTTGGAAACCCTATGGGGGCAGTTCTACTCTGTCCTATAGGGTCACTATGAGTTGGAATTGATTCGATGGCAACAGGTTCAGTTTTGGTTTTGGGCTGGTGAGAGGGGGAAAGAGGGAGTCATTGTGCAGAAAGGATTATCTCTTTATGGAGGTAGAAAACTTGGCAATGGTTACTGGTAATGGTTGTACAACATGATTAATGAAATTGGTGTCACTGAATTGTACATGTAAAAAATGTTGAATCAGCAAATGTGATATATATATATTTTATATATATATATACATATAATATATATATATTTTTTACAACAATAAAAAAAAGGTATGGAGAAGGAAAGTTTGGGGGTCAAAATGGGAGGAAGAAAGACAACTGTGGAATTTGATGGAGGTAAGAGACAAGGGCCAGTTATGGATTGAATTGTGTCCCCCTAAAATGTGTGTTAACTTGGCTAGGCCATAATTCCCAGTATTGTGAGACTGTCCACCTTTTGTCATTGGATGTGACTTTCTTATGTGTTATAAATCCTACCTCTATGATGTTAATGAGGCAGAACTCAATCTACAAGATTAGGTTGTATCTTTAGTCAATTTCTTTTGAGATATAAAGGAGAGAAATGAGCAGAGAGACAGGGAGACTTCATTACCACAGAGCAAGAAAAGCCAAGAGCATGTGTCCTTTGGACCCAGGGTCCCTGCACTGAGAAGCTCCTAGACCAGGGGAGGATTGATGACAAGGACCTTCCCCCAGAGATGACAGAGAGTGAAGGACTTCCCCTGGAGCTGGCACCCTGAATTCAGACTTCTAGCCTCCTGGACTGTGAGAGAATAAATCTGTTGTTAAAGCCATCCATTTGTGGTATTTCTGTTACAGCAGCACTAGATAACTAGGACAGGACCCAAGCTAAGATTGGGGAGACGGAGATAGACAGGGAGAAGTGGCTAGATTCAGCAATAGTAAGGAGGTAGAATTGACAAGACAGCATTATTATCATTGTTCCAGTAGCTACTATTGAGTAACAAATCACTTCAAATAGTAGAGGCATAAAACAACCATTTTATTAAGTTCATGGATTCTGTTGGTCAGGAATTAAGACTAGGCACAGTAAGGATGCCAGGCTCCATGCCTTAGCTAGGAAGACTCAAAGGCTAGGGGATGGTGGCAGCTCCATGGGTGGAGGCTAGAATCATTCAGAGGCATCTTTACTCATATGTCTGGTAACTGATGTTGATTTTCAGCTGGGACCTCAGCTGAGGCTGTCAGCCAGGACACATCCATGTGGCCTGTCTATGTGGCCTGGACTTCCTCACAATATGGCAGCCTCAGGGTTGTGAGACGTCTTATGTAACAATGACTCAGCAAACAAGGCAGAAGCTGCATAGTCTTTTATGACCCAGCCTTGAAAGTCATTTAGTGTCATTAACGCCACATTATATTGGTTACAAGTGAGTCATAAGTATACCCAGATTCAAAGGGGTGGGGATATTAGACATCATCTCTTGATGGGGGTGACAAGGTTCTATAAGAGCATGATGTATTGTTGCAGCCATCTTTGTTAAACACAATCTGCCATAATCATCAACCTTTGCTTTGTGGCAAATGCCAATCATCAGGCTAAGCACCTTCTACACATCATCACTGAATCCTTACAGTGACCATGAGACAGGTGCTGTCTTAGTTATCCAGTACTGCTATAACAGAAATACCACAGTGGATAGCTTTAACAAACAAAAATTTATTCTCTCGCAGTCTAGGAGGCTAGAAGTCTGAATTCAAACCACCAGCTCCAGGGGAAATCTTTCTTTCTCCGTTGGCTCTGGCAGAAGGTCCTTGACATCAATCTTCCCCTGGTTTAGAAGCTTCTCAGCCCAGGGACCCCAGGTCCAAAGTACACACTCTGTTCCCGGCGCTTCTTTCTTGGTGGCATGAGGTCCCTCTCTCTCTGCTCGCTTCTCTCTCCCTTTTACCTCTTGTAAGATAAAAAGTGATGCAGGCCACACTCCAGGGAAACTTCTCTTACATCAGAGCAGGGCTGTGACCTGAGTAAGGGTGTTGCATCCCACCCTAATCCTCCTTAACATAACCTAATCTTGCTTCATTAACTTCAGGCAGAAATTAGGATTTACAAGACATAGGAAAATTACATCAATCACAAAATGGAGGACAACCACACAATACTGGGAATCACAGCCTAGCCAAGTTGACACATATTTTAGGGGGACACAATTCAATCAAATGCTATCATCTCATTTCACAGATGAGCAACTAAGGCTTAGTGAGCATGAGTGACTTGCCCAATGGACTTCTAATGTCCATTCTCTTCCCCATTCTCCCATCATAATGATTAAGTGCTCAGCTACCAACCAAAAGGTGGGCAGTTAGAACCCACTAGAGGCTCCAAGGGAGATAAGATCTGGTGATCTGCTCCGGTAAAGATTACAGCCTTGGAAACCCTATGGGGCAGTTCTACTGTCATATAGGGTCGATATGAGGTGGCATCAACTAGACGGTTTTGAGTACTACCAAATGTAGAGAATCTAGAATATAAATATCTCTCAAAACTCAACAGTCAAAAAACAATCTAATTAAAATGGGCAAAAGACATGAAGAGATATTTCACCAAAAAGATATATAGATGGCAAATAAGCACATGAAAAGATGTTCAAGATCATTCGCCATTAAAACCCATTGCCATTGAGTCAATTCCAGCTCATAGCGACCCTATAAGACAGAGTAAGAGTAGAACTGCCCCATAGGGTTTCCAAGGAACAGCTGGTGGATTCGAACTACCAACCTTTTGGTTAGCAGCCATAGCTCTTAACCACTGTGCCGCCAGGGCTCCCACTAGCCATTAGGGAAGTGCAAATTAATGAGCTATCACTATACACCTACCAGAATGGCTAAAATTAAAAATAGTGGCAAAACTAAATGTTGGAGAGGATGGGGAGAAACTGGATCATGGGTGCATTGCTGGTGGGAATGTAAAATGGTATAGCCACTCTGGCAAATAGTTCAGTTTCTTATAAAGCTAAATATACACTTCTCATGGCAACCCCATGTACAACAGGATTGGACCACTATAATCCATAGGGTTTTCGTTGGCTAATTTTTAGAAAGTAGATGACCAGGGCTTTCTTCCTAGTCTGCCTTATTCTGGAAGCTCTGCTTAAACCTGTTTAGCATCCCAGCAATACACAAGCTTCCAATGACAGACAGGTGGTGGCTACTAATGAGGTGCATTGGCTGAGAATGGAACCCAACTCTCCTGCATGTGAGGGGTGAACTCTACCAATGAACTACAAATACCCCCACCATAATATAGTACATACGACTCAGCAATAAAAAGGAATGAACTATTGATACATGTAGAAACTTGTGTAAATCTCCAGGTAATTGTGGTGAGTGAAAAAGCCAATCTCAAAAGGGTACATACTATATAACTCCATTTATATAACATTTTTAAACAAAAACATCATAGAGATAGAGAGTAAATCAGGATTCCTGGTTGCCAGGGTTAGGGATGGGAGAGAGACCATGGGTGTGGCTGCAGGGAGATATCTCGAAGAGTCATAAGGAGAGAGAACAGTTCTGTATCTTGATTGTGGTGGTGATCACACGAGCCTCCATATGATAAAATTGCATAGAACCACACACACACACATACACACGAATGAGGGCATGTAAACTGGTGAAACCTAAATAAACTCTGTGGATTGTACCAATGCCAATTTTCTGGTTATTGAGCTATAGTTACCACTGGGCAAAATTGGGTGAAGAGTACAGGGGACCTCCCTGTACATTTTGTATAACCTCCTGTGAATCTATAATCACTAAAAGAAAAAGCTAGAAAGAACATATAAGGGCAGATATAAGTTCCCTCTGGATTAAGAAAACGGACTCAGTTCATCAGAAAATTTAAAATATTTCTTCCGTTTTCGTTTAACATATATTTTATGGTGATGGATTCTTTGGGATTTTAATGAATTATTTTAAACAAATCTTTCAACTTGTAATGTCAAAAAAATTTCCATTGTTCAGTCTGATAGATTTTTATTGGATAACTCCAGACATTTGTATATACCACTGTTCACACAGTATAGACAAAAAACCACCAGGGTGCATGCAAACATGTAGAATCCTGGGGAACTGTCTAATCGGGCTCTCTAGGGATGTTGGTATTGTTTTTCGATGTCATTGAGTCAGTTCCGACTCACAGCAATCCTATGCACAACAGAACAAAACACTGCCCAATCCTGCGCCATCTTCATAATTGTTGCTATGCTTGAGCCCGTTGTTGCAGCCACTGTGTCAATCTATCTCACTGAGGTCTTCCTCTTTTTCACTGACCCTCTACCAAGCACGATGTTCTTCTCCAGGGACTGATCCCTCCTGATAACATGTCCAAAGTATGTGAGACGTAGTCTTGCCATCCTTGCTTCTAGGGAGCACTCTGGATGTACTTCTTCCAAGACAGATTTGTTCGTTCTTTTGGCAGTCCATGGTATATTCAATATTCTTCGCCAACACCACAATTCAAAGGTGTCAATTCTTCTTTGGTCTTCCTTATTCATTGTCCAGCTTTCGCATGCATATGAGGCGATTGAAAACACCATGGCTTGGGTCAGGCGCACCTTAGTCCTCAAGGCGACACCTTTGCTTTTCAACACTTTTAAGAGGGCTTTTACAGCAGGTTTGCCTAATGCAGTGCGTCTTTTGATTTCTTGACTGCTGCTTCCATGGGTGTTGATTATGGATCCAAGTAAAATGAAATCCTTGACAACCTCAGTCTTTTCTCCATTTATCATGATGTTGCTTATTGGTCTCTAGGGATAGGACCTGGCAATCTTTCATTTCTGTTAAGTATTTCCAGTGACCCTTACCACCGACCAAGCTTGAGAGCCACTGTACAATTTATATAACTAAAGTTAGAGAAAGCTCCAAATAAAACAAACATTTTGCATGGTTTAGAACACAATACTAAGAAGTTCACTGAAGTGACAATGACCTTATGTGATTTTCAGACGTTAAAAAGCACAAAGCCTTCCAAATGTCAAATATAAAAATGAGTCTTAGGAGAATAAAAATCCCCAGAGGGCAACAATTTATAAACCTCAGATCTGGGAACTTCAGTGAAATTCCTTTTCATTCATTTAACTTTATGTATGATGACTGTTTTGACACATAAAGAAGAAAATGTCGTAAGAGACAAGGCCATTCTGGTTGTGATAGCTGTGATTATGTTGTTCTCGCTGGGTGCCATCAAGTCCATTCTGACTCATAGCGACTCCATGTGACGAAGTAAAACTGCCCCATAGGATTTTCTAGGCTAAAATCTTTACAGGAGCAGATCTCCAGGTCTTCTCTACCACAGAGCTGCAGGGTGGGTTTGAACCACCAACATTTCAGTTAACAGCTGAGTGCAGAACCATTGCACCATCAGCTACCATTATTTAAAAAAAAAAAAAAACTCCATTGCTGTCGAGTCGAATCCAACTCATAGTGACCCTACAGAACAGGGCAGAACTGCCCCATAGGGATTCCAAGGCTATGTTCTTTTTGTTGTTGTTGTTGTACTTTAAGCGAAAGTTTACAATTCATGTTAGTTTCTCATACAAAATTTATACATACATTGTTATGTGACCCTAATTGCTCTCCCTATACTGTGACAGCACATTTCTCCTCACCCCTGATTTCCCGTGTCCATTCAACCAGCTCCTGACTGTCTCTGCCTTCTCATCTCACCTCCAGACAGGAGCTGCCCGTTTAGTCTCATGTATCTACTTGAGCTAAGAGGCACACTCTTTGTGAGTATCATTTTATGTCCCATAGTCCAGTCTAATCTTTGTCTGAAGAGTTGGCCTCAGGAATGGTTTTAGTTCTGGGCTGACAGAGAGTCCAGGGGTCATGCTTTCTGGGGCTCCTCCAGTCTCAGTCAGACCATTAAGTCTGATCTTTTTACTAGAATTTGAGTTCTGCGCCCCACTTTTCTCCTGCTCCATCAGGGACTGTCTGTTGTGTTCCCTGTCAGGGTGGTCGTTGGTGGTAGCCAGGCACCATCTAGTTCTTCTGGTCTCAGGCTGATGCAGTCTCTGGTTTATGTGGCCCTTTCTGTCTCTTGGGCTAATACTTTCCTTGTGACTTTAGTGTTCTTCATTCTCCTTTACTGCAGGTGGTTGGGACCAATTGATGCATCTTCGACGGCTGCTCGCTAGCTTTTAAGACCCCAGATGCAATGCTATAATCTTTAGGGAAGCAGGCTACCACATCTTTCTCCTGAGGAGTGGCTGGTGGATTCGAACCACTGATCTTTCAGTTAGCAGCCGAGCACTTAACTACTGCATCACCAGATGGGTCGATCAAGCTGGCTGCAACTGCCCCCTTCCTCCTTCTTGTTCCTTGTCCTCCTTCCCCAAGTCTAAAAACCAAAAAACCAAACCCATTGCCTTCTAGTTGATTCTGACTCATAGTGACCCTGTGTGTGACAGAGTAGAACTGCTCCATAGGGTTTTCTTGGCTGTAATCTTTATAGAAGCAGATCGCTAGGCCTTTCCTCCGTGGAGCCGCTAGGTGGGTTCAAACCACCAATCTTTTAGGTTAGAAGCTGATCAGAAGACTTTCTCAAAGAGCTGGCTACCCAAGTCAGTGAGGCCATTACCACGGCTGATGATGATGCCAATAACCAGTGAGCGATCAGTCAGTGAGGACTGGCCTTTGCAAATCGCAATCCTAGCCAACAAGCTGAAGAGACTTCCTTTGTCCTGGGAAGCTTCATGCAAAACAAGGTAAGGGAAAGTAATTTGGTATACAAATTAGTATGAGTTTCATGATAACTGAAAAGCTAGTTTCGGGCAGGGAAAAAGCAATTTAAGGAAGGCATACGCTCACACCTCAATCCTCCCAAACTAAAGCTAAACAGAAGCCTTTAGCTCTAAATAATTCTATGAGGCATTGAAGTTCAGTTTAAGCTAATTTCTTCCAACTTTGTCTAGTTTTACTTCAAATGCAATGTGTACATCATGACAGACTGATCACACTAACAGTTTATTACAAGTTGAGTGCTGTTTACAAAGGTAGCTGGAAAACCAAGAAAGTTGAAGGACCGAAACTCCAGCAAGCAGAAATCATGGACACTAAGAACTTGGCCAGAGTCCCTGGGTGGTGCAAATAGTTAATACGCTCAGCTGCTAACCAAAAGGTTGGCGGCCTTGGAGAAAAGTTCTGGCGATCTACTTCTGAAAAATCAGCCATTGGAAACTCTATGGAGCACAGTTTTACTCTGACACACTTGGGAGCTGCCATGAGTCAGAGACTACTCAATAGCAACTGGTTGGTTGGTTAGAAATAACTTGGCCAAGTGCACTACTATCATTTTAAGTAGTTTTCATACGTCACAGCAGGCCTCAAAGTTATTGTCCAAATAAATTCAGTAGACCTTCTTCAGGCCTATTTACAAGTTGTCCAAGATCTTCAACACATAGGAGACCACAGTGGGGAAGCTAGGTCACCCACACAGGCAGGCTGATTCGGGAACCCACACGTTTAAACAAGTAGGTGCTCAGATACTGTTGGTTGACCAACTACATAAACTTTTTATTTTTATCTTTTAAATCTTTATAAGCAGAACATACTTCTTTCACACCCTTCTGATTCTCATCCTTAACTACTCATTATGAATCATTTCCTCAAAGGATTTTGTCTGTCACCACAATGATGATGGTCATCAGATCTGAACTTTTTGGCCATAAAACAGCTCTCCCTAGGGCCCTCAATATTCACACATAGTATTTAGGACACATGTACATTTGGGATTAGCAACTGTGAGGCTGAAAATGTTTTGTGTTTTTTTGATGTGCTAAAATATATATAACAATGCAACCCATGTTCATTGCAGCATTGTTCACAATAGCAAAAAGATGGAAATAACCTAGGTGCCTATCAACAGATGACTGGATAAACAAATTATGGTACATACACACAATGGAATACTACGCAACAATAGAGAACAATGATGAATCCGCGAAACATCTCACAACATGGATAAATCTGGAGGGCATTATGCTAAGTGAAATACGTCAATCACAAAAGGACAAATATTTTATGAGACTACTATTATAAAAACTCAAGAAAAGGTTTACACACAGAAAGAAACAATCCTTGATAGTTATGAGGGAGGGGAGTTGTGGGGAGGGGAAATCACTAACTAGATGATAGACAAGTGTTAACTTTGGTGAAGGGAAAGACAATACACAATATAGGGGAAGTCGGCACAAGCTGACCAAGGCAAAGGAAGACACTTAGAGGAAAACAAGAAAAAAATTTGAAAAGAGGCAATCACGGTAAATATTATAGCATATACAACCCTACAACAATAGTAAAAACAAATAATAACTTACAGGCAGACAGGTATGCTGAATAGGGGAAGGAGGGCATATAGGAGTATACCCACACACATATATAGGTTAGGCTGTGGATATTTTTACATACATATTTGTATGCACAGTCTGTATAAAAATAACCAAACCAAACCCGTTGCTGTCAATTCCAACTCATAGCAACCCTATAGGACAGAGTAGAACTGCCTCATAGGGTTTCCAAGGAGCAGCTGGTGAATTCAAACTGCCAAACTCTTTTGGTTAGCAGCCAAGCTCCTAAAGACTGCACCACCAGGGCTCCACAGTATGGATATTCATATATTTATATAATAGAGCACAAACGGGCCACAGTCATAGCATCTTCCTAGACACATCTAAACACCTTGAGGGACCAAGTTACTGGGGCTAAGGGCTGGGAACTGCGGTCCTGGGGGAACATCTAGATCAATTGGCATAACACAGTTCATAAAATGTTTTACATCCTACTTCGGTGAGTAGCATCTGGGGTCTTAAAAGCTTATGAATGCATGGCCCCCGCATTCTCTATCAGCCCAGAACTAAAACAATTTCTAAGGCCAACTCTTCAGACAAAGATTGGACTGAACTGTGGGACATAAAATGATACTTGTGAAGAGTGTGCTTCTTAGCTCAAGTAGATACATGAGACTAAATGGGCAGCTTCTGTCCAGAGGTGAGATGAGAAAGCAGAGAGGGTCAGGAGCTGGTTGAATGGACATGGGAAATCAGGGGTGGAAAGGAGGAGTGTGCTGTCACAGTATGGGAAAAGCAATTAGAGTCACATAACAATGTATTATAAATTTTTGTATGAGAGACTAACTTGATATGTAAACTTTCACTTAAACTACAACAATGAACAGGAAAAAAAAAACCTTACAAATGGCCATCTAAAATACATCTATTGGTCCCATCCCATCTAGAGCAACGGAGAATGAAGAAAACCAAAGACATAAGGAAAATATTAGTCCAAAGGACTAATGGACCATATGAACCACAGCCTCCACCAGCCTGAGCCCAGAAGAATGGGATGGTGCCCAGCTACCACCACTGACCACTCTGACAGGGTCCCGGACAGAGCAGGAGAAAAATGTAAAACAAAATTCAAATTCACAAAAAAGACCAAACTTACTAGTCTGACAGAGCCTAGAGGAATCCCCAAGACTATGGCCCCTGGACACCCTGCTAACTCAGAACTGAAGCCACTCCCGAAGTTCACCTTTCAGCCAAAAATTAGACAGTCCTATAAAATAAATAATAACACATGCGAGGAACGTGCTTCTTAGAGCAATCAAGTATATGCGACCAAATGGGCAATACCTGTCAAAAGCAAAGATGAGAAAGCAGGAAGGGACAGGAAAATGGGATGAATGGAAATGGGGAACCTGGGGTAGAATAGAGGAGAGTGCTGACATATTCAGGGGATTATAACCAATGTCATGAAACAATTTGTGTATAAATTTTTTAATGAGAAACGAATTTGTTCTGTAAACTTTCACCTAAAGCACAATAAAAAAATATGTATATAAAACAAAATTCATCATTTCAATCATTTTCAAGTATACAATTCAGTGACATTGATCATACTCACGATGTTGCACAACCCTCACCACTATTTGGAAATCAGTTTTTAATCTTAATTTTAACCAGGCTTCTAGCTAAAAAGAAAAAACTTTAACATTATTAGAGCTAGGTTTATTTTTGTGTTTTATTGTGGTAGAAATATATATAGTAAAACACTGGCCATTTCAACATTTTTTACACGTACAGTTCTGTGACACCGGTTACGTTCGTCAGGTTGTGCAACCATCAGCTCAATTCATTTCCAAATTATTCCACCAACATTAACAGAAACTCCGCACCCGCTAAGACAAGGCTCTCTCTTTCCGCCTCCCTCCCACCCATGGTAACCACTAAGAAACTTTGGTCTCTATATATTTGCCTATTGCATATAAGTGGAACAATACAATATTTGTCCCATTGTGACAGGCTTATTTCACTCAGCATAATGTTTTCAAGAGATTCATCCACGCCGTAGCAGGTATCAGAACTTCACTTCTCCTTATGGCTGAGTAAGATTCCATTGTATGGAGGGACCACATTTTGTTTATCCACCATCTGTTGATGGACATATGGATTGTTTCTACCTTTTGGTTATTGTGAACAGTGCTGCAGTGAACATTGGTGAACACATCACATTAAACTGTTACTAGGAGTGTCTAAACGAATTTAAAGGAGACTTGGTGCTGCAATGGTTAAAGCATTCAGCTGCTAATCAAAAGATCAGTGGTTCAAACTCACCAGCAGCTCCACAGGAGAAAAGACCTGGTGATCTCCTCCCATGAAGACTATAGCCTTAGAAACCCTATAGGGCAGTTCTACTCTGTCCTATAGGGTCGCTATGAGTTGCAATTGACTCCATGGCACACAACAACAACAAATGAATTTAATCTCTCACGTAGGCAGTGGGTCTACTACCAGTTGTACCTATTGTTTGCTGAGTGCCTACAGTCCAACAGGCACAATAAGCCTAATAACAGATATATTATTCACACTATTTTATACAGAAGGTGGCTGAGGCTCAGAGAGGTTAAATGCTTTCACAGCAGTAGGTGGTGGAGGCAGGACTCGAACCCCAGTCTGAATGGCTCCCAAGTCTTTCTATGGGGCCATCCACCATGGATCCTCATACTGGCTAATGTTTGCCTTTTAAGGCTAAAAACAATTTCAAGCACTTCCCAAAGGGAAACACTCTGCTCACCTGCAGCCTTTGAGGACTAAGTCTAACCCTAGGCCTGTAGCTGGGGCAGAGGGATGCTGAGATCTGCTCCCCTAAAACTGTGGAGAGACCCCAGGGACCAGGTGATTCTCAAAGACACAGAAATGTATCAAACCTACTGAGCTACAGCAGCAGATGTACAGGGTGTACCCAAAGGAGGTTGGCAAAGTGTTCCTTTAACTTAAATTTTTCAGAAAGCAGTTTTTGGTCAGGTATAATCCTACCTACCATTGATGAAAGTAAGCTTTCTGATTTAAAAAAAAAAAAAAAAAAACAACTTTGTTCTGTTAAGGAATTCACTATTAATAGGCATCCAAGGCAAGACTCGGGTTTTCTTCTTTCCTTTTCTCACCCCAGAGAGGTTCACCAAAGCAAGCATTTCCCAGATGCAGGCATTTAACAAGTGGCCATTTTTGCAAATCTTTTGGATTAGTCTTTATAATCACCAGAGAAACACCACCTTAAAAAGGCAATGTTTTTGCCTTAGAACTTATACTCAGTTGAAAATAGAGTCATGATCTTTTTTTGTTTTCAGAGTCATAATCTTAAAAAAAAAAAAAAAAAAGTGTTACATAAGGACCCTAAAGTTTACCTCAAAACTGGTCCAGAGTGGCTAAAAATAACCTCTGAACAAATAATAAAATTTGGGTCGGGCCCAGTTTTAAAAACCCGAGCCAATAGATACTTTCAGGAGTGAGGAATGTCTCGGCTGAAGGGCAGACTCGCTCTTGGCATCACTGTACCTGGAGCTTGGACCAAAAACTGAGGCAAATGGTGGTACAAACGTAAAATGGCGCAGCTGCTGTGGAAAACAGTTTGATGGTTCCTCAAAAAGTTAAACATAGAATTATCAGATGACCCAGCAATTCTACTCCTAGATACAGTAAAACCTGTGAAAGCTGGAACCTGTGTAAGGCAGAAACCTGTCAGAGAAGGAGAACTCAAATATTTTCCACTAAAACAAGCAATAGAAAAGTGGTAAGACTACATCCTGTCAAAGGCGGAAAACTTGCAAAGACCTGGAAAAACAAGTCCTGTTGAGTTCTGGCTCTCACAGATTTCACTGTATATACCCAAAAGGATTGAAAGCAATAACACAAACAGACACTTGGACACCAATGTCTTAGGCAGGTTCTCTAGAGAAGCAAAACCAGTGAAGTATATATATAGAGAGAGAGAGTGAGAGAGAGAGAGATCTATCTCAAGGAAATGGCTCATGAGTTGTAAGGCCGGCAAGTCCCAAGTCCGTGGGTCACGTGTCAGTATGGAGGCTCCTCCTGACTCACATAGCTGCAGAGGCCAGCGAACCCAAGATCAGCAGGTAAGATGGCAGGCTTCTGGCTCACAGCCTGCAGAGGCCAACGAATCCCAAGATCAGCAGAAAACATGGCTGTTCACTAGCTCAAGTCTCCAGAACCGGAGGTCAGATGATGACAAGCTGGATGCAGGATCCAGAGCAAGCAAAAGCCAGTGAGTTTTACTAGAATGTCCATATACATTGGATGCAGGCCACACTCCCCAGGAAACTCCCCTTACAACTGACTGGCTGATCACATCAGATCACATCATATACATGATTACATTATATCACAAAATGGAGGATAACTACATCATTACATAACTGTCAAACCACTGAGAAACATGGCCCAGCCAAGTTGACACACAACCGTAACCATCACAACCAATGTTCATTGCAACAGTATTCATAATAGTCAAAATGTGGAAACAACCTAAATGTCCATCAATAGATGAATAGATTTAAAAAAAAATGTGGTGTATCAATGCAATGAGATACTATTCAACAATAAAGAGAAATGAAGTCATTTTTAAAAAATACTTCATTGTGTTTTTGGTGAAAGTTTACACAAGAAATTAGGTTTTCATTTAACAGTTTCTATACATATTGTTCAGTGACATTGGTTATATTCTTCCAATATAACAGCATTCTTGTTAATTCCATTTTGGTTGTTCTGTTTCCATTAATCTAGCTTCCCTGTCCCCCCTTGCCTTCTCATCTTTGATCTAGGGTACATGTTTAGCATTTGGTTTCATCTAGACAACTGTGAGGAGAAGCACAGTACTCACAGGTGATATTATTTATTTTATGGGCTAATCTGTCATTTGGCTGAAAGGTGGTCTGTAGGAGTGGTTTCAGTTACAAGTTTAAAGAGTATCTCAGGGTGATAGTCTCAGGGGTTCATCTACTCTCTCCCAGTCCAGTAAGTCTGGCCTTTTTTTAGGAATTTGAGTTTTGTTCTATATTTTTTCTCCCATTCTATCCAGGACCATCTATCTTGCCCCCGGTCAGAACAGTTGGTAGTTGTAGCTGGGCACCATCTAGTTCTTCCGGTCTCAAGGTAGGTGATGTCACTGTTCATGTAGACTACTGGTTCTGTACACTAGTTTCTCCTTTGAGTCTTTGGTTTCCTTCTTTTCTTTTGTTCTGGACAGGTAGAGACCAACAGTTGTATCTTAGATGGCCACTTGCAAGCTTTTAAGACCCCAAATGCTACTCATCGAACTAGGATGTAGAACATTGTCTTAATGGACTACATTGTGCCAACTGACTGAGTTGTCCCATGAGACTGTGGTCCTAAGCCCTCAAACCCAGTAGACCAATCCCATGAGGTGTTTGGTTGTGTCTAGGAAGTATCCATAACTATGCCTCCATGTGCTTTATTTTGTATTTGGAAATATATGCAGCACACATAAACGTGTATATACCTATGCCTACAGTTATACCTATACACGCACATCCATATATTCATATATGCCTTTCTGTACATACTTATGCATACATATGTATGTATGTAACCAAACGCATATTTTTAGTTGTTATTACTGTTGTTGCAAAATTGTATTTCCCTCAATGAATTTTTTAAATTTCCACATAAATTGTTCATTGACATTAGTTACATTTATCATAGCTTGTCAGCATTCTCTTTAATTGTGTCTATACCCTTCTATTTGTGCTCAAATACTCATCTTTGTTACGGTTGTGCTGTGCTCACTACTTCCATACTCGGAGCCACAGAGAAATAAAAGTTCTGATACATCCTGTGACACAGATGAACCTTGAAAACTTTACGCTCATCAACACTTGTTATTATCTGTCTTTTTAATTCTAGCCATCTTACTGGATGTGAAGTGGTACCTCATTGTGGTTTTGATTTTGCATTTCCCTGATGGCTAATGATGTTGACCATCTTTTCATGTGAACTGGTTATTTTTTTTACTACTTTTGTGTTCCTCATTCTTACTAAAATAGCAGATGAGTACAATATTCAATATTGCCTCTCCTTGAGTGTTTTTTTCACTCATACAAGCTTGAAAGTGTTATCTTGTCCTTAAAGTTTAAAGAGCAGAGAAAAAAACAAAATTGACCTGACATCCTTTATGTGAATGTCACTTAATTCTCTCAGTTAATCTTTCAAGAGGGGCCCTGGTGGCACAGCGGTTAAGTGCTCAGCTGCTAACCAAAAGGTTGGCAGTTCAAACCCAGCCAGAGTCTCCAGCTCCATGGCAGAAAGGCCTGGTGATTTACTATCACAAAGATTACAGCTTAAATGGATTAACAAACTGTGGTACGTACACAAAATGGAATATTACACAATGATAAAGAATAATGACGAATCTGTGAAACATTTCACAACATGGATAAATTTGGAGGACATTATGCTGTGTGAAATAAGTCAATCACAAAAGGACAAATATTGTGAGATACCACTATTATAAAGTAACGACAAAAAATTTACACACAGGAAAAAAAGAAAAAACATTCTTTGATAGTCATCAGGGGCAGGAAGGCGAGGGAGGGAAATTACCAATTAGATAGAAGACACATGTTAGTATTGGTGAAGGGAAAGGCAATACATGATACGTAGGAAGTCAGCACAACATGACCAAGGCAAGAGAGGACACCGAGAGGAACGCAAGAATAAAGGGGAATTATGCTAACTACTATAGCTTAGACAGTCCTGCAGCAAAAATATTAATAAACAATAATTTACAAATGGACAAATAGGTAGATAGCTATGCCAAGAGGTGTGCGAGGATGTAAGGGAACACACCCACTGGCAAATATATATGACATATATGACTGTAGATGTGGCTCATATAGAGCACACAAGCAGAATATTCAGGGAAACCTCTTAGAGTTAACCAAATATCTTGTAGGATGAAGTTCCTAGGCTAGAAGACAAAGAACCATAGACTCAGGGGACATCTTCATCAATTGGCACGATATAGTATGTAAAGACAATGTTCTGCACCCTATTTTGGTAAGTAGCTTCTGGGGTCTTAAAAGCTTGAGAGCAGCCATCTAAGATACACCTGTTGGTGTCTTCCCATCCGGAGCACGGGAGAGTGAAAGAGACCAAAGACTCAAGGGAGCAATTAGTCCAAAGGCCTAATGGACCACATGAACCACAGCCTACACGACCCAGAGACCAGAAGAACTAGATGGTGCCCAGCTACCACTACCAACTTCTCTGACTGTGATCATAACAGAGGGTCCTGGACAGAGTGGAAGAAAATTGTAGAACAAAAATCAAATTCACAAATAAGACCATGCTTGCTGGTCTGACAGACTGAAGGAACCCCTGAGACTATGGCCCTAAGATACTCTTCTGACCTGGAAAGGAAGCCATTCCCAGAGACCATCTCCCAGCCAAACAATAGACAAACACATAAGATAAACAATAACACCTGAGAGGAACCTACTCCTTAGAACAATCAATTTTAATTATAGAATGATATGTGATATAGTTGTAAATTGCTCAAATGTAATATTTCTTAGATTATATGAATACTAACAACAAAATTGTTTTGTAAAATCTTTCTACATAGAATTATAACATTATTAGTGACAGAGTGGAAAGCTTTTTTGATTTTCTCCTTTTCCTTTAATTATTACTTCATTCTCAAAAAAGTTACTGATACAGGTTCACCAATACTAATTACCACAATATCGTAGCTAAAATACGAGACGTTTTGACAAAATTGGTGACTATAAAAACACCAGCAGCAAGTTTCACCTAAAGCACAATTAGGAAAAAAAACAAAAACAAACCAGCAGCAAAGAAAACACCACCACATGCTTGTAGCACGTGCAGACGAAACCGTGTGATTCAAAGCGTCACTGTAATTGGGTAATAATGACAGCTTTGACCAGAGTGCATTAGAAGGTTCAAAAAGGAAATTAGCATAGAGTTTTAGCCTTGTAGGTATATTAATACATGTAAGCTGGGCTTGTGAAAAATATTTTTGTTGTTATAACTAACTACAGGGATTTTTTTATAAAAAAATAATAAATTTCTGCTGAAACACTGCACAAAAATTTTATAGACAGTCATTTTGGTGTCACCCCCCTAACAGTGTCACTTGGGGTGGTCCGCACCTCCCGCACCGCTTTAGTGACGCCACTGCTCCTGCACCATCTCCATGATCACTGGTATGGCTGAATCCATCGTTACGTCTATTGTGTCAATCCATCTCACGGAGGATTTCCCTCATTTTTGATGACCCTCTACTTTACCAGCCATCGTGTTGTTTTCTAGAGACTGCTCTTTCCTGAATATGTGTCCAAAGTAAGTAAGCAAGCCAAAGTCTCACCCTCCTCACTCCTAAGAAGCATTCTGGTTCTATTTCTTCTAAGACTGATTTGTTCATTCTTCTGGAAGTCCATGGTAAAGTCGATATTCTTCGCCAATACCGCAGGTCAAACGCATAAGCTCTTCAGTCAGCTGAAATTCAAACCCACATCTATGTGACCGTATTCTCTCGTGATACCCCTACACATGGTCTCTGTAGCAACAAAATGGGGGACAATAGACCTGGCTTTTTGTGGTACACTCTCGAGGAGTTACAGAACAGTCTTTCAGGTACCCTCCTCTCTGGGAAGTAGATGGCTCAGAAATGGGGGCCCCAGTTCTGGGGATGTTCAGAAGAGGTGAATTTTCTATTGGGTTCAGGGGTTAAGATCTGTAGCGGGGGAAATAAAGTGGGAAGAGGTTTGAGGCACTCCACTCTCGGGAATAAGGAGAATGCTGAAGGATCTTCCTGCTACCAAGAAAAGAAGCCTGGGATACGGAATATCTAGAATAGACAAATACATAGAGACAAAAGTTTTTTAGAGGTTATTAGGGGCTGTGAGGAGGAAGGAGGAATTACTGCTTAAGGGGTACTGAGTTTCTGTTTGGAGTGATGGAAAACTTTCAGAAACGGATAGTGGTGATAGATGTATAACATGGTGAATGAAATTAATGTCAATGAATTGTGCACTTAAAAATGGTTAAAACGGCAAACTTTTTGTTATATATATTTTTCCACAATAAAATTATTTATTTAAAAAAAAAAACAGAAGAAGAAAGAAAAGGAAGGAAGCTGGGGCCCTGGACACCTCATCTAGGTGGATCTCCTGAGAACCCAGAACTTTCATTATTTCCTCTTTTTTGCAGTCTGTTGTTCTTTGGTCCTTTCATAGTAATTGCAGTGAAAAATTTAACATGACAAACATGTGCGTGTCACTGGGGGTTACAAGGAACTGGGGAAACTCCTCCTGATCAGAAGGGGAACCTCAAGAAATGAATCGGTGCTGCCAGTACCGAAGAAAAAGGAAGGGCAGGCTGGACCCCAGGAGGCCTGTGGGGAGGAAGGGGCCTCACCAGTGGGACGTCGGGGTGCCCCACAAAACCAGGCAGCCACGAGGACAGGGAAGCATCTGGAAAAAGCATCGGCTGCAGCTTCCCAGGATCAGGCAGAACAGGTGCATTGAACGGTCCCGTCTCCACCACCTAAAATGCTTTAATTTTCACTCTAAGCATTCCCAGTAATTTTCTGTCCAGTTAGGTGGAAATACACCCACTTAATAGCAAATACAATTACTGTGCTTTTGCCCATTTGTAATCTTAAGGAACTGGGGTTTGCTTTCATTAGAACTTACAATGAATGAGTTCAAGCAGCAAAGTGAAATCAGACTCTTAATTTCTTGCCTTCAGTTTGTTTTCACATCTGATTTGGTTTAAACAATTGGGTAGTGGTGATAAGGTTGTTTCTTGTGCAAAGAACCGAAAAGCAAGGGAAAGCCCGCTGTGACTATCAAGGGCTGAGGAGGAGCTGGGCCACCGACTACAAAGGGGAGGACTTGGTCTTTGGCCGAGTGGGGAGGGGCTACAAGAGCACTAGGTGGGGGATCAGGTACTGGTCAGGGTGCCCCCAGGACAGACTTGTGTATCCACACCCTCTAGGACAACGACTGTGAAGGGTTAGAGTCATCTTAGAATGGGGGCCTTTTGGGCCCTTAAGCTGGAAGGACAGGGGGTCAAGTGGTCTTGAGGTCACTGCACGGGATGGCAGGTGAAATCATACTCCTCCAGTCCAGGAACTAGATCGCAAATGTTTGTCTTGGAATCCACAGCCCCCGAAACAGCACACTATAGGTGCTCAGCGCACCTTTGTGAACCACTTAGTTAGGGCTAAGATGGGGATCCTTTGATGGAGGCCTCAGTCCAAGAAGCTGGAAGTGTAGTAAGCGTCTGAGCAACTTCTGACACCTTCCAGAAGTTTCCCCAGCCCCTAGGAGCTATCCCAGCAATGACACCCAGCACCAGCAGCACTTTAATGGCTGATGTGATGCCACTTTCCCCCTCAGACGTGAATGTTTGGGGTCGACTCCCTCCTCCCACCTGTTCATCCTGAGATCCCAGTGTGGAGTTGCAATGAAACGAAGACATTCGATTCTTACTGAAAACCCTGGAAAACCAGAATGACTCTTGCGGAACATTCCGAGCCTGTGCCCACTGTACAATTCTCCTGCTGCCCAAGTCAGAGCCAAGGCTGCCTCAACTGCACATTTGCTCAACGCACCAAATTCTGCCATCCACTCTAATAATTTGAAAGATATAAATGTGTTTTCCCTAGTGAGACTACAAGGAACCCTGGTGGAGCTGGGCTGCTGTCTGAAAGGTCAGTGGTTCAAACCCACCAGCAGTTCTGCAGAAGAAAGAGCTGGCAATCTGCTCCCATAAAGATTTCAGCCTAAAAAACCCTATGAGGCAGTTCTACTCTGTCACATGCGGTTGCTATGAGTCAGAATCAACTTGATGGCACCCAACGACGAGTGAGAATAAATCCCACTGCGCCCAGTACAATATTGAACTTGATGGAGGGCATCACTACTAACATCTGACCTTGATGGTTTATGAAACACAGCTTTAAACAAACCCAAGCTCATTCAAATCTAGCCAGTCCAACCTCTTTTGCGGCATAGTTTTGACGAGCATGCCATGTTTTAAGACTGAAAAGAAAATTGTCTTTTAAACGCATTGAAGTTCTATCATAAAACAGGACCGAGAGGGAACATCCTTTCCAGCCCATCTCCTGGGGACTTTGCGGGTCTTGGGGGAAGTCAACCACTTCCTGCCTGTGACTCTGAGATGGATTATGTCACATAGTGAATAAGTTCCAAATCCTATTTTTGGGAAAAGCAGTTCAGTTTGAGGCAAAGCCCAGGCTCACGCTGGAAGGAACTCAAGGTCTGCTCAGTAAGCGTGCAATTCAAGGGGGACAAACGCTTTTAAGGTCTACCTCAATTCCTCGGGCTGTTCTGTGTGCACGTTTCACAGCCCCAAGTCACTCTCAAGTGGGGCAGTACAGGATGTTCTTGTGAATCATCCGAAGTTCAATCAACTGTCACCTTAACCACAAAGCGGCCTCATTCCAACAAAAGCCAAAGTCATTTTCAACCTGAGTATGTATTTCCTTTGTGCTAAAGGGCAGCACACTCTACTCTCCAAAAAAATCACATGCTCAGGATTATAGCATAAACAAAAGAAGAAAAAAACAGTTGCCATCAAGTCAATTACAACTCATGGCAGCCCCATGCGTGTCAGAGTAGAACTGTGCTCCATAGGGTTTTCCAAGGCTGATTTTTCAATAGTAGATTGCCAGGCCTTTCTTCTGCGGCACCTCTGGGTGGACACGAACCTCCAACCTTTTGGTTAGCAGCCAATCATGTTTCGGTTTGCGCCACCCAGGGCCTCCACAGCATCATAGGAAACTAAATTTTTCAAAAGGTGCTAGATTGAAACAGACTTTAAAACCACTGCTGTTGGACAATGTTGTTGTTGATAGTTGCTGTTGAGTTGATGGTGACTCCATGTGTGCAGAGTAGAACTGCTCCTCACGGTTTTCAAGGCTGTGACCTTTCAAGAGGCAGATCGCCAGGCCTGTCTTCTGAGGTGCCTCTGGGTGGATTCGAATAGCCAACCTTTCAGCTAATAGTCGAGTACTTAACCGATTGTGCCACCCAGGGACTCCTACTGGACAATAAATGCTTAGAGTTCAGGTAAGAGAAGCTAAGGATTATACATTTTAAAGTTTACAGAATAACATAAAATCAAGACAAAAGGAGGCTGCCACACCCACTGACTGCCTACCGGGCATCTGGTACTGTGTTAACGTTCACATTTTTTACTCAAAGACAACTCTGAAATAACACCTCATGAGTAAGATAAAAAGTGAGAGATTTACACTCAAAAAGACAACCTCTCTTTGTAGAGCAAAAGCTTAGAGAAAATTATGTGCACACTCGTGGTCTGTTCTATTTTTTCACTTTTCAGAGAATGATGTTTTTGTCTTATATTGCTGGGGGAGTGTTTAAAAGTTGTTCGTTTGTTTTTTAAAGTCCGAATATATTCAAATAAGATCTTCATATCCTGAAGAGGTAATATTATCATAAGTATATCTGTAACAGGTTGTCCAATAGAACTTTCCGTGATGATGGAAGTGCTCTATGTCTGCACTGTCCAAGAGAGTAGCCACTAGCTGCCTTTAGCTATTCAGCACTTGAAATGTGACTAGTGTGCACGAGGAACTGGTTTAAATTTTCTTTTCATTAAAACTTCAATAGCCACATGTGGCTAGTAGCTACCATATTGGGCAGTACAGGTATAATTTTCAAAACATTAGAGGCACTGAAGAAAAACTTGTGTTTTTTATTTTTTTAATCTTGGACCTTCAAGGAAAAGCCTGAGGTTAGTAGCGATTCACGCATGAAGTGAAAGACATGACTTTCATCCTTGAAGACCTTATCAACATCAAAAATTTAACAGTGTTGTTCCCTTTAGCCAGAACTTTGGTTCTTGGATGTAACACTGATCACTTGCACAATCAGAAAATCAAACATCAAATACCAGGACATGGGTGGTTTTATGAGGAAAGTCTTCCTCTCTTCCCCACTCACTTTCCCTCTACCTTGATTCTTCACTTGGCAGTGAACCACTGAGCTCTGTGAGGGTGGTGAGCTTGGTTTGATTTTCTGCTATACCTCTATGACCATCTTGGAAGGAAGTGACAGGGACAAAACCAACATGGCGTAAAGAACAAACTGCTTGGAGCCATTTATTTTTTCCCAGTTGTTGTCAGTTCTAACTCATAGTAACCCCATGTGTGTCAGAGTAGAACTGTGCCCCACAGCATTTTCATTGGCTGATTTTTCAGAAGTAGATCATCAGGCCTTTCTTCCAAGGCACTTCTGGGTGGATTCAAACCTCCAACATTTTGGTTAGCAGCCAAATACCATAACCATTTGCACCACCCAGGAACTCTGCTTGGAGCCTTACAGGATTTAAATCCTGACTCTGCCAGTTACTAGCTCTGTGACCTAGTGTTAAGGATTGAATTGTGTTCCCCCAAAACATGTGTTGAAATCCTAACCCCTGTACTTGTAAATATGACCTTGTTTGGAAATAGGGGAGTTTCTTTTGTTATGTTAATGAGGTCATACCACCCTACACTGGATCCTAAACCTAATCACTTCTGAGTTAGAAAACGACCAGAAGAGACACAGACATACATACACACAGACAAATGCGGGAAAATAGACATCAATGTGAGGATCATGTTTAAGTCAGGAAATACCAAGGAACCAGAGAATGCCTGAGGCTACCGACAAGGCCAAGACGCTGACTTGGACTTTAAGCCTCCAAAACTGTTAGAAAATAAAGTTCTGTTCTTTAAAGCCACCCACTTTTGGTATTTGTGTTACAGCAGCACTAGCAAACCAAGATATCTAACCTCCATTTCCTCACCACAAAAATGACAATCCTGTTTTTCAGGGCTGTTCTGAAGATTAAGACAGTGTTACACCCAGTGGAGCCACTGCCTGTTCACGCTGTGGGGTTGGAGCTCAGAGGGTAGCAGGCATTGTTGCTGGGTGCCATTGAGTCGATTCAGACTCACAGCCATCCCATGTAACAGAGTAGAACTGTCCCATAGGGTTTGCTGGGCTATAATCATTATGGGAGCAGATCGCCAGGTCTTTGTCCCACGCAGAGCAGCTGGATAGGTTTGAAATGCCAACTTTTTAGCTGTTAAAATGGTCATTTACCTGAAAAGGGATGAAATGCCCTTAGGGGTATGACCTTATCGGTTTCTCTTTTAATAAAACATCCTCATTCTAAAACATCTTAAGAGAACAGTAAATATGGTGGAGAACCATGTGCATAAGAATATAAGCTTTATAATATAAAAGCGAGTTTTATAGTTAACTCACACCAGATTTTGTGATCTCGCGAAATATATCTGAGGAGCTTTGAATATCACATGTCTGAATCAAGCAGGAGAGAGGAAGCACCAATCTAGCAAGTTTTCCCCAACAGATTAGAATGGAAATAGCTAACAAAGAAAAAGCCTGGTGTTTATGTGAACAAGCACCTTTATTGTAATAAGTCCCAAGTGGTGCACAAAACATTTCTATGAAATTCAATAGCTTGCTATTTATATATACTCTATTTTCCCAGTTTATCATAAAAAAAATTTCCTGATAGATCTTTTACCAGAATGCATTGGAAAGAGCAATAATTCACTGACATTACTGAACAACAGCAGTTCCCCATCTCTTAATAGAGTCCTGCATTTTAAGAACATTTCATTACAAGCCTCAAAAGAAATCTAAAGTTGTGATTTATGTAGTGAAAAATCGACTCATCCCGTGCGGCAAGTTTCACTTTAAGAGTCTCCAAGAGGCTCCCACACTAAGGACTGGCCCAAGAAAACCCACTGTGGTCCGGGCTGAATCAGCACAGACCAACGAGTGTTGCTGGAAGGGTCTTGTGTACCCTCGGGCAGACATGAGATTGTGACAAGCCCGCTCGGAACAAATGACTGTTCTTGTTGGTGATCGTGCGAATATGGTTTCATGATGAAAGTCATTCTCCAAAATAAGAACCAAAAACCACAAAACTTTTTTTTTTTTTTTTTTACATATTCATTTTCTTGGTTTAAAGCACCTGTTGTTGCTGTTAAGCGCTGTCGAGTCTATTCTGACTCACAGTGACCCCATGTGACAGAGTAGAACTGCCCGCATAGGGTTTTCTAGGCTGCAATCGTTATGGGAGCAGATTGCCGGGTCTTTCTCCCGCCAGCCGCTGGGTGAGCTGGAACCGCCAATCTTTTTGGTTAGCAGCGCCACCAAGGCGCCTAAAGCACCTCTATGGGCATGGAATTAAACAGAATTACAATCCTGTTGTAAAGTTTGATACATTATACTCACTGAGATTAACAAACCATACTGAACTAAGTCCAGCACTTTTAGGTTAATTTTTGTTTAAGAATGTAGATAAACGAAATAATCAAAAAAAGAAACAAGGCCTTCCCTGAAGCAGAACATTCCCCAACTGAACACGTGGCGCCCTCTTGTGGCAAATGAGAGCCTTGCACGCACAGCGTCTGAGCGGGGGTGGCTTTCACACCGCCCCCTTCCCCTCCGCCTCCAATTCAGCAACCGCATAAATTATCCTGCAACTTGCTAAATACACACGTTCAGACAGCAGCAGGATCCCATGCACTGGGGCATGCTTCAGTTGTTCACTTTCAGGACCCGTTGCCGTAGAGTCGATTCTGACTCATAGCGACCCTGTAAGACACCCTGTAAGACAGTGTAGAACAGCCCCATAGGGTTTCCAAGGAACGCCTGGTGGATTCGAACTGCCGACCTTTTGCCTTTTGGTTGGCAACCCTGGCGCTTAACCACTACGCCACCCGGGTTTCCTCACCATCAGGGGGAGGTAAGAATTTTCATTTAAGCTTTAAAATTTGCCCAGAATAAAGGCCACTGGCAACTACTTGGATGTTCCTGGGTGGCGCAAACGGTTAAGTGCTTGACTGTTAGCCGAAAGGTTAGCTGCTGGAACTCACCCAGAGGCGCCTTGAAAGACAGGCCTGGCGTTCTGCTTCCTAAAGGTCACAGCCTTGAAAACTCCATGGAGCAGTTCTACTGTGTACACATGGGGTCACCACGTGTCAGAAGTGACTGGACAGCCACTAACGACTATTGACGCTGACCACGCTAACCCAAAATGCAATATGCCCCATAGCTTCAAAAACAAACATTACACAATGTGGAGTATAAGTTTTAAACTTTCAATTAGCTAGGCATTCTTTTTTAAACTGCTGTCATTAATCTCTAGTTTTAGTTCACTGTAGTTAAATGAGGCCTGTACCTTCTCTGCTTTTTAGAATTTATTGGCATTTTCTTTTGACCTAGCATGTAATGGATAATTATTAGTTTTTGTTAATATTGAATGTAATATTCCAAATAAATATTCCACAAATGTTTAAAAAGGAAAAAAAAAAAAGCATTACCTGGTGGTGCCATGGCTAAATGCTTGGCTGCTAATCCAAAGGTTGGCAGTTCAAACCCACCAGCAGCTCCGAGAGAGAAAAGACCTGGAGATCTATTCCCGTAAAGACTGCAGCCCAGGAAATCCTATGAGGCAGTTCTACTCTGTCCTGTAGGGCACTATGAGTCGGAATAGACTCGACAACACAAAACCCTACCTTCGAAAGAGCCCTATACTGATAAACAGGATTTTAGAGAAAAAGCAGGTTTTTCAATCAATTAATGGCTGTCAAAGAATTTACATACAAAATAGGATATGCATTTGTCACAATGGACAGAAGAGGGCTTCTACAGGATTGAAACTCTGGAGCCTCTTACCTGGGGCAGGTCACTTGGTCTGAGTAATTGTCATGTAGAATGAACTGGGCAATTCCACTCCTTTTTCTGGATTTTCCTCCTTCCGCCCAACAAACCAAGTCCGCCATCTGCTATGAATCTGAGCGGTGAAGGACACAATTCACACGTCGATCGCACATCGTCAAGGGCGGCTTGATGCCAGAGTCCCGATATTCTACCACTTCTGTGGCCAAAAAGCAAACTCTGCTTCCTGCAAGAAGCTGGTGGAAAAAAGCTATTTGGGGCATGATATTCACCACATAAACTATGCAAATTTTAAAACAAAATGGCTGACTGTGCTCTTTTGCCAAATACAGGGAATAAAGAGAGAATCAGACAATAATATATGCAACTCAAATGCACGATGTTGACACTGAACCAGATGTGCTCGTTAGAGACTCACTAGTATAGGAAAAAGGGAGATGCTGATTTTAAAAGGAATCCCAAATGTTTAAACGTTGTTTTTAAATGCATGTATTTGCCACACCTTGATTTTACACGGCGGAGTAGGAAATGGAAAGTCTAAATGTAACAGTGAAGACCACCTGGTGCTCACGTGGACGCGGGGATGCAGAACATGGTCCTACTCCCAAAGGCACCAGCAGGACCCAGGGCTTGAGGACAGTGTGTTCCCTCACTGCTGCCTTCTCAATTTCTAGGATTCGGCACTTAAATGTCTGGATTTGCAGAGAGCTCACTTTCCACATGTAGAACCAGATACATGCATTTACAATAAATCAACACCTCTCTTTTCTCAGATGCTCCTCATTCAAGAGGTTTTTCTGAACAGGTCAGAGTCTTTACCAAGTCTTTTGAGAAGGCGGACAATGACAAGAATCAGTGTTTTTGCTGCAGAGTGAGTTACTGTATGCTCCTCTGTCCTAGCTATACTATCCCCTAGATGTCCTACAAAAAGCATCTAAGAACTTAGCTGAGAGGAGGCAGCCACACACCACCAGTCAAATGATTGCAGAGCCATGACACTTACTCCAAGTCATTAGAATAAGCAGCAGTTTGAGGAGTGCTTGTAACAATAGAGACAATAAAGAAAAGCTTTAGGAGTTAGAAAATGGAGCCAATCCCTAATCTTCTCCAACTAAATTACCCGATTGTTTCCTAGTATCAGAAACAGAACTTTTGTGAGGCAGATGGGGGAAGGAAGAGCGGTCAAGTTCACTTCCTTAGAATTCTGAAAGCATTAAACAGTTAACTGGAGAATTCCACTCTGTTAATACTGTCCTGCTGTGGTGGCCTGTGTGTCCCTGTGATACTGGAAGCTATGTGACTGGTATGTCAAATACCAGCAGGGTCACCCATAGTGGACAGGTTTCAGAGGCACTTCCAGATCAAAACAGACTCGGACAACAGTGGGCTCAAACATAAGAGATCATGGAGATGGTGCGGGATCTGTTGTGTTATACACAAGGTCTCCATGAGTCAGCGTGGACTCACAGCAACTAACAGCAAATACAATCCTGGGAGTCCCTGGTTGTGCAAACGGTTAAAGTACTCAGCCGCTAACTTAAAGGTTGAAGATTCAAGTCCACCCAGAGGCACCTGGGAAGAAAGGCCTGGTGATCTACTTCCAAAAACTCGGCCATTAAAAACTCTATGGAGCACAATTCTACTCTGACATATGTGGGGTCACCATGAGCCAGAATCGACTCGGCAGCAAACGGTACTGTCATGAGCCACAGCTACCCTAGAAGAATTCCCTATCCTGTTACATACCTGAATAAAAATAAAATTAACTATAAAGAAAGAGCAAAATTACAGCACTGTCTGCTCTTACTCCTTTGAATTACTGATGGGTTTACCAGAAGGAAACACAACACTCATGGACTCCTCAGTCCCAACGGTCTCTTGTGCTGCAAAGCTGACCGAGGTGAATCTCTGAGTGGGTGAGTCTGTGACACACCTCCCAACTCAACCAAAGCATTTCTGTTAAAACAATGTCTTGATATGCCTCAACAAAGCAAGACAACTGATTCAAGGAAAAAGGAAAGAAAGTTCATCCTATGAGGGTCACGTGTCCTAGGAAGCAAGCACTTTGGCAAATCATCTTTTCCATTCAGATTTTAGTAGTGCACATACACAGTGCTCGAGGAGTTAGTATGCAAAATTTGAAGTGCAATTGCGAGTAAACATACTTCTCAATTGATCTGGTTAATCGGGTTTTGATAAAAATAAAATGTTTGGGATAAGAGAGAAAACACTCTGGAAGCAAAGAGGAGTCAAGAAGGAGCTGCAATCTTATTAAATCTTACTTAGGCTTCTAATTTCAAACTCTTACCCTGCATGTATAGTTGCTTGGTTGGGTTGGGTTGAGGTGTGAATCTCATGTTAAAGGTTCCACCCCCTGTCAATGCTGAAGAGCGTAGTTTCCATCTCTGAGTTCACATATACAAACATCAGTTTATTGTGCTTTGCAGATGATGTGTTTTTTACAAATTGAAGGTTTGTGGCAACCTTGCGTCAAGCAAGTCTATCGGCGCCATTTTTCCAACAGCATGTGCTCACTTTGTGTCTCTGTGTCACATTTTGGTAATTCTTGCAATATTTCAAATTTTTCCATTATTATTATATCTGTTATGGTGATCTGTGATCCAATGATCTTTGATATTACTATTGTAATTGTTTTGGGGAGCCACAAAATGCACCCATATAAGGCGGCTAACTTAATCGATAAATGTTGTGTGTGTTCTGACTGCTCTACCAACTGGCTGTTCCCGTGTCTCTGTCCCTCTCCTCAGACCTCCCTATTCCCTAAGACACAACAATATTGAAATTAGGCCAGTTAATAACCCTAAAATGGCCTCTAAGTGTTCAAGTGAAAGGAAGAGTCGCAGGTCTCTCACTTTAAATCAAAAGCTATAAATGATTAAGCTTAGTGAGGAAGGCATGTCGAAAGCCAAGACAGGCCAAAAGCTAGGCCTCTTGCGCCAAACAGTTAGCCAAGCTGTGAATGCAAAGGAAAAGTTCTTGAAGGAAATTAAAAGTGCTACCCCAGTGAACACACGAAAAAAGTGAAACAGCCTAATTGCTGATATGGAGAAAGTTTCAGTGGTCTAGTTAGAAGATCAAACCAGCCACAACATTCCCTTAAGCCACAGCCTAATCCAGAGCAAGACGCTGTCTTTATTATTGATTGAATTGTATTCCCCTAAAATACGTGTCAATTTAGCTAGGCCATGATTCCCAGTATTGTGTGATTGTCCACCATCTTGTTATCTGATGTGATTTTCCTTTATGTTGTAAATGCTACCTCTATGATGTTAATGAGGCAGGATTAGCAGCAGTTGTGTTAATGAGGTAAGACTCAATCTACAAGATTAGGTTTTGTCTTAAATCAATCTCTTTTGAGATATAAAAGAGAAGCGAGCAGAGAGACATGGAGACCTCATACCACAAAGAAATAAAAGCCAGCAGAATAGCACATACTTTGGACCCGGGGTCCCTGGGCTGAGAAGCTCCTAGACAGGGGAAGATTGATGACAAGGATCTTCCTCCAGACCTGACAAAGAAAGCCTTCCCCCGGAGTTGGCACCGTGAATTAGGACTTTTAGCCTCCTAGACTGTGCGAGAATAAATTTGTTTGTTAAAGCTATCCACTTGTGGAATTTCTGTTATAGCAGCACTAGATATCTAAGATACTCTTCAATACTGTGAAGGCTGAGAGAGGTGAGGAAGCTGCAGAAGAAAAGTTTGAAGCTAGCAGAGGTTGGTTCATGATGTTTAAGGAAAGAAGCCATCTCCATAAGATAAAAGTGCAAGGTGAAGCAGCAAGTGCTGGTGGAGAAGCTGCAGCAAGTTATCCAGAAGATCTAAGATAACTGATGAAGGTGGCTACACTGAACAACAGATTTGCAGTGTAGACTAAACAGCCTTATATTGGAAGAAGATGCCATCTAGTACTTTCATAGCCACAGAGAAGTCAAGGCCTGGTGTCAAGGCTTCAAAGCTTCAAAGGACAGGCAGACACCTGTTAGGGGCTAATGCAGCTGGTGACTTTAAGTTGAAGTCAATACTCATTTATCATTCTGAAAATCCTAGGGCCCTTAAGAATTATGCTAAATTCACTCTGCCTGTGCTCTATAAATGGAACAACAAAGCCTGGATGACAGCACATCTGTTTACAACATGGTTTACTGAATATTTTAAGCCCACTGTTGAGAACTACTGCTCAGAAAAGATTCCTTTCAAAATATTACTGCTCATTAACAAAGCTTATTAAGAAAATGCTCTGCATCCTACTTTGGTGAGTGGCATCTGGGGTCTTAAAAGCTTGCAAGCAGCCATCTCAGATGCATCAGTTGGTCCCAACCACCTGGAGTACAGGAGAATGAAGAACACCAAAGACACAAGGAAAGTATTAGCCCAAGAGACAGAAAGGGCCACATAAACCAGAGACTTCATCAGCCTGAGACCAGAAGAACTAAATGGTGCCCAGCTACCACCAATGACCCCCCTGACAGGGAACACAACAGAGAGTCCTTGATAAAGCAGGAGAAAGGTGAGGTGCAGAACTCAAATTCTAGTAAGAAGACCAGACTGAATGGTCTAAGACTGGAGGAACCCTGGAAAGCATGGCCCCCAGATTCTCTATCAGCCCAGAACTAAAACAATTTCCGAGGCCAACTCTTCAGATAGGGATTGGACTGGACTGTGGGACATAAAGTGATACTCGTGAGGAGTGTGCCTCTTAGCTCAAGTAGATACAAGAGACTAAATGGGCAGCTTCTGTCCAGAGATGAGATGGAAAGGCAGAGAGGGTTAGAAGCTGGTTGAATGGACATGGGGAATCAGGGGTGGAAAGGAGGAATGTGCTGTCACAGTATGGGGAAAGCAGTTAGGGTCACATAACAATGTATTTATAAATTTTTGTATGGGAGACTAACTTGAAATGTAAATTTCATTTAAACTACAACAATAAAAAAATTTTCACTAAAAACAAACAAAAAATATTACTGCTCATTGATAATGCACCTGGTTACCCAAGAGCTCTGATGGAGATGTACAAGGAGATAAATGTTGTTTTCATGCCTTCTAACACAACATCCACTCTGCAGCCCATGAATCAAAGAGTAATTTTGACTTTCAAGTCTTACTATTTAAGAAATACACTTCATAAGGCTACCATAGATAGTGAGTCCTCTGATGGGTCTGTGTAAAGTGAAAACCTTCTGGAAAAGATTCACCATTCTAGATGCCATTAAGAACATTCGTGATTCACTGGAGAAGGCCAAAATACCAACATCAACAGAAGTTTGGAAGAAGATGATTCCAACCCTCATGGATGACTTTGAGGGGTTTAAGACTTCAGTGGAGGAAGTAACTGCAAACGTAATGGAAATAGCAAGAGAACTAGAAGTGGAGCCCGAAGATGTGACTGAATTGCTGCAATCTCATGATAAAACTTCAGTGGATGAGGAGTTGCTTAGTGCTTCTTAAAAAACCCAAATCAAACCCATTGTCATTGAGTCGATTCCGACTCATAGTCACCCTATAGGACAGAGTAGAACTGCACCATAGAGTTTCCAAAGAGTGCCTGGTGGATTCGAACTGCTGACCTTTTGGTTAGCAGCCATAGCACTTAACCAGTACGCCACCACGGTTTCCAGATGGTTCTTATGGATAAGTAAAAGAAAGTGGTTTCTTGAGATGGAATCGACTCCTGGTGAAGATGCTGTGAACAATGTTAAAATGACAATGAGGGATTTAGAATATCACATAAACTTTAGCTGCTAAAGCAGTGGCAGAGTTTGAGAGGATTGACTCCAGTTTTGAAAGAAGTTCCACTGTGCATAAAATGCTATCAAACAGCATTGCATGCTACAGAGAAATCTTTCGTGAAAGGAAGAGTCAATCGATGTAACAAACTTCATTGTTGTCTTATTTTAAGAAACTGCCACTGCCACTCAACCTTCAGCAACCACCAACCTGATCAGTTAGCAGCCATCGACATCGAGACAAGACCCTCCACCAGCAAAAAGATCACAACTTACTAAAGGCTCAGATGATGGTTAGCATTTTTAGCAATAAAGTATTTTTAAATTAAGGTATGTACATTGTTTATTTAGACATAATGCTATTGCATACTTAATAGACTACAGTATAAACATAATTTTTATATGCCCTGGGAAACCAAACAATTTGTGTGACTCGCTTTACTGTGGTGGCCTGGAACCAAACCAGCAATATCTCCAAGGTATTCCTGTACTGTTCCAGAGATCCCATAATTCTGCTTCCTCTGCTCAGAAGGTTTAAAAAGGAGAATCTGAAAATTATCTCATAAGAAACTGTAGAGAGAATTCTATAGCACATTTCTGATTCTGTGTGAACTCACAGTATAGTAAATGATCTGTGAATTTTAGAATACACAGAGATTTATACTAAGTTCTAAAATACATTTCTTTCTTATTTATAAAATCAGTAGTCATATAAGAATGATCTATTTAAGTACAAGTTTATTTTTTACTCTCTAGAGCTTTGCAACTTCATAATTGCTTCAAGACCTCACCATTTATTCTAGTTTTAAAATAAAAAAGGAAATTGTGTTTCTAAACTTAAAATGATGGTGTTTAACCCTTAAAAGCCTTTCACAGGCAGAATCCATAAAGAAAAAAAAAAAGCATATAAATTTAAGTATCAGTTCTTTTAAAACAAGCTTCCCTTAGTTTTTATTGCTCAAATTATAAATCTTGTTGCCAGCGAGCTGATTCCAACTCATGGCGACCCCACATGTTACATAGTACTGCTCCATACGATCTGAAGTATTTCAAAGGAGTGATCCCTTTTATAACCCAATCATGGAAGCTTAGTTTATCCAAAAGAGTATCTCTTTTCTGTAGTAACTGCCTCAAGAATAAAAGTGTTCACAGAAGGCCTTAATTCTGTAAAGTCATGAAGCTTTACAGGGAGCATTTATCATGTGTCTTCTGGGCTGTCACCTCTTGCTCCTGAGCTGCAGGTGAAGCTATCCCCAGAACTTTCAACAGGAGAGCAAATCTTCAGACAGCACCTGTACACAGCTAAGCACCAAAGGAAAACACAAGCAGCTAAGTATATGTGTATAAAAACATTCACGTGAAGAAAAAAATTACTGTAGTGAAGTGAGTTTTTTTATGTATCTTTTTGCCTTGGTTCTTTGGAAAAACAGCTTGAAGAGATTTTCCCCTCAAGCCCTTATGAGTAACCTTTATCCTAGTTTTCCACCCTAGAGGGTTTGTTAGTTTTGTCCAGGTTGATTGACATTTCCTGGGTAAGCTGTAAACATCCTGATGGTTTGCTACTTTTTGTCTGGCCCTAGGCTGCAGCCTGTCCTGTGATTGATATGCACTTTGCAGGGATTGGTCAACAGACTATGCAAATGAAGTGTCTATAGCCTACGAGGCAAATGAAGTATCTGAGAGGGGATTGGCTACTTTGTAGCCCTGCTGGGAAGGGCCATTCCTTGAAATTGACAGAGTTATGTATAGATGCAGCTGACCCCACAAAGGTTTTTTAGAGACAGGAAGAAGTAGAAGGAAGAAAGAAGAGAGAAGGAGAGAACAGAGGCAGCAAGGAACCTCCTAAAAGAGCTGTAAAGGCAGAGTTGGTGGTGACAGGCAGCAGGGCCAAGAAGAGCCTGTCCTCAGGGGGCTGAGAGAAGTGCACAGCTGAGAGCTGAGAAAGCTGTTCTGCACTCAAGGGAGGGAGGTGATTTCCTCTTGGGGGAGGGGAGCCTTCCAGACTTTGCCTCCGTACTTCCTGATCCTGATCCCAAGTTGTACCCGCTGCTTCCTTAATAAACCATTTAATCGTTAAATATGGTCTGTGAGTTCTGCGTGACCCCTGCAACATATCAAACCCAGCAGGGAAGCACCGAGTAGCCTGGGGAGGACAGCTGGTGTCAGAACTGGTAAAAAGTTGGAGGGTGGAGGTATGTCTTACCTTCCCCTCATGAGAATCAGTTTGGGGCTGATCCTGGTTATTATCTCCTCTGACGTTAGACAGGTTCTGACACTACAACTCTTACTTGCATTTCACACCCCAAAGCTGCTTTTAGAAAAAACACCTTATTTTAATACAACCACATGAAAACATTTCAAATTTATTACTTTAGCATTTGATGCCAATAGGGAATTCTGTACTTTTCTCTGCAATTGGTTGAATACATTTATATACTTGCAATTTACAAAACAAAGAAATAACAACAGTTGATGAGTCATGGAAAGTTCCATCCCAACGAAGTAGACTTAGTTGTTTTTGTTTTTTGTTTTTAAAAAAAGGAAGTAAAAGGAGTATGCAAGCGAACAGTCCCCATTTTTACAACATTTAAAATAAACATGTCCCCATCTCATTTGGCAATCCATTGGTGACACACACGGAGTGTCCTTTAGCTAGAGTTTTACTTGCTCAATTAGGGCGGTATCATTTCAGCCTGGATGCTGAGCACCATTCCAAAGGATCACAATGCACTATTTCATAACATCCTGTGAAGAAACCGAAGCGGCTGAGTTCTGACCTAGCTTTACATTTTGTTTTTCAACCTCTGCTTCCCGTCTTCTAAATCAGTGACCTACTTCGGTGCTAAGAGATTTTTAAGTAACAAGAAGGCAGCATTAATAAAGAGACCAGAAAAACCAAGACTACACACATAAAAAAATACTTGTATTTATTATGCTGAAGAAGAGTTTTATTTTTCATTTCTCCAAAACACTAAAATAGCACACAGCACAGTAATTCAGCACACTATATAAGCTGATATATGCAATCAATAATCCCAGAAATGGTTGTTTTAAGTCTTACTTTGGGACGCCTTAAAAACTTACACACAAGTATGACTCTTAAATGACCTTCATCAAAGTTAACAACAAAAGGAGTTACTTCAGAAAAACCTTAGTGTAAAAGATACCTCAATCCCTAGAAACTGGGAACATTCAAGAATGGAAAATACTTGATTTGCCTCTCTGTAAACTGAGCCACATCAAATATTTTCAAGCTCATTTTTATTTAAAATAACACTACTAGGATTTCTAACTTGAGAAAGGATTATTCTAAAGTTAAATTTAATATTGCAACATTCACCTTAGGGCCTCCATATAAATTGTGTTTTAAGTGGAAAAAAGAGGTATGAAAAAAGAAATCAAATTCTCCTGCAGAACAAAATTCTACAAAATGGAGAAACGGTTACAGTTACAACGAACTCAGCAAAGCTCTTAGCAGGTACAGAGGGCTGACTTTTACAAACATCCACTTCCGTTAGATGATCAAAGGCAGGCTGAAGAGCACTATCTGGCCAGTAGCCCTTTAAAATAGGTACTGAAGATTTAGAAAGAACTTTATGTTAAACAAGGTTCTAATTTGATATTTATTATCTATCAATATTCTTCTGAAACGGATTCCCAATTCCAAATGTCCTTCAAGCACAATTTAAAATATACTCAAAAATGTCCTTCTGTATCGGCCAGCTTTTCATGAGTTTGGATTCCACTCACTTTAAGTTGGTCTAGCCATACAAGCAGAGCAGGAACTTGATGGCTGCACTGTTTGCATCTAGACTTAACGCAAAGGAAATCACTCTAAGACAACTCTGGAAATTAATCTCACTATCTTTATTGTTCTGCTTGTACGTACCTTAACTATGGTATAACAAATTCGCAAATTCCAAAGCTCGGAGAGCCAGTAACCCCAGTGTCACCTGCAGATCATCTGGTATACTTTTTACACCTGAGAGCATTTCCTTGTACTCTACTATTTGCTCGGAAAGCATGGGCTTTAAACAGTCAAGGGAAAGGTCTTTTGTCTCATCATTCAAGAGGATTTCAGGACATGCATACAGGGTTGCAGAAAGGATGGAGTGCAGGGAAGGCAGTTCAAGCTCAGAGCTGATCCCAAGAAAAGCACTTGGTGGTTCATCCTCAAAAATTCCCATTCCTAACGGCAGCAGATTCAGTGTGTGATAACATGGTAGTCCCGAAGGCTGGAGACACGCAGAGCACAGCCACAGCTCTCCTTTGTGACACCAGTCTCCGTGGCAGTCAGTGTCCCTTGGCCCTCTGCCCAGCCAGTCCCTCACTAGTGCCTCGCCAACACCGCGGGGCACTTTCACACCCTGCTCTTCTGTGGGAGCAGAGGACAGAGCCACGGCCTTGCTCAGAGCCGCTGCTGAAGCGCAATTTCTTCTTACTGATTCTTGCAAATCTGGGACCTCCCTCAGAAGATTTTTCATTTCCAGTGATAACTCCTCATTTGGTGAACTTCCATTTACATGGAGCACAGATTGATTCACCCAGGACGGTATGTCTGACAGGTCAGCACTCTCCTGGGTTCTCTTACTGAGTCCATGTAACGGTCTGTCCGAGCCAGCTCCTCCCTCGCCCTCCGCTTTGGCGAGGCAGATGCAGAGGGCCCCTCTTCCATCCCTCATACTTTGTGTTCTCCGAAGCTGGGGGTTCGAGGACATGCCTTGGTCACAGTCAGAGGCAGGCAGTCAGTGGATCTCAATATGAACCTGGAAAAGATAATCAAATTTCAATTTCATCCTAAAGATGAGATTCCTAAGAAAGTCTACACACATCAGATATTTTCTAACAAACATTAAGATCTCTGGTACCAGGGTGTGGCAAAATGAGTTCCTTTATGTGGCCTTTGGTGTTGGTTCTTTCGAAAAACAGCTTGAGAAGTCTCTCCCCTAAATCCTGAGGAGTTAACTTTGCCCTAATTTTCTACCCCAGAGCGTTTGTTACATGTCCCGGGTAAGCTGTAAACAAGGACGGTTTGATGCTTTTTGCCTGGCCCTGGGCTGCGGCCTGCCCCGGGACTGGTAAGTACCTTGCAAGGTTCCTGGCCCTGGTGGGAATTCCCTGTCTCAAAACTGACAAGGAGTTTACATAATTAAGCAGCCAACCCAAAGAGGTTTTCGAGACAGAAAGAAGCAGTAAGAGAAGTAGCAGGACAGAAGCAGAAGTAAGAAAGAAGAGAGAAGACGCAGAGAGAAGAAGCAAGGAGCCTCCTAAAAGAGCTGTAACATGGGTCAAGGGCTGTAACACTGAATACGGCAACAGGCCCACAGGGGGCTCAATGGCAGAGCAGCCGTGACAGACAGACGAGAGGGCCAAGAGGAGCCTGTCCTCAGGGGCCAAGAGGAGGCCTGCACACTCAAGAGGAGCTGAGAGAGCTGTCCTGCACTGAAGAAGGGAACTTTGCCTACATGCTTCCTGATCCTGAGTTGTAGCCTGTTCCTAAATAAACCACTTAACTGTAAGCACGGTCTCTGAGTTCTGTTGTGGCCATGGCAATGGATTATGAAAGCCAGAAGAGAAGCAGACAGTGCTGCATGCGGGAGGGACGGCTGGTGTCAGAACTGGTCACAAGGTTGGAGAGTGGAGGTATGTCTGACCCCCACCTCAGAGGAATCAGCCTTGGGTGGATCTTGATTCGCATTATGCCCCCTGAAGTTAGGTCCTGACGATACTGACACTACTCCTATTCCTGTCACTCCCACCTAGATGTTACAAAGGGATTCCCACCTTCTGATAGGAAACAGGATGACCACCTACCCACCGGAGATCACAGCAAGAACAGCACTCTCACTAATGCAGAGTACCCCACAAATACTTAAAAATAAGAAAAATATAAGTTCTGAGGCTCTGTACTTTTCATGGGAATATAGTTATTTGCATAGGTTCAATAGAAATCTGTCCTCCCTTTAGCCAGGATATAACTGAATGAATCAATTATGGAACCAGGCTCTTACCTGAAGAGATGTTTGAGAACAATTCTCCTTGATTAAGGTATGACAAGCCACTTTTAAGGAACCAAGGTCGACTCTACTTATGGATCTCATGTCTACAAAGTCCCAGCAGGAAAACGAGCCTGGAAGGGTCCTGGTCTTAAGATAAGGAAGATCACCTCCTGGCAGACCAGGAACTTTAGCGAATTTTGAAGACCCTGATAAAAAAAGAATTTACCCTCATTTATAACTACTGCAGTTCCAGTTTAAAATGTGGTGGAGAAAGTTTCTTGGGCTTAGTTTCCAATACTCAGGATAGCAAACAACAGAGGCTTTTAAAAGATCAATTTGAGATCCCTTATGATGAAAACTTCTGGACAGAAGTTGGTTTGTGACCTCCGTTGCTGTTCAATACTGTGTGGCTCTAGAGTGCCAGAGCAAGCTCAAGGTTGCTATATGGTTAATTAACACTCTTGCTGCACCTACAAACCTAATGAGACCAGGGTGTGTCTGTGTGTGTGTTAAAGAATAATCTTTCTCACCGGACTGAATCCAGCACAACTAGATGGTGTCTGGCTACCACCACTGACTGCTCTGACAGGCATCACAATAGAGGGTCCTGGACAGAGCTGGAGAAAAATGTAGAACTAAATTCTAACTCACAAAAAAAAGACTAGACTTACTGGCCCAACAGAGACTGGAGAAACCCCAGGAGTATGGCCCTCGGACACCCTTTTAGCTCAGTAATGAAGTCACTCCTGAGGTTCACCCTTCATCCAAAGATGAGACAGGCCTATAAGACAAAACTAGACTAAAGGGGCACACCAGCCCAGGGACAAGGACTAGAAGGCAGGAGGGGACAGGAACACTGGTAATAGGGAACCCAAGGCTGAAAAGCGAGAGTGTTGACATGTCATGGGGTTGTTAACCAATGTCGTAAAACAATATGTGTACAAACTGTTTAATGAGAAGCTAGTTTGTTCTGTAAACCTTCATCTAAAGTACAATAAAAAAAAAAAAAGAACACATGGGTGTCATGAATTGAATTGTGTCCCCCCAAAATATCTGTCAACTTGGCTGGATCACGATTCCCAGTATTGTATGATTGTGTACCATTTTGTAATCTGATGTGATTTCCTTATGTGTTGTAAACTCTTATCACCATGATGTAATAAGATGGATCAGCAGCAGTTATACTGATGATGTCTACAAGATTAGATAGTGTCTTAAGCCAATCTCTTTTGAGATATAAAAGAGAGAAGCGAGCAGAGACACATGGGGACCTCATACCACCAAGAAAGCAACGCCAGGAGCAGAGGGCATCCTTTGGACCTGAGGTTCCTTCATAGAGAAGCTCCCAGACCAAGGGAAGACTGATGCATCATGAAGACCTTTCTCCAGAGCTGACACAGACAGAAAGCCTTCCCCTAGAGCTGATGCCCTGAATTTGGACTTGTAGCCTACTAGATTGTGACAGAATAACTTTCTCTTTGTTAAAGCCATCCACTTGTGGTATTTCTGTTATAGCAGCGCTAGATGACTAAAACAATGGGGAAGAGAATAGAGCCAGTAAGTGTTACTGGAGGCTGAAGCAAAAAGCAAGGAGGGCTGAGGATGGGGCTGTGGAGCTGAACAGGGGCCAGGCAGCAGTGGTACTGACCAGCATTATAAAGAACGTGGACATCACTGGGCAGGTGACGGGGAGTCACTGATGAATTTTTAGCAAGGAAATGATGGTGAGACTTGTGCTTCAGATTAACTGCTCCTGGCTGCCATGTGGTGGGCAGGCTGGACAGGAGCCACACTAGATGCAGAAGAGCCACTCGGGGCCACACCAATAGTGCAGGGAAGAGATGGAGGGCTCGAGTCAAGAGGTGCTAATAGAGAAAATGAAGTAGTTTAGAATGTAAAATCAGAAAAAAGTTGGCAGCTGACTAGATGTAGAAGGTGAGGTGACCTACAGGTTTCTTTCAAAAAGGAAAGTTTCTGCTTTCAACTCTGGGTGATGAAGGTGTCACCAAATGAAAAAGGGGAGGAGGCGCAGCTTGGAGGAAGATTAAGGAGTTCAGTGGAGAACATAAAGAGTTTGATGGTGGTGGCACTTCCAAAAAGCAGCTGGATTAATAATGTCTTTAGCTCAAGAGATGTCAGATCTGGGGATGCAGATCAGAAATCGCTGCTTTTCAGAAGTTGTTACACTGATGACTCTGGTATACAGCACATCAGGAGAGAGGATAGAAGGAAGGTAATGTTCAGAAGGCCAAGAGCACCAAAATATGAAGACTAGACAGAGGTGGAGTCCACAGAAGACACGGAGGAGGAATGCTCAAAGCAGTCAGAGGAACACTGAGAGCCACAGAGGCCCACTGAGCTGAGCGCTTCAAAAAGAAGAGAGTGGTTAAGATACATTTCTTGCACACACAGCTTAGTCCACCTACAGGTAAATTCTGAAGAACTCTTCACAAAATCTTCTAGTACAGTAGTTGTTAAAATGGGGTAAACCCACCTCAAGGAGCACAGAGGAAAATATTAGAATGTCTTTGCCTCTTATCTCCTTTCCAATTTTTTGTTATGTTTTATAATGTATACTATATGTTTATAGAGCAAAATAGTTTATGATTAAGTATATGTACCTTATGGTGCATGCTCAAATTTTTTTTTAATAGAAACTAACCATTACTCTTTGTATCTGAATAGTATAACCCATACCGTCGAGTAGATTCCGACTCATGGTGACCCTATAGTACAGAGTAGAACTGCCCCACAGGGTTTCCAAGGAGCAGCTGATAGATTCTAACTGCTGACCTTTTGGTTAGCAACCACAGCTCTTAACCACTGCAGCAGGGCTCCTGAATAGAATAAAGCACTCTACAAATGTAAGGTGGTATTACTGTAAGTGTGGATTCCATCAACATTTCAAAACAAATACTTTTAAAGTCATCAACCAAACCTAATCAGCTTCTCTCAAATGAAATTTCCAGAGCTCATTATTTCAAACTTAACGTTACTGATCTGAAATGTACTAAGAATAAACATGGGTCCCTGGGAGGCACAAGCAGTTTGCACCTGACAACTAACCAAAAGGTTGGCAGTTCGAACCCACACAGCAGCACTGTGGAAAGTCCTGGCAATCTGCTTCCAGAAAGATTACAGCCAAAAAAACCCTATGGAGCTCAGTTCTACTCTGTAAGGCATGGAATCTCTAAAAGTCGGAATCAACCTGATGGCAAAGGGTTAAGAATGGACATTCTCCTGAGATGAAAGCATTCCTAAACACATTTTTAATACATATTAAAATAGATTTTTTTTTTTGAAGAAAAATAGGTCACTTTAATATGGAACAGCTCAGGAAAATTAGTGTCTAACCGTTGTTATTATGTCCTTGTACAAGGACCTAGTATTGTTCAGAAAGATGAAGTACTTCCAGAATTGTGTGTTAAAATATTTGAGATAAGGCACTATTAATATAATCATTTATTTAATAATAATTTAATAATGATAAAGAGTTTACTGAAGATCTTCTAGTTCTTCAGTAAATGCAGTAATCAACTATACATTATATACAAATACTTCAGTAGGTCAATGAAAATATTTTGGCTCTGTCATGGATTGAATTGTGTCCCCCCAAAATATGTGTCAACTTGGTTAGGCCATGATTCCCAGTATTGGGTGGATGTCCTCCATTTTGTGATTTTTCTATGTGTTATAATCTCTGCCTGTGGTTAAAGAGGATTAAGGTGGGATATAACACCCTTGCTCAGGTCACATCCCTGATCCAATGTAAAGGCAGTTTCCCTGGAATGTGGCCTGTACCACCTTTTATCTTACAAGAGATAAAAGGAAAGGGAAGCAAGCAGAGACGGGGGACCTCATACCGCCAAGAAAGCTGTGCTGGGAGCAGAGCGCATTCTTTGGACCCGGGGTTCCTGCGCAGAGAATAGCTCCTAGTCCAGGGGAAGACCCATGAGAAGGACCTTCCTCCGAGCCCACAGAGAAAGCCTCCCCTGGAGCTGACACCCTGAATTTGGACTTCTAGCCTACTAGACTGTGAGAAAATAAATTTCTCTTTGTTTAAGCCATCCACTTGTGGTATTTCTGTTATAGCAGCACTAGATGACTAAGACAGGCTCCCAGCACTCAACTAGCCAATTCTTCGATATCAGACTGTGTTACATATATTACTTATGCTTTGAGAGCCAGAAATAACTTTCAAATAATTTCTAAACATATTTAATAGTCATTTGTGAAGTATTTGTTCAGTTTATTCTCACTATACTAGCCATCTATTGTACCAGATACTGTATGCACAATTATATAATTAACTCTCTGTGACCCTCAGCTATCCTCCTCACCCCACCCCCACCCCAACTAAGTCTACAAAACAGTAAACAGCATATATTATGGCACACAACTTATCCTCCAAAACTTAGACCACCAGAATGAGGGAAGAACATATTCTGAAGTTCAAGGGAGTATGATTCAGGAAAAACAGTGTTGTTGTTAGTTGCCATTAAGTCAGCTCCCACTTACGATGACCCTCGTGTGCAGAGCAGAACTGTGCTCCACAGGGTTTTCAAGGCTGTGACCTTTCGGAAGCTGAATGTTAGGCCTTACTTCTGAGGCATATCTGGGTAGGTTTCAGCCACCAACTTTTCGGTTAGTAGTCCAGCACCTAACTATTTGTGCCACCCAGGAACTCCAAAAACCAAACCTGTTGCCATTGAGTTGATTCTGACTCATAGTGACCCTTATAGGACCGAGCAGAACTGCCCCATAGGCTTTCCAAAGCTGTAATCTTTACGGAAACAGACAGCCACATCTTTCTCCCTAGGAGTGGCTAGTGGGTTCAAACTGCCAACCTTTCAGTTAGCACCCTGTGCCACCAGGGCTACCACCAAAAACACAATAGTGGGAGTAAATTCCTGAAGTTACTGTCCCACTACAGATGATAAAGACTGAGAAATAAGAGGCTCAGCACCATGGGTTTGGTATGTCCACGAGGATCCTTGATGCAGACACGAGAAAGCACCTTCCACAAAAAGCCCCGCTTCCACCAGAGGCAGCTGGCCTGCTGGGTGACAACAGGCCTGACCCAGTTAGGTGGCTCTGCCTTCTTGGACTCCTGTCCTCCCACCTGCCCTCACCCAAGCTATTCATGACCCCAGGGGCCTGCCAGTCTGGAGTACCATGGCTCTGCTAAGTTAAAAATATCCCGGCCTCGCTGCTCCTGAAAGAAGCTGGCAAAGTGAGTCCCAGAGGGGCACGGGAAGTAGTCACAGCAAACACAGCCTGGCCTGCTCAGCCAAGGGCAGGGTGACAATGGGCTCTGAGTGGGTCTCAAATGACAAGAGCTCGCAGACGTGCTCCAGGATGGTCTTGGCCTCACCAGACTTGGAACGGGGACATTAATGTGCCTGAATATCCCCGTGCTCCTGGCTAAAATGACCCCCCTATTCCTACACAGCTCAGAGGATGAGAACCAGGAATGATCCAATCATTTCTAAATGAAGCCATGTCATAACCACAGGGAACACACTAACTCTGAGTTCCCTTTACTAATCGCTCAGCACATCTGAATCACACATGCCCTGCAAGAGCCAGCCATGCACCTTTCTCCGGAGTTTCCTCCTTCCTGACACCTAGCTCTGGAAGGTGCAGCCACAGTCAGGGCCACAAGGCGAGAGAGTAAGGAGGCTCTGCGGTGTCCCAGCTCTGGGGCCTCAGGCAACTTACCATCCTCAGGGAACCACACTCACCTCATAGGACTTTGTGAGGACAAATGTGTGAGAAGTGCCCATCATCCTCCGACCGTGTCCCACGGGCATCCAATAGATAGCAGCTATTACTGTGATTATTAGCATCATCGTTATCATCATCATCAGCAGTATTCTCGGGAATTGTGTTGTGACGAGTTAACCCTACCCAAAGAGCATCTGGCGTTTGCCTTGGCTCCTGGGAGGTGACACCAGGCTCCTGGAATGTCTCACCTGTCTTTGCTGACTGGGGTCTCTGGCCCCCTCAGACAGTCTAACGGTATGATTTATGATGGGGGTGTTGAGCCACAGCATATTGGTTCTGACCTCCAGAGGAACTGAGGTCACCTACATGGGCAGTATGTGATCAAGCCCCAATAAAACTCTGTCACCAAATGCTCAGTGAGCTTCCCTGGCTGGCAGTACTCTTTGAGCATTGTCGCACACAGATGCCAGGAGGAGGGAACGCCGACCAGGACTCTGCGGGAAGAGGACATGTGGAAGTGTGGCATCTGGACCCCTCTCAGACCTCGCCCTCTGTATCTCTTCTTTCAGCTGATTTTAATTTGTATCCTTTCACAATAATAAAACTGTAGTGATGCTTTCCTCTGTTCTCGGTTGTTCTAGCAAATCATTGAACCTAAGGGTGGTTTTGGGAACCCTGAAGTTGCGGCTGGTGTCCAAAGTGAGGGCAATCTCTTGGGGACTGTGCCCTCTGAGTGTGGAGTGTGGGCAATGAATGACACGATGCTGCTGAGAGGCTTGGTAATGCTGCAAACAGAGAGGTAACTACTGGAGGTGGCCTTCGCAGGGACAACTGCCTTCAGTGGAGGCAGAGGCTCAGGCTGGAGCGGCTGAGTGAATGGAGACCAACAAAAGGCCCCTCCTGCATTGTCTGGGGCACAAGGTGGACTGACCTCATGGAGGGGCAACTTGGCAATAACTTAAAAAATCACAAATGCATACAGCCTTTGATTCAGGATTCTTCTAGGATTTTTTGCTACAGATTCAATCCACAAATATGCACTGAGCCCCTACCAGAAGCCAGGTACTGTTTTAGGTGGTGGTGTTAGGACAGTATACAAAGTAGACAAAAAGAGCTCTGTCCTCTTAAAGCTTACTTTCTAGTGCCCTGGTGGCACACTGGTTAAGAGCCTGGCTGCTGACCAAAAGGTCGACAGTTTGGATCCACCAGCCGCTCCTTGGAAACCCCATGGGACAGTTCTACTCTGTCCTATAGGGTTGCTATAAGTCAGAATCGACTCGACGGCAATGGGTTTGGTTTTTTGTTTTTTTTTTTAAATACATATCAGGACAAAAATGTTGTATGCACAAGGCTAGTCACTGCAGTATTATTTAGAGATCAACTTGGATCCATATAGTCCACTACATATCAGGATAAACTTCAAAGGCATTAGATTTAAAAGTAAAAACTAAGGAAGAATACGAGAATAAAAATAATAAAATATGGGTGAACTTATAACCTTAGAGCTGAGAAGGCCTTTATAACTATGACAAAACCCAAGTCTTAAAAGAAAAAACTGCTATATTTGACTACATGAAAATAAACTTCAGTGTGGCAAAAACATACCATAAGCAAAGTCGAAACATAATTAAAAAACTAGAAAATGAATTTCAACTCTCATTTCAGACAAAGGACTATTTAACAGATACAAAGCTCCAAGAAATTAAGAAAAAGACCAACAATCCAAAAGAAAGATAAGCAAAGAATGTGGTCAGTTCACAGAAAAAGAAATGCAGACGGGCCTTTCTCTCACACACCACCTCTTCCTTTAAGGGAGGCCTGTCGTTCTGCCACCAAAATACACCCACAAGGCAGCCACCTGGCACCACCTCCACTGCTAGTACCGTGACCATTCACCATTTGTTCTTAACCTGGGTTACTGGAATCGTCTCCCTGCCTCCACCTCTTACAGTTTTAAAAGTGAACCTTGTGAAATGGTTACACAGTTACCATATGACTCAGCAATTCCACTCCTACGTAGATACCCAAGAGAACTGAAAACATATGCCCACACAAAAACTTGTACACGAATGTTCATAGCAGCACTATCATGATAGCCAAAGAGTGGAAGCAATCCAAATGTCCATCAACTGATGAATGAATAAATGAAATGAAAGGTATGGATACGGAATGGAATATTATTCAGCCATAAAAAGGAATGAAGTGCGAGAGGGTTGACATGTTGTGGGGTTGTTAACCAATGTCATAAAACAATATGTGTACTACTGTTTCATGAGAAACTATCTGTTCTGTAAGCCTTCACCTGAAGTACAATCAAAAAAAAAAAGGAATGAAGTACTGATACATGCTACAATGTGGAAGAACCTTGAAAACATTACGCTATGTGAAAGCAGTCAGTCACGAAGGACTACATATTATATGACTCCATTCATATGAAATGTTTACAATAGGCAAATACATACCGACAGATATAGACAGGGAAGTAGAGCAGTGGTTGGTCCCCCGGGACTGGGGGAAACAGAGGGACATGGGGTGACAGCTGAGGCTTCTTTTTGGAGTAATGAAAATTATTCTAAAATTGAATGTGGTGGATGTGGTGATGGAGGCACAAATCTATAAATATACCAAAGGCCACTGAACTGTATGCTTAAGTGGGTAAATTGTATGGTATGTGAATTCTATCTCAATAAAGCTGTTTTTAAAAATGTGATCCTTTTGATGTGAGCTTGCTGAAAAGACAGGCATCAGTATGAAAAAGCTTCTACTAGAAAAGCTGGAGCAATCTGAACAACAAGGTAAACGATAGTGCTGGATGATAACCTAAAGAATAACATAACTATCCATGACTCCACACTGATAAAAACAAATGACCAAATAAATGCATTAGAAGAAACAACTCTTCCTTACAAAAGAATTCTAATGAATAAATGTGGAAGGAATGAGAGAAATAAAAAATATCTAGAAGAAGCAAATGCACAAAAACAAAAGTTTATTAGTGGTTACCAAGAGCTGAAGGAGCCCTGGTAGTGCAGTGGTTAAGCACGCGGCTGCTAACGAAAAAGGTCACTGGTTTGAATCCACCCCCTACTCTACGAAAGAAAGACCTGTACTCCCATAAAGATTACAGCCTTGGAATATGGGGCAATTCTACCCTGTCCTATAGGGTTGTTATGAGTCGGAATCGATTTAACGGCAATAGGTACCAAGGGCTGGGGAGAGGAGGGAATGAATGAAAGTTATTGCCAAAGGGGTTCTGAGTTTCTGCTTGTGTTGCTGTTAGGTGCCGTCAAGTGGGTTTCGACTCATAGCGTTCCTATGTACAACAGAATGAAACACTGCCTAGTCTTGTGCCCTCCTCATAGTCATTGCTATGTTTGAGTTCATTGTTGCAGCCACCGTGTCAATCCATCTTGCTGAGGATCTTCATCTTTTTCGATGACCCTCTACTTTACCAAGCATGATGTACTTCTCCCTCCTGATAACATGTCCGAAGTATATGAGACGAAGTCTCACCATCCTCGCTTCTAAGGAGCATTCTGGCTGTACTCCTTCCAAGACAGATTTGTTCGTTCTTCTGGAAGTCCATGGTATATTCAATATTCTCTCCCAACACTGTATTCAAGTGTATCAATTCTTCTTTGGTTTTCCTTATTCATTGGGGTGATGGAAAACTTTTGGAAATGGATAGTAGCGATGGTAGTACAACATGGTGAATGTAATTAATGTCACTGAATCGTACATTTAAAAAAGGTTATAGTAAAAAAAAAAAAAAAAAAAA
>NW_004444013.1:11809348-11821537 GCF_000243295.1 Trichechus manatus latirostris
CTTCTTTGGTTTTCCTTATTCATTGGGGTGATGGAAAACTTTTGGAAATGGATAGTAGCGATGGTAGTACAACATGGTGAATGTAATTAATGTCATGGAATCGTTCATTTAAAGTAGATTATAATAAAAAAAAAAAAAAAAAAAATGGTTATAGGAAGCGTCCATCTATCTACTGGTCCTCCCGGTATAGGGCAAAGGAGAATGCAGAAAACCAAAGACACAAGGAAAAGATTAGTCCAAAGGACCAATGGACCACAACTACCACAGCCTCCACCAGACTGAGTCCAGCACAACTAGATGGTGCCCGGCTACCACCAACAACTGCTCTGACAGGGATCACAACAGAGGGTCCTGGACAGAACTGGAGAAAAATGTAGAACAAAATTCTAACTCACAAAAAAAGACCAGACTTACTGATCTGACAGAGACTGGAGAAACCCCGAGAGTATGGCCCCTGGACACCCTTTTAACTCAGTACTAAAGTCACTCCTGAGATTCACCCTTCAGCCAAAGATTAGACAGGCCCATAAAACAAAATAAAACTAAATGGGCACATGAGCCCAGGGGCAAGGACGAGAAAGCAGGAGGGGACAGGAAAGCTGGTAATGGGGAACCCAAGGTCGAGAAGGGGAGAGTGCTGACATGTTGTGGGGCTGGCAACCAACATCACAAAACAATATGTGTATTAATTGTTTAATGAGAAACTAATTTGCTCTGTAAAACTTCATGTAAAGTAGATTAAAAAAAAAGGTTATAATGGCAAATTTTCTGTTAAACATATTCTACCACAATAAAAATACCCTATATACAGAATTCATAATACTGTGTCATTGATTGTTTTTATTTTTAAGAATAAATCTTGCTAAATACAGCCACTGCTCTTATTTTTTCTTTTTTTTTTGCACAAGTTCCAATTTTTTTAAGGTGCATGTATCTATCTAAATAGCGGGAATGAAAGTTTCTGGACACTTGATACTGTATTACCCAGAAAAGGCTGAATGAAGCAGTGCAGAACCATACAACAGCGCGTGCCCTTCATACTATGACGCACTCCACACTTATAGGAGGGATAGAAAAAGCAAGAGTTTAAAAAATGAACCAAGAAGAACAAACCAAGAAGGTCCATATTCACCCTTGTTTCAAACTGTCATCGGATCCACCACAGGCTGTTGTCTCAGGATGCATCATGTGAGAGCAGTAACGGAGGAAGTTCTGTGTCTACTTAGGCAAGTACTGTTTGCTTAGCAGAGATGCTGTGGTTGCTGTTAGCTGCCCTGGAGTCAGCCCCCAACTCATGGTGACCCCATACACAAGACAACAAAATGCTACTCAGTCCTGCACCATCCCCACGATTGGCTGCAGATCGGACTATTATGATCTATGTGGTTTCCACTGGCTGATTTTTGGAAACTGATCAACAGGCCTTTCTTCCTAGTCTATCTTAGTCTGGAAGGTCCACTGAAACCTGTTCAGCATCAAAGCAACATACAAACCTCCACTGACAGCAGGTGATGGCTGTGCATGAGGTGTACTGGCCAGGAATCGAACCTGGGTCTCCTGCATGGAGGGGACAAACTGGTGGGTTTTATTGCAGAGAAACAGTGTACCTCTTCCCAATCTGATGGTTGTAGGTAGATACGAATGATTGTTTTCAAATCCAGTAAAAACTGTGAACAGACTGTGTTTTCTGACTGTGGTGAAACAGCAACATGGTACATTAAAAAAAAAAAGGGTTCTCACTTCTCCACAAAGCAAAAATCATAAAGGTGGCACCTCCCTCTCTATCCTCTTCCCTGCAATTGCACCTGGGCTCTCTCCTAAGACCTGAATGCTCCCCCCTCAGAGGCTGACAAACATACTGTATTTATGAAAAACTTTTAGTGAAGTAATACTACATAAACAATTTTCAAACTCGCTTTTTTCACTTATCATGAATACCTTTTCATATTAGTACGTATAGCTCTAACTCATACACTTTGACATTTGCTTTAACTATTACACGACTATTTGCAGGACTTTTAAAAAACGAGTCAAGGCCGTAGGTGTTCACTATGTGATTCTTTGAACTTTTCTGTAGGTTTAAAAATTTTCAAAACAAAAAGCTTTCGAAAAACCATGATTAAAGCTTTCACTTGGAAGACAGGAGCTTCCATGGCATTTTTGTTTCCTGTATGTTTGGTCTTTATCATCCCGAAGTAAAGAGCTGTCCAATATCTCAGCAGCCAGGACAAACTCCTAGGTTTAAGAGAGCTCATGATTGGACTGAAAAATGAATAAAGTGGCCTGTTAAGCTTTTACAAAGCTTACGAGATTTTACGAAGTTTTTATAGTCTCTAATTTCCCCCAATTTTCTTCCAAAAGCCTGATGTAAACCAAGCAACAGGGAAAAACTCCTTTCAAGCGGCATCAACCCTGGAAACAGGATCTTAGTTGCTATTATGGACTGAATTGTGTTCCCCAAAAATGTGTTGTAAATCCTAACCCCTATACCTGTGGTAGAAACCCTGGTGGTGTAGTGGTTAAGGGCTACAGCTGCTAACCATAAGGTCAGCAGTTCAAATCTACCAGGCGCTCCTTGGAAACCCTATGGGGCAGTTCTACTTGGAATCAACTCAACAGCAATGGGTTTTATACCTGTGGTTATAATTCAATTTGGGGATGCTTTTCTTTGCTACGTTAATGAAAAATACTAGTGTAGGGTGTGTCTTGATTCAATCTCTGTTGAGATCTAAAAAGGCAGATTAAGCAAGGAAGACAGTAAGCAGAGATGGGGGAAGATAGATGCCATGCCACATGAAGACCACCAAGGAGCCAAGGAATAGAGCAGCTCAAGGAACAAGGTCCTTCCCCAGAGCGGACAGAGAGAAAGCCTTCCCCTATAGCCGGCGGACTGAATTTGGACTTCTAGCCTCCTAAACCAAGAAAATAAATTTGTTTCTTAAAGCCACCTACTTGTGGTATTTCTGTTATAGCAGCACTAGATAACTAAGAGAGTTACTTTACTACTTTTTGAAACTGTTTGTACATAAGAAAGAACATTTCAATCAAAGTCAAAGCTAAAATCCTTTCAATGCCCACAAGACACCAGGGAGCTGCCCCGAACCCTCTCGTCTGGCTCTTCTACCACCTTCTTCCTCACTCACTCTGCTCCAGCCATCAGACTCCCGCTGTTCCTGGAGCACACTAGGCAGGCACCAGCCCCAGGGCCTTTGCACCAGCTTTTCCCTCTGCCTGAAATGAAACACTCTTCTCATACAGGCATCTCCATGGCTAAAGCCTCACCTTCTCAATGAGGCATCTGAGTGCCCTATTTGAAAAGGCAACCAGCTCTCCCAAGCCCCCTGCATCCTGAACTCTTTTAACTTGCTTGGAATGAATGAGTAAATAATACAGATTTTCAAGTGATAGGAACACTGAACATATGGAGCTACAGATTTAGAAAGTCATTCAGAGACAGAAGACTAAGAAAGAGCAGAGACAGAACAAGCAGAGAGGGAGCAAAAAAGGTAGGAGACCAGGGAAGGTTCTCTGGCCCGGGCAGCACTGGCCAGGGCAGCACATAGGCACAGGTAAAACAAGACAACTATCATCAAACTTCACGATCTCTTCTTTGCTCTGACTGTTCTCAGGCCTTCTCTTTTAATAGAATCTAGGTGACCTGGGACTAAGATATCTGACTCTTCCCATGGGCCACGTAACTTGTTAAATGATAGCAGGTTCTCAGTATGATTTTTTATCTTGCTTTTACTAAATGTAGTATTTGGTATAGATGCTTCCTTTTTTTAATGCCTTTGTATTTTAGATTCTGTATAAATAAGGCAGAGGCTAATAACTCTAGGAGATGAAGGCTTGCTTGCAAACAGTATTTTTTAATCCCAACCCTTCTCAGTTTACAAAGCCCTTTTGCATCGATTTTCTCATTTAATCATCTTTCAGACCAATGAGATATAAACTTTCTTAAAACTCCTCACTGCCCTACAAACAAGAGATTTGGGAGTCCTAAGTAAACCTGTAAGAAATGGAGTCCTTTTAATTCCTCATGACTTGCAACACAGACTCCAGCAGCCCTGCAATGAGGAAGGGCACAAAGCGTTCTGAGAAAAAAAGAAGGCAGGGTGCCAGGGCAGGCCCCCTTACTCAGACTCTACTTCCGGTTGTACTTCCCTTTAGGCAGGCCAGAATAATTCAACCCTCAAATCAGGTAACTGAATGATTTTCTACAGATGAACAAAAACTCTGTAACTTGCACGGGGTTTTATAGTAGCAGAGGTAAATACAGTATCTTATTGAGACCTAGGTCACAGCATCTTCTGTTACAATAAAGAGAGATACTCTCCCCTTCCGCTTGGGAAGGGCTGCTTATTGCACTTGGTCAAGCCCATGATCAAGCCTAAAATCCTCACCCAGTTCTTAGAAGCCCTTCCCCAAGGTAGGTTGATTACCTGTCTGTGGCATCCCTAGGCAACTCTCCCCTGACCTGCCCCTAAACTGACAAAAACCTCTCTCTCTGCTCCTCAAGGAGTCCCTGGGTGGTGCAAATGGTTAATGCAGTTGGCCGCTAACTGACAGGTTAGAGGTTAAAGTCCACCCAGCAAGCCTTGGAAGAAAGGCCTGGCAATCTACTTCCAAAAAATCAGCCATTAAAAACACTACAGATTGTACACTTGTAAAAAGCTGAATTGGCAAAAATTATGTGATAGATATATTTACAACGACAAAAAAGAGAGAGACAGAAAAGCTGCTGAGGCTCCTTATGTGCAACCAAACACCTCATGGGATTTGGTTCCTTGGTTTGGAGGTTTAGGGTCATAGTTTCATGGGACATCCCAGTTAACTGGCCTAATAACATGTTTAGTGCTTCTGTTCTATCTCCTAGTTCATTACATAGTGCCTGGGGGTCTTAAAAGCTTGCAAGCAGCCATCCAAGGCACAACAATTGGTTTCTATTTGCCTGGAACAACAGAGGAAAGAGAGGAATAGGAGAAGGATATGGAATGTGTGGCTAATTGCCTCCATGAACAACTGTTGGATGGGGCTCAGCTACTGTTACTGAACGTTTTGATCAAAGATTCCTTAGAAGAATCCTGATCAAAAAAGGGAAAATACAGAACAGAATTTCAAATTCTTATGGACTCCAGACTTTCTGGAATCATGGAGGGTGGATGAACTCCTGAAACTACTGCCCTGAGATAATCTTCAAAACTTAAACCAAAAATATCCCCTGAAGTCATCTTAAAACCTAACAGTAGTTTAGCTTAACTAGTAAAAACAGGTCGGCCTTGAGCATTGTGCTTTTTAAGAACTATCTATATGAGATCAAAGTGACAACAGTAACTCAAAACATTAGATAGAAACCTTAGGGGACATGAGTTTATGTTAACGAGGGAGGAACAATTCAGAAAAGGAGGATGAGAATGGCTGCACAACTCAAAGAATGGAATCAATGCCACTAAATTGTACATGTAGAAACTGCTGAAATTGGTTTATCTTTTGCTGCGTATATTCTCAACAACAACAATAAAATACAGTTATCCCTCGGTATCCGCAGGGTATTGGTTCCAGGACACCCACACCCCATGGATACCAAAATCCACGGATGCTCAGGTCTCTTACATAAAATGGTGTAGTATCTGCATATAACCTACGTACATCCTCCCGTATACTTCAAATCTCTAGATTACTTATAATATCTAGTACAATGTAAATGCTATGAGTTGGAGTTGTTATATTGTGTTGATTATGAAATAATGACAAGAAAAAAGCCCTTTTTTTTTTTTCTCCTGAATAGTTTTGATCCACAGTTGGTTGATCCATGGATGTGGAACCCATGGATACAGTGGGCCAACTGTAAATAAAATTTAGGGAAAAAAAATTATAGAGCAAAGTTCTGCTCTGACACACATGGGGTCACCATGAGTCGCAGTCGACTTCACAGCACTTAGTTTTTCTATTCCTCGAGCATTCAGCTCCCGGAATTCTCAAAAGTTGTGTTGTACCTGGAACGGTACTCAACATCAAACCCAGCAAGTTATTCATTACGGGCTTTTGGGATTGGGGCTCTCCTCTGACTGCCCACCCACACCACTCTTCTTATAGATCCAACTTCCCTCCTTCAGAACATACTTCAGTTCATTTACCCTCAATCATTCCTTATTATGAACTGAGTTTTCACCAACTGCCTAGACTTCTCATATAGCCCCAGTATTTCTCAGGCAAATCTGTATTCAAATAACATTTCCAGAGATTATCTCACTGCCCTACAAACAACTGAGAAGTCTAGAAACATCAAACACCACTTTAGCAATGGAGTCCTTCGTTCTTCATTGATTACGGTAGCCTGGGCTAGTGTGGTGGTCATAAAAGAGAGAAGTGGACATATGAGAAAAAGAGGATTTTTTAATAACATAAAACATGGTAATTTTGAAAATAATGGCATTATGCAGTAGATTTTCTCTTAAAGAATTTCTTGTTATTTTATAAAATAACTGCAAATTACTAACGTAACTATAGACAAGAGGTTCCAAAGTGGGAACTAGCTACGTCAAATCTAGCCTGTTGACATGTTTCATTTTGCCCACAAAAAATTTTTTCTTTAAATCTGAGTTAATCTGGTATCTAAAAATCAGGGTTTCCAGTTTCTTCTGGAAATCATCAGACCTGCCAAATGCTGGGCCCACATTTCCATAGAGTGGCAACTGGCTAGAGCACAGGCTTTCTGGGTTACCACAGTTCCCAAGCAGCACCCTTTACCTGCTTGAAAAATACTTAAGTTTTCATTGGTGTATGTTCTACTGTGCATATTTTCAACAACAAAAATAAATAAAACAAATGACTGGGGGGAAACAAAAAAAGATACTTGAGTTTTCTACTCCTCTAGCCTGTTATCAAGTCCCTGGATGGTTCAAACGGTTAAATGCTAAGTGGCTAACTGAAAGGTTAGTAGTTCCGGTCTACCCAGAGGCACCTTAGAAGAAAGGCCTGGTGATCTACTGAAAAATCAGCCACTGAAAACCCTATTTGAGGACAGCTGTACTCTGAAACACATGGGGTTGCTATAAGTGGGATTCGACTTAAAGGCAACTGGTTAGCCTGTTACCATTCACAGATGCCACAAGCCCTTGCTTATACAAAAGTATCTCAGTTTGGAAAGTGAAACTGAAAGGCAGGTTCACCTCAACTCACCTTGACACAATTTTGATCAGTGGTTGGTTTTACGTGGCCTGCCAACACCAGTGTTGGCCCAGGGACAATTACACTCTGATCCCACCAAACCAAACAAACAAACAAACAAAGGCATCTGCCTAGTGCTCCACTGCACAGGCTTCCTCAATTTGCACACAAGGAACACAAGTGCTGTTAGACTGTAAGCTCTCTGAGGGCAGGGACCTGTCCCTTCTCCATCACAGAGCCATGCAGGCACATGGTAGACACTCTGAGATGTGTACATGGAATCCAAACAAGAGGAGCTCAGCATTTGGCCACCTATGACACCACCTGGAAAGAAAGAATTCTCAAACTGACGCCTTTCCCTTCCACCAGAAAAAGGCATCTGTCATTCAAAAATCCATTGCCCTCTAGTGGATTCCAACTCATAGCGACCCTATAAAACAGAGCAGAACTGCCCCATAGGGTTTCCAAAGCTGTAATCTTTACGGGAGCAGATCACCAGGTCTTTCTCCCACAGAGTGGCTGGTGGATTCAACCGCCAACCCTTTGGTTAGCAGCCCAGAGCTTAACCATTGCTCTCCTTTCTGTTATTCAAAAGATGTGGAAATGTCGGTCACTAATAGCAAAGGTAGTCTCCAGTGTGTCAGGCAGGGGACACACCACTTCGCATCAGTCTGGGGCCTCAGAAGCCCTGGTGGCACAGTGGTTAAATGCTGGGCTACTAACCAAAAGGTCGGGAGTTTGAACCCACCAGGCGCTCTGCGGGAGAAAGACAGACCTGGCGATCTGCTCCCGTAAAAAGCATAGCCTAGAAAACCCTATGGGCGCAGTTCTACGCTGTCCTATAGGCTCACTATGAGTCGAAATCGTCTCGAGGTCAATAGGTTTTGATTTCTGTCTCCCACTTCATTTCTTATCTTCCCCGCCGCCCCACTCCCACCCCTGGCCAGGATAAACAACATACATGCACCAAAATACCATTAACCTCCGACCCGTTTTAAGTTTTAAGGATAATATAAAAAGGCTTCACAAAGTTTGGGTACCAGAAAACCAACAATCTGAATTTTTCTGGACAAAATTTCCTCTTTAGGCCCCTTCCTGCCCGGGCCATCTAACCACCTTTCCTCGGACCTCACCAAAGGCAAGTAGCTTAAGGAGTCCTCGTTTGGAGAACGGGGGTAACAATAATCTCATTGGGTCGTTGTAGGATTGCACGAGAAAACGCATGGTGCTCGGCACACTCAGCGTCCGATCTAGCTGGTAGAAGCTACCTTGGGCATCTGCAGCATCCTCGGCGGGCAGGCGGAGCCGCCGGGGGAGGGTCGAGGAGAAGGAGACAGGCCGGGCGATACCCGGGCCTGGCAGGTCACCCACCTGCAGGCGGACGTTGAGCATCATGGAAGCAACAATGTACAGGTAGGGGAAGTTGATGCGCAGCCGCCAGGCCAGGTCGAAGAAGATTAGCAGCGTGCGGGTCAGCCCCTTGCAGAAGACCCCATAAGAGCGGGCGGCGGCCGAGCGTGACAGCCGGACAGCCAGGCCCGACAGAGCCGCCGCCATAAAGACCGGCGCCGCCGTCCGCCCCAAGCCGGCCCCTCTCCCCGCGTCGGCCGGCCTCCGCCCCGGCCGCAGGCCCTCTCGACGCGCTGAGCGAGGAGGGCGGCGGCCAAGGCAAAGGGAACCTCCGCGCGTCACGCTCGGGAAGCGTCTGAGCGCCGCCGCCGCGCCCACCCAGGCCGCGCCGCCTGACGTCACAAAGTCCGCCGGCTGCGCTCTGCGCCTGCGGCATCCTCGCCTCCCCCTTCGGCCCCGCCCCCGGCTACCTTCCGGCCGGTGAACCGCGCATGCGTGGGCGAAAGGGGAGGTCGTCCGAGAGAGAGGCTGACGATGTTGTCTTAGACCGCCCCCTAACGGTAGGCATAAAAATAAAAACGAAGGGATGATGACAAAACTTTTGGAAAGAAGCGGTGGTGATGGTTGTACAACTTGGTAAATGTTTTATATATATATGTTGTTTGCCATCCTGTCGATTCCAACTAATAGCAGCCCTATACCGAAACTTCTGGTGTTCTTTTTGATAGTGATTTTTTTTTTTTACATTCCTACTTAAACAGATAGGTTTCTATATTAAAGTTTTGCCTTACTGTAAAGATAGATACCTTCCTTCTAGTTTCAGGCAAAATATTAGAGGTTCCCACCAATAAGAAATTCTGGGAATTTGGTACAAGTGGGAGAGTTTCACTGATGAAAGAGAAAGCAAGTCTTAGGTTCTTTAAGACAGCAATCATGGAAAGAAACTGTAAAAATGGATTCATTTCATAGTGAAATCCTTTGCCCAAAAATGGATTTACATCAAAAATCTTTTTTTTAATCTTCATCTTATTCATCTAAAGTCTAAAGAGGACTATTATAAATCACAGAAGACATATTATTGTCATCATGATTATTATTTAGCATTATCATCTATCTTTAGGTGTATACTGTATAAAAAGAATTGTACCTTTTGATGATCCAGAATGCTCAGAGTTAACGTGCTCGTGCAAATGGTTAACGTGCTTGGCTGCTAACCAAAAGGTTGGAGGTTCAAGTCCACTCAGCAGTGCCTCGGAGGAAAGGCCTAGCTATCTACTTCCAAAAAATCAGCCAGCCACTGACAACCCTATGAGCACAGTTCTATATGAGCACAGTTCTACTCTGACACACATGGGGTCGCCATGAGTTGGAGTCAACTCCACAGCAACTGGTTGGTGGTCAATACTATATTTACTATTTCAGGCCAAAGTCATATTAAATAGGCATTTCAAGAGTTTTTAGCTTTGGGCTAGTTTTAAAATTATTGTTATTAAAATAATATTTTTCAAAAAAAAATTTCACAAATCTTTAATTTCCCTTATTTTTGCAGCATTGTATCTTGTCACATTTACTGTGGACATTAAAAAAGCTCACTTCTATTTTTTTGGAAATTATTTTTTCCTTCCAGTGCTCACTGGATGGTATCTTTGAGGATGCAAAGTATATGCTACTGAATTATCACTGCTTTTCAAGCTATCTTTTGCAGTATTTAGGAAAATAATTTAAAGGTTTTTAAGGCCAGAGTCTTCAATGGAAATTTTGCCAAAAGCCACAAAATCAATCTGAATAATGTGCAAACAGCTTTGGAGATAAGCTAAATTTGCTGAATCCCGGGCACCTGGAGCCTTCAGAGGAGCATGGCCCTGCCAACACCTCGATTTCAGACTTCTGACCTCCAGAACTGTGAGAGAATACATTTCTGGGTTTTAAGCCACCTAATTTGTGGTACTTTGTTATAGCAGCCCTAGGAAACTAATATAATTAGTAAAGCCTTTTTTTTTATTGTTTTCTCTCTTTCTTTCTTTTTTTTTTTTTTTAATAGCATGACCTGGTGGAAAAAGCACTGAGAAACCAAATTCCAGGTTCAGCAACTTTCTTGGACCCCAGTCACCAACTTCTGTAAAATGAGGATAATACCACTCATTCCACAGGGTATTTGTGAGGCATAAATGATAACAGGTGTGTACAGCACCCCAACATATGGCAGGCACCCAGAAAATGGTAGTTATTTTCAGACTCAGAGCTCTTGAATCCATAGACAAAATGCAAGTTTAGTGGACCCATTAATGATGTTTAATACTTGATCAAAGATTCTATAGCAGAATCCTGATCAAAAGGGGTAACATGCAGAACAGAATTTCCAGTTCTCATGAAATCCAGACTTTCTGGAACCATGGAGGCTAGAGGAATGCCTGAAACTATCCCCTGAGATGACCTTTGAACCTTAAGCCAAAAATACTCCCTGAAGTCTTCTTAAAACCAAACAATAGTTTAGCTTAACTAGTAGAAAATGTCTGCCTTGAGCATTATGCTCTTTTAAGAACTATCTATATAGGATCAAAGTGACAACAGCAACTGGAAAGATTAGCTAGGAACCTTAGGAGGCAGTGAATTTACGTTAATGGGGAAGCAACAACTCAGAAAAGAAGATTTAGAGTGACTGCACATCTTGAAGAATGTAATCAACGTCACTGAATTGTACATGTGGAAACTGTTGAACTGGTGTATGCTTTGCTGTGTATATTCTCAACAATAGCAAAAAGTAAATAAAAATCTTCTAAAAAATAATGATTAATAAAGGATCACAGCAACATAAACAGTGAGACAGGGGGACGGGGCCAAGATGGCAGAGTACTCAGACGCTTCCACTGCACCCTCTTACAACAAAGACCTGAAAAAAAAGTGAATCGATTATATATGACAATATAGGCGCCCTGAACATCAAAGGCAAAGCTGAGGAACTGGACTGAGGGGCAGGGGGAGGGAGAGACGGTTCGGAAGCAGCGGGGAGTTGCTGGATCTGACCCGGCGAGAGCCTGAGCCCTTCAGGCCTGATCAGCTCATGGGGAAGTCGTGAGGCAAGCAAGCAGCTGTGCTCGGAAGGCGTATTCTGCTCCGGGAGAGACCCAGTGGCAAAGAGTCTACTCAGCCACCCAGAACCAGTGAGAAGCAGCCCTCGATCGGTGATAGATAAGTACTTGCGTCCGTCCAGCCTACTTGTGAATCAAAAACACCCCCTTAGGGAAAAACCTCTCTCCAATTTACCTCCCTGCTCCCTGCTCTGCACTGGGTCCCAGACTAGCTTCAGCAGTTGCCGAGTCCCCTGGGCTGGAAGTAGGATCCCTCACACGCCCTGAGCCATTCTCTCAGCCTTGGAGCGTGAACAAATTAACAAACAGGGGAAAAAATAAACTGCCGGCTCTCCTAAGCCAGGAACTCAGGGTAGGCACAGCTCCTTTGCCTAGGCACCGGCATAAGGGTCCACGAATTTGAGTGCCTTTCCCACTACATAGACTTGTGTGGGCCCATTTCAGCAGCGTAGGCCCTCACTACCACAGTACAACAAGGTATATACCTGAAGTCTAACTTCAACTGTTTCAGCTGTGAAGTGGCAGGTTTGTGACATTTGACACTGCTCTGCCCATTAAGCAGGGTCTTCACCTACCCACA
>NW_004444013.1:11822419-11824064 GCF_000243295.1 Trichechus manatus latirostris
GAAGATAAAGAACTTGACACCAACTTATTTGAAGAAAAATCAGATAAAAGGATTAAAAAAATATGAAGAGACCCTAAGAATTATGTGGGATTCTATCAAGAGGAATAACCTACGAGTGATTGGAGAACCAGAACGGGAGGATAACAGAAAATACAGAAAGAATTGTTGAAGATTTGTTGGCAGAAAACTTCCCTGATATCGTGAAAGATAACAAGATATCTATCCAAGATGCTCATCGAACCCCGCATAAGGTAGATCCCAAAAGAAAGTCACCGAGACATATTATAATCAAACTTGCCAAAACCAAAGATATAGAATTGTAAGAGCAGCTAGGGATAAACGAAAAGTCGTCTACAAAGGAGAGTCAATAAGAACAAGCTCGGACTACTTAGCAGAAACCACGCAGGCAAGAAGGCAATGGGATGACATATATAAAGCCTTGAAGGAAAAAAACCGCCAGCCAAGAATTATATATCCAGCAAAACTGTCTCTCAAATATGATGGCGAAATTAGGACATTTCCAGATAAACAGAAGTTTAGGGAATCTGCAAAAACCAAACCAAAATTACAAGAAATACTAAAGGGAGTCCTCCAGTTAGAAAATCAATAACATGAGATAACAACCCAAGACTAGAACACAAGACAGAACAACCAGATAGCAACCCAGATAGGGAAGTCACAAAAATAAACCAAAGCTAAAACATGAAAATAGGCAAACAAATGTCAATATGTAAAAGATGACAACATTAAAACAAAAAAGAGGGACTTAAAAAATGCAGACATAGATTTTTCATATTGAGAGGAAGTCAAGGTGACATAAAGAAATAAAAGACTGGTATAAACTTAGAAAAATAGGGGTAAATATTAAGATAACCACAAAGGAAACCAACAATCCTACAAATCAAAATAAAAAACTACAAAAATATAAAGACTCAGCAAATAAAAAATCAACAACAATGAAAAAGATGAAAAGAAAGTACATAAATAAAAACGACTCAGCACAGAATATTAAGTGGAACAAAGAAACTGTGAACAGCATGCAAAAAAAGACATCAAAATGACAGCATTAAACTCATACCCATCAATAATGACGCTGAATGTAAATGGACTAAATGCACCAATAAAGAGACAGAGAGTAGCAGATTGGATAAAAAAACATGACCCGTCTAAATGGTGGTTACAACAGACACACCTTAGACTTAAAGACACAAACTAAAACTTAAAAGATGGAAAAAAAACATACCCAGCAAACAACACTCAAAAAAGAGCAGGAGTGGCAATATTAATCTCTGACAAAATGGACTTTAAAGTAAAATCCACCACAAAGGATAAGGAAGGACAATATATAATGATTAAAGGGTCAATACACCAGGAGGACATAACTATAATAAATATTTACGTACCCAATGACAGGGCTCCAAAATAAATAAAACAAACTCTAACAGCATTGAAAAGACACATAGACAGCTCCACAATAGTAGTAGAAAACTTCAACACATCACTTTTTTTTATTTTTTCCCATACAAAAATTTATACATACATTGTTATGTGACCTGAACTGCTCTCCCCATACTGTGACAGCACACTCCTCCTTTCCATCCCTGGTTCCCCATGTCCATTCAACCAGCTCCTAACCCTCTCTGCC
>NW_004444013.1:11829376-11852037 GCF_000243295.1 Trichechus manatus latirostris
GAAAGCATGGCCCCTGGATTCTCTATCAGCCCAGAACTAAAATAATTTCTGAGGCCAACTCTTCAGACAGGGATTGGACTGGACTGTGTGACATAAACTGATACTCGTGAGGAGTGTGCCTCTTAGCTCAAGTAGACACAAGAGACTAAACGGGAGGCTTCTGTCTGGAGGTGAGATGGGAAGGCAGAGAGGGTTAGGAGCTGGTTGAATGGACATGGGGAACCAGGGATGGAAAGGAGGAGTGTGCTGTCACAGTATGGGGAGAGCAGTTAGAGTCACATAAGAATGTACGTATAAATTTTTATATGGGAAAAAATAAAAGATTGTCAACTTTGCTGGGCCATGATTCTCAGTGGTTTGGCAGTTATGATGTAGTCTGGCAGTCATACGATGATGTGATCACTTCCATGATGAGATTTGATATAATGTGATCACCTCCATGATGGGATCTGCTGTGAGTAGCCAATCGGTAGAAAAAGAGAGTTTCCTTGAGGGTGTGGCCTGCATCAAATACATGTGGAATTTCTGGCACGGTTTGTGGGCTTTTGCTCACTTCAGATCCTGCGGCTGACTCCTGTTCATCTGACCTCTGGTTCTTGGGACTTGAGCTAGCAGCTTACCTGCCATCTTGCCTGCTGATCTTGGGCTTTGTCGATCTTTGCAGCCTGTGAGCAAGAGCCCTGATGTCTGACCTGCGGATCTTGGGTTCACCAGCTCCTGCAGCCACGTGAATCAGGAGAGGCCTCTATCCTGACCCATGGACTTGGGACATTCCAGCCTCTACAATTGTATGAACCATTTCCTTCATACAAATCTCTCTCTATATATGTTTATATGTTTTACTGGTTTTGCTTCTCTAGAGAACCCAGCCTAGGGCATTTGGTACTGACAGTGGATCAAAGAGAAACAAAATTGTAAGGATGAGTTTTCTAAACTGGTTCTCAAGTCTAGTTAGTCTTAAAGATGTTGATGACTCTGCTTCAGTAGTAAAGAGGGCACTGCTAATCCATGGCATGAGGTGGCAATAGAAATACACAAAATATCACCATCAACAGATCAGATATTGGTGAAAGGCGAGGCTCTGGGTGATTTTATGTTTGATAGCCTTTCTACAATTTTGTCATAATGAGAAATAAGGAAGCTGGTTGGTTGGTCCTACTTTAGCTAAACAAAGTGGTGAAAGAAAAAGATGAGCTCAGGGCTTCAGAGTCAAAGCTCAAGTGCTACATAAACAACCTCAAAATTTCCACTCGTGCCTTGAAAGAAAGTCTTATTTCTTGTAGTAACAGCTGATATTGCTGAAAACCAAACCCATAGTCCAGTAATGAATTCATTCTGGAAGTTCACCTTTTAGCCAAAGCTTAGACAGACCCATAGGAGAAAATAAGACTAAAGGGGCACACCAGCCCAGGGGCAAGGACTAGAAGGTAGGCTGGGACAGGAAAGCTGGTAATAGGGAACCCAAGTTCGAGAAGGGAGAGTACTGACATGTCTTGGGGTTGTTAACGAATGCCATAAAACAATATATGTACTAACTGTTTAATGAGAAGCTAGTTTGTTCTGTAAACCTTCATCTAAAGTTCAATAAAAAATAAAAAGAAAAGAAAAAAACCAAACCCAGTGTCTTACTGTAAGAGTAGCTGAATTACAACGCCAACTCAATTCCCAACTTCAGGTGGTGTCTGCGGTTAACGTGAGGGCATTGATTGGGAAGAAATGGGATCCTGAAACTTGGGGTAGAGGCACATTGGCAGATAATCAGGAAGCTGAAGACACTGAGCCCCTAAATTCAGTTGAATGACTCCTGCCAACAGAACCAGTCCTCTCACTCCTGTCTAAAGAGATTATTTCATGTTTGTCTGCTAAGCCACCCTCCCCAATAAAACTATTAACCCCTCCACCCCCATCTAATGATATTAACTCAGCTGTGTCTAAAGAGCCTTTGTCTGAGTCATTGCCTGGGGAATCACCTGAGACAGATGCCTTGCAAGACAATGCTGAATGTTCTCAAAACACATCCCCACCACCAATTTTGGCTTCTAGAACTATAACTAGAGTTATGTTCCAGCGAGACCCAAAAGGTGAAGTACAAAGTGTGACCCAGGAGGAGGTATGCTAAACTCCAAAAGAACTGCCTAGCTTTTATAATACGTACAAACAGAACCCTGGGGAACATGTGTGGGAATGGCTATTAAGGGTGTGCGATAATGATGCAAGGAACATAAAGATGGATCAGTCTGAGTTTATTGATATGGGCCCACTAAGCACAGATTCTTCATTCAGTGTTTCAGCTCCAGAAGTTAGGAAAGGATCTAATAGTTTATTTGGTTGGGTTGCTGAAGCTTGGATTACATGGTGGCCTACACTAAATCAGGTTGAAGAACCAGACCTGCCTTGGTATACTGCAGAAGAAGGTATTCAAAGGCTTAGGAAAATTGGCACACTAAAGCAGATTTACCAAGTTAGACCCACAGACCCACACAAGGAGTGCCCAAAGAACACACCTATTACCACAACGATGAGAAACAAATTTGTGAAGGTAGCCCCAGCATCCTTGAAGACTGCTGTGATTGCTATTTTATGTAAGTCAGATTTGACAGTGGAAAGTTCCTTAACTGAATTAAGACACCTAACTACAATGGGGCTGATTGGACCTCGTGGTGGTAGGGGCCAAGTGGCAGCATTCAATAGACAAAGACAAGGTGGGCGTGGTTACTGTAATGGACAGCGGAGTCAAAACAGTAATCAGAATAGTCTGACTTGTATGGACTTATGGTGCTGGCTACTTAGTCATGGTGTCCCTAGGAGTGAAACAGATAAGAAGTCTACTAAATATTTACATAATCTCTACAAGCATAAGAATTCTAGGTCAAATGAACATCAGTCTAACTCGAATCACCAGAATAGAGTCATGGCCCCTCATCAATTTCCAGACTTGAGTGACTTTAAACACTCACAACTCCTTGAAGGAAGTGGAGGCTGAGTCCCCTTGAGGAAGGATTCCAATACACTGCCAAAAACTTATACTGTTAATCTTTCTCCTAGCTTTACCCAAAGGAATCTATGGCCTTTTACTAGAGTGACTGTTCACTGGGGAAAAGGAAATAATCAGACTTTTCAGGGATTACTGGATACTGGCTCTGAACTGACACTAATTCCAGGAGACCCAAAATGTCACTGTGGCCTACCAGTCAGAGTGGGGGCATATGGAGGTCAGGTTATTAATGGAGTCTTAGCTCATGTCCGTAGGTACAGTGGGTCCCTGAACCCATCCTGTAGTGATTTCCCCAGTTCCAGAATGCATAATTTGAATAGATATACTCAGCAACTGGTGGAGTCCCCACATTGGATCCCTGACAAACAGAGTAAGGGCTATTATGGTAGGGAAAGCCAAGTGGAAGCCATTAGAACTGCCCCTACCTAGGAAAATAGTGAACCAAAAGCAACACCACAATCCTGGAGGGACTGCAGACATTCTGCCACCTCAAGGACTTGAAGGATGCAGAGGTGGTGATTCCCACCATATCCTCATTTAATTTGCCTATTTGGCCTGTGCAAAAAACAGATGGATCTTGGAAAATGACAGTGGATTATCAAAAACTTAACCAGGTGGTGACTCCAATTGCAGCTGCTGTTCTAGATGTGGTTTCATTGCTTGAGCAAATTAATACGTCTCCTGGTACCTTTTATACAGCGATTGATCTAGCTAATGCTTTTTTTCTCCAAACCTGTTTCAAAAGACCAGCCGAAGCAGTTTGCCTTCAGCTGGCAAGGCCACCAATACACCTGTAGTGTCCTACCTCAGAGCTACATCACCCTGCAGCCCTATGTCATAATTTAGTCCACAGGGAACTTGATCACCTGTTCCTTCCACAAGACATCACACTGGTCCATTAAATTGATGACATTATGCTGATTGGACCTAGTAAGAAGAAATGTTAATGAGTCTGGACTCATTGGTAAAACATTTGTATGCTAGAGGGTGGGAAACTAATCCAACAAAAATTCAGGTGCCTTCCACCTCCGTGAAATTTCTAGGGGTCCAGTGGTGTGGGGCATGTTGAGATATTTCTTCTAAAGTAAAGGATAATTTATTGCATCTGGCTCCTCCCACAATGAAAAAGGCGACACAATGCCTAGTTGGCCTCTTTGGATTTTGGAGGCAACATCTTCCTCATTTGGGTGTGCTACTCCAGCCTATTTATCAAGTGACTCGAAAAGCTGCTAGTTTTGAGTGGGGACCAGAATAAGAGAAGGCTCTGCAACAGGTTCAGGCTGCCATGAAAGCCACTCTGCCCCTTGCGCCATATCATCCAGCTGATCCAATGGTGCCTGAAGTGGCAGTGGCCGATAAAGATGCTGTTCAGAGTCTTTGGCAGGCCTCTATTGGTGAATCACAGCACAGACCCTTAGGATTTTGGAGCAAAGCCCTGCCATCCTCTGCAGATCACTACTCTCCTTTTGAGAAACAGCTTTTGGCGTTTTACTGGGCCTTAATAGCGACTGAATGCTTAACCATCGGACTGCAAGTCACCATGCAGCCTGAGCTGCCCATCATGAACTGGGTGTTGTATGACCCACAGAATCATAAAGTTGGACATGCACAGCAGCACTCCATCATTAAATGGAATTGGTATATACAAGATTGGGCCTGAGCAGGACCTGAAGGCACAAGTTGCATGAGGAAGTGGCCCAAATGCTACTGGTCTCTACTCCCAGTCATATTACCTTCCATCTCCCAGTCTGCACCTACGGCTTCATGGGGAGTTCCTTATGATCAGTTAAGGAAAAGAAAACTCTTGCCTAGTTTGCAGATGGTTCTGCGTGATACGCAGGCACCACTCAAAAGTGGACAGCGGCAGCACTACAGCCCTTTTCTGGGACTTCCCTGAAGGACAGTGGTGAAAGAAATCCCCCCAATGGACAGAACTTCGAGTAGTGCACCTGGTTGTTCTCTTTGCTTGGAAGGAGAAATGGCCAGATGTGCAACTGTATACTGATTCATGGGCTGTGGACAATGGTTTGGCTGGATGGTCAGGGACTTGAAAGGAACATGATTGGAAAATTGGAGACAAGGATTTATGGGGAAGAGGTTTGTGGATAGACCTCTCTTAATGAGCCAAAGAAATGAAGATCTTTATGTCACATGGAATGCTCACCAAAGGGTGACCTAAGCAGAGGAGGATTTTAACAGTCAAGTAGATAGGATGACGTATTCTGTGGAAACCAGTTATCCTCTTTCCTCAGCTACTCCCATCATTGCTCAATGCGATCATGAACAAAGTGGCCATGGTGGCAGAGATGGAGGTTATGCATGGGATCAACAACATGGACTTCCACTCACCAAGGCCGACTTGGCTACAGCCAGTGCTGAGTGCCCAATCTGCCAGTGTCGATTCCAACTCATAGCGACCCTATAGAACAGAGCAGAACTGTCCCACAGGGTTTCTGGTGGATTCAAACTGCTGACCTTTTTGGTTATCAGCTGAGCTCTTAACCATTGCGCCACCAGGGCTCCAATCTGCCAGTAGCAGAGACCAACACTGAGTCCCCAGTATGGCACTATTCCTCAAGGTGATCAGCAAACAACCTGGTGGCAAGTTGATTACACTGGATCACTTCCATCATGGAAAGGGTAGCATTTTGTTCTTACCGGAATAGACACTTACTCTGGATATGGATTTGCTTTCCCTGCATGAAATGCTTCTGCCAAAATACCATCCGTGGACTTACAGAATACCTTATCCAGTCATGGTATCCCACACAGCATCGCCTCGAATCAAGGTGCTCACTTCACAGCAAATGAAGTGTGGCAATGGGCCCATGCTCATGGGATTCACTGGTCTTACCATGTTCCCCATCATCTTGAAGCTGCTGGCTTGACAGAACTATGGAATGGACTTCTAAAGATACAATTACAGTGCCAGCTACATGGAAATACCTTGCTGGGTTGGGGCAATGTTCTTTGGGAGACTGTATATGCTCTAAACCAGCATCCAATATATGGTGCTATTTCTCCCATAGCCAGGATTCATGGATCCAGGAATCAAGGGGTGGAAATAGGAGTGGCACCACTCACTATTACCCCTACTGACCCACTCACAAGATTTTTGCTTCCTGTCCCCGTGACCTTATGCTCTGCGGGTCTAGTGGTCTTAGTTCCAAAGGGAGGAATGCTCCCACCTAGAGACACATCACTGATTCCATTGAACTGGAAGCTAAGAATGTCACCTGGCCACTTTGGGCTCCTTATGCCTCTGGATCAACAGGCAAAGAAGGGAGTTACCATATTGCCTGGTGTGACTGATCCTGATTACCAAGAGGAAATTGGATTGATATTATATAATGGAGGTGAAGAGTATGTGTGGAATGCAGGCATCTCTTAGTACTACCATGCCCTGTGATTAAAGTCAATGGAAAACTAGAGCAACCCAATTCTGACATGACTACTAATGGCCCAGACTCTTCAGGAATGAAGGTTTGAGTCACCCCACCAGGCAAAGAACCACGACCAGCTGAGCTGCTTGCTGAGGGCAAAGGGAATACAGAATGGGTAGTGGAAGAAGGCAGTTCTAAATACCAGTTATGACCACATGACCAGTTGCGGAAACAAGGACTGTAATTGTTATGAGTATTTCTGCCTTGTATGTGTGCATCAAATATTTTTGTTTTCTTCACTTATAAAATGTAAGATGTAAACAGGGCTAGTGCATATTCAGTTGTATGTTTGTTGTATGATGTGAAGCGCAAGTATGACTATTGTCTTTATTCAGAGATTATGTATGGTTTAAGGAGATATGTATAGATGCCAAGTTGACAAGCGGTGGACTGTGATCATTAAGGTTGTGAGCCAACATGGCTGAGCCATGATTCTCAGCTGTTAGGCAGTTATGATGTAGTCTGGCAGTCATATGATGATGTGATTCACTTCCATGATGCGATTCCATGATGCAATTTGATATACTGTGATCACCTCCATGATGGGATCTGCTGTGAGTAGCCGACAGGTAGAAAGGGAGTTTTTTCCTTGGAGGTGTGACCTGCATCAAATATAAGTGGACTTTTTGGCAAGGCTCATGCATGGGCTTTTGCTCACTCTGGATCCTGCAGCTTACTCCTGTTCATCTGACCTCTGGTTCTTGGGACTTGAGCTAGCAGCTTACCTGCCATCTTTCCTGCCAATCTTGGGATTAATTGATCTTCACAGCTGGTGAGCAAGAGTCCTGTTGTCTGACTTGCCAATCTTTGGTTTGCCAGCCCCTGCAGCTAGGTGAATCAGGAGAGGCCTCTATCCTGAACCACAGACTTGGGAAGTTTCCAGCCTCTACAACTGCATGAGCCAATTCCTTGACATAAACCTCCTCTCTATATATTTATATGCTTTACTGGTTTTTCTTCTCTAGAGAACCCAGCCTAGGACAGTCTTGATAAGCCACCCAATTTGTGGTAGTTTGTTCTGGCAGCCCTAGGAAACTAATATATCCTTTGAGCCAGAACCAGGGTGGCTGGGAAAGAAAGGTAAACGACTTGACACCAATAGGGCAAGTCATCCTCTTCTATATTGGGGCTCCCTGGAGAGCATCCACTTGGTGGATGGTCTCTGAGGAAGCCCTGTGCTCACTCTGAAAAGTCTGTCCACAAACGCCTTCCCTAGCAAGCCTACCTCCAGACCTCCAGTTGTATACTTTCAAAGTCCTTGACATCCTGAACACAATATTGAGCCTCTGTCCACAAAGCAGTGAAGATCCTAAATCTCAGCTCATCTCTCTGGCTAGGAAAAGTGAACAATGAGATGTTCTGCTCAAAGTTATGCCCACGGGAGGATTTCCTTGAGTGGGACTACAATACTATAGCAGTCTACTCTGCAACATGTCATGCAAAGCCACTTGCAAACAAGGCTCACATTTTGTCATTGTCAGTTAAGTGGTTATAGTATGAATGTGAGTCACCTGTCTATGGTGGGATGGATCAAATAGTACCAAGTTCATGTAGCGGGGGGGCTCAGGTCACAGGGTTACCTGGTGTCTCTTGGTCAGTCTCTACCAGGACTGAGAGGCAAATTTTGCAGTTGTTTCCCAAAAGAAGTAGAGAATGTTACTTGCTGAAGAGGCCTTGCTCCAAATTTTGTTGTTTGCCTGCAATTCTGCAAGCTCAGTGTAGCATCCCAGTCTGCCACAGGTTGAAAGAAAAAGTGGTAACAGTGTTGGCCAGGTTGAGTAACTCAGGCTGCAAAGGGAAAATTTGGCTGCTCCTACAGAATGTGAGCAAGGTAAAGGATAACTGTAACCCAGGAAACTCTCTGGGTGCCCTTGTTGTGCCTCCACTCTCAAGGGTGGCAGCAAACCTCCAAGACTGCCCTAATGATTTCTGAATCTTGATATTCACACCCTGATGTGGTCCCCTCCCACAGTGAAATGAGCTGACTTGTACAACCATTTGGATATTGGGAAAATGATGGTTTGGGGCTTCCACCTTGCTCTTTCTTAGATCACTCAATCTGGAGGAGGCCAACTATGATGTCATGAGCAGACTCAAGCAACCCTATGGAGAGGTTCACATGATGAGGAACTGAGCCTGCCTTCCAACAACCAGCAAGGAGCTGAGGCCTCCTGCCAACAGCCATATGAATGAACCACTTGGAAGCAGATCCTCTAGCCCCAAACAAGCCTTCAGATGATTGCAGCCCCGGTTAACATCTTGACTGCAATCTCATGAGAGACTCCAATTCATGACCACCCAGCTAAGCTGTTCCAGAATTTGCGACCATAGGAACTGTGTGAGATAAAAGTGATTATTCTTTGTCATGAAGTTGTCAAAGACTTCATTTTACTTGGATCCACAATCAACACCCATGGAAGCAGCAGTCAAGAAATGAAACAATGTATTTCATTGGGCAAATCTGCTGCAAAAGACCTTTTAAAGTGTTCAAAAGCAAAGATGTCACTTTGAGGACTAAGGTGCACCTGACCTATGCCATGGTATTTTCGATCGCCTCATATGCATGCAAAAGCTGGACAATGAATAAGGAAGACCGAAGAAGAACTGACGTCTGTGAATTATGGTAGGCGAAGAATATTGAATACACTATGGACTGCCAGAAGAACAAACAAATCTATCCTGAAAAAAGTACAGCCAGAAAGCTCCTTGGAAGTGAGGATAGAGAGACGTTGTCTCCAGTACTTTGAACATGTTATCAGGAGGGACCAACCCCTGGTGAAGGATATCATGCTTTGTAAAGTAGAGGGTCAACGAAAAAGAGGAAGACCCTTGTTGAGATGGATTGACACAGTGGCTGCAACAATGGGCTCAGGCATAACAACAATTGTGAGCATGGCACAGGACTGGGCAGTGTTTCATTCTGTTGTACACAGGGTTGCTACGAGTCGGAAGCGACTCCACAGCATCTAACAATAACAACACTGTTTGTCATGGATTGAATTGTATCCCCTAAAAATATGTGTCAACTTGGCTAGGCCACAATTCCCAGTACTGAGTGGTTGTCTACCATTTTGTGATCTGATGTGATTATCACTTGTGGTATTTCTATTATAGCAGCAGTAGATAACTAAGATGTTGTTTTAAGTCTCTATGTTTTGGGGTAATTTATTGCTTAGCAACAGATGACTGATACATTAATGATAAAGTTTTAAAAGATGCCAGAATCCTACCAGGACCACCAAAGGCTCAGAGATTTCAGGGATGAAGTTTTGGGTTACCCAACTATCTTAGTTATCTAGTGCTGCTATAACAGAAACACCACAAGTGGATGGCTTTATCAAACAGAAGTTTATTCTCTCACAGTCTAGGAGGCTAGAAGTCTGAATTCAGGGTGCCGCCTCCCAAGGAAGGCTTTCTCTCTCTGTTAGCTCTGGAGGAAGGTCCTTGTCATTCATCTTCCCCAGTTGAGGAGCTTCTCAATGCAGGGACCTTGGGTCCAAAGGAAGTGCTATTCTCCTGGCTCTTGTTTCTTGGTGATAGGAGGTCCCCAAGTCTCTCTGCTCATTTCTCTCTTTTGTATCTCAAAAGAGATTGCCTTAAAACACAACCTAATCTCATACATTGAGTCCTGCCTCATTAACATAACTGCCTCTAATCCTGCCTCATTAACATCACAGAGGTAGGATTTATAACATATAGGAAAATCACAGCAGATGACAAAATGGTGGATAATCACACACTACTGGAAATCATGGCCTAGCCAAGTTGACACACGTTTTGGGGGGACACAATTCAATCCATAACACCGACTAATCAAACAACCTCAACTAATTTTGGTGCTAGCCGAAGGCAAGGGAATCTTATAAAAGGCAGTGAAGAGGGTACTGATAAATGCCAGATACTGGCTTGTGACTGTAGAAATGGGAACTGTAGATAGTGTCTACCTGCATTCCTTGTTTGTTGTGTCATATTATTTTTTAAATTTCCCATCTCTTTCCCCCTCTTTTTTTCTCATTATTTTATATAAGGTGGTAATTAAACTTCCGTTTGGTCCACCGGTTGCAAAATACTGACATGGGACTGAAGGAAGAGGACATTGCCCAGAGGTCCTAGACTTAACAACTTTTGGGCACCTGGACCTGACTCTGTTTTGCATCTCTTGCGGAGGGGGTGAGTGTGCTCTTGGTTGAGTGTGAAATTATGATAGCTATATTATGATGGGTGGGAGCACTTAGAAATCTTAAATGTGTGGAAAGACTGTATACGTGTGTAAGTACTGGGCAGTCAGATGGCACGTAGTAGATACGGCAGGACCTAATAATTACTCAGTTGCTGACGAGTAGATTCCACCTCACACGACCCTATTGGACAGAGTAGAACTGTCCCATGGGAGCCCTGGTAGTGCAGTGATTAAAGTGCTCGGCTGCTAACCAAAAGGTCTACAGTTCAAACCCACTCGCTGCTCTACAGGAGAAAGACACGGCAGTCAGTTTCTGTAAAGATTATAGCCTTAGAAACCCTATGGGGCAGTTCTACTCTGTCCTATAGGGTTCTATGAGTCAGAATTGACTCAACAACAATGGCTTTGGTTTTTTGGTTTTAACAGTTATCCTCTCGGATTCATTCTTCCCTTCTTTAGGGGTAATAGAATTTTTGGTGAGGCAATGGCTACCAGCATAAAGCCTGTATTTCCCAGCCTCCACTGCAGCTTGGTGTGGTCATATGACTAAGTTCTGCCCAATGGGATGTAGGAAGTATGACAGATTCCCAGAAGCATACTTAAGGAACACATTCTCTCTGCTTCCTTTTCTATTTTTCCTTCCTGTGCTTGGAACTTAAATGGGCTGGCTAGAGCTCCATCTTTGCCCATGAGGAAGGATCTGGGCCTTGAGACTTCATGGATAAGAGCCATGTACCAACCCTGAATTATTTACCTCTGGATTTTTACATGCACGAGAACCAAATTTTGACATTGTTTCAGCCATTGTCACTGTAGTTCTCCGTCATTAGCACTGAACCTAATCCTAAAGAACACAGTGATATCTTTTGTTTTTGCCTGCCCAGCCACAACTTCTCATTATTTTGCATTCTTTTGGGGGAACTTCCTCTGCTCCATTCCTTGTGGTTCTGGTGGACTGTGAGTCATTGTGTCCATCCCTTTTCCCCAGCTGGCACGTAACCAAACCAGACCAACCACACTCCCCCTTCTTACTCCTGCCAGTAACGGACACTTGGGTGGGGTGGCACAGAGGCAGGTTCGTCTAAGTTATTGTGATGCCAGTGCCTCAAAAAGAGCATCCTTCAGGATGTTCAACCAGAACAACCAGGGTGGCTCTGGTTCCTATCATTCCTGAGTCCTCGTTAACTCAACTTTTCCTTTGATTCTGCAAGCTACCTAGTAGACTTTCCATTAATATCTTCCCCCTCCCCAATCCAGAGTAGTCTTCTGTTTTCTGCAGCCCAAGAACCACAGCTGATGGATGATGTTCTCCCACATGCCCTGTGCCCTCCCACTGGGGGTGCCAGCAGGGCCATGTTCTCTCCAAAGTCGCTAGGGGAAGATCCTTATCTCTCCCAGCTTCTGGTAGCCCCAGGCATTCCTTGGCTTGCAGTTAAGCACAACTCTGTCCTCACATGACTGTCTGCCCTCACTGTGTTGCTCTGTGTCTCTTCTCTTTTATAGGAAACCACCTTACTCCAGGATGACATCATGTTAACTTAACTGATAACATCTTCAAAGACCCTATTTCCAAACAAGGTCACATTCACAGGTACTAGGGGCCTTCAACATAAATTTTGGGGGACACAATTCAATCCATAACAAATGGTAACCAAGAGAAAAACTAAAATAATGATATATACAGTAATGGGGGGAATGAATGGTGGTATCAGTGAGCTAAATCCTCATTTATCCATGCAGAAAGTAAAGAGAATGTTTATAGTTGAAAAAGCAAGAAATAATGGCATAAGCTTATTATGTAGAGACATACAGGCAATCAGCACAAGAAAACTGATATGGTTAAAAGTGGTTATCTACAAACCGTGCATTTAGGTTTTATGTCCTTTTCTTTAATTACATTTCACAATTTTTAAAAAAGTTGTTGCCCCTTAGGGAGTGGACCTGGGGTGGGGAGACCCAGGGAGAAGCTGGGCAGGGGATTGTGGTCTTTAGTATAACTCTGCTGTACTAGTTGATGTTTTAACAATGTGGATATATGACTTTAATAAAAAAAAATTAAATAAGTTACAAGTCATTGGTACATTCTTGTTCCTCCCCCCTCTTTACAACCCTTGCTGGACTTCTGGACTCATCACGCTGAGATCACAAGGTTCATTCTCCTCATTGTCCAGATTAGCAAAAAGGCTTAATGACTTAGCAGTCAGAGCACATTGGTGTGGAAGCTGGGCGCAGGCCAGCAGCAGCAGGGAGTAACTCCTGGGCTCCTAACTCAATGTCCCTTCTTCTATGTCCTACTTCCATTGTTAAATGTCAATGAGCTTTACTTGATTAAGAGAAGGCTTTCTATGAGACCTGGGTGCTCATATTTGAAGGAATCTAGATCCTACTCTGGGATTTTTACTTTTTTCACTAACATAGCAAAGTATATTCACGCACTTTAGAACTTTTTAAATATACTTTTTAAAACCTATTAGAGTCAGTTTAATTCTTATTCCTATTTTGATTAAGTAATACATTTTCATAGTACGAAATTTGAAAGGAACAGAAGGGTCATCAGTGAAAATCTCCCTCACACTCTTTCTCACGAGGAGGGCAGGGCCAAGATGGCGGAGTAGTCAGACACTTCTGATGGTCCGTCTTACAACAAAGACCCGAAAAAACAAGTGAGTCGATTATATATTACAATCTAGGAGCCCTGAACATCAAAGGCAAAGTGGAGGAATCAGACTGAGTGGCAGGAGGAGGGAGAGACGGTTTGGAAGCAGCAACGAGCTGGCAGACCTGACCTGGCAAGAGCCTGAGCCCTTCAGCCCGGATCAGCTTGGGGGTGAGTGGTGAGGCAGGCAAGCAGTGGTACTCAGGAGGTGTCTTCCACATTGGAAGAGACCCAGGGGCAGAGAGTCTACTGGGCCATCCAGAACCAGTGAGAAGCAGCCCTCGATCAGCGAAAGATAAGTACTTGCATCTGGCCTACCCGTGGATCAAAACCACCCCTCTTAGGGAAAAACCTCTCTTCCATTTACCTCCCTGCTCCCTGCTCTGCACTAGGTCCTGGATGGCTAGTCCCCTGGGATAGAAGTAGGACATGTCACGCACCCTGAGCCATTCTCCCAGCCTTGGAGAGGGAACAAATTAACAAACGGGGAAAAAATAATCTGCCAGCTCCTCTAAGCCAGGAACTCAGGGTAGGCACAGCTCCTTTGCCTAGGCACAGGCATAAGGGATCCACGGACTTTGAGTGTCTTTCTCCCTGCATAGACTTGTGTGGGTCCATTTCAATAGCATAGGCCCTCATTACCGCAATACAATAGGGTATATACCTGAAGTCTAACTTCAGCGGTTTCAGCTGTGAAGTGGTTGGTTCGTGACATTTGCCACTGCTCTGCCCATTAAGCAGGGTCTGCACCTACCCACATTGGGTCCTGAGGACGGGTGGCTCCACTCACACCACCTAGCCACCTGCAACGGGGGCTTAAGAACAAGAGGTGCCCCCTAGTCCTTACAGCCAACAGCACTGGGTGCTCATAGTCTGGCTGCAAAACCCATCCACCTAAATGCTCTAGGGAACAGGGGCATGCTTTCCTCCTGGACACTTGGGGGCGGCCGTCAGCCCCCTGCCTTGCTCAGATGCTTGTGTCTACACCAGTCACCCATGCCTGTCTAGGACTGTAGGTGAGAGTCTGCAGCACACACTTGGTGGCCAACTACCTGGACACCTGAGCTGAATCCATACACGAGCAGTGGGTGGACTCCTGGGCTCACATACTTAGTAACAGGTCTGGCCACCTGGTGGCAGGACGTTGGAGCTTCAGGGGAGCCGGTGACCAGGCTAGCTAACAAGAGCAGCCTACTTGGGCATATCAAAACAAAACAAAACAAGAAGCTAGGATACAGTAAGCAAACATAAAATAAATAAATATAATAACTTATTGATGGTTCAGCGACAACAGTCAATATCAAATCACATAAAGAGGCAGACCATGACAGCTTCAGCCAGCTCCTGAAATAAAGAATCTAGAAATTTTCCGGAGGAAGAAAATTTCTTGGAATTACTGGAGGCAGAATACAAAAGATTAATATACAGAACTCTTCAAGACATCAAGAAGGAAATTAAGCAAAATGCAGACCTTGTAATGGAGGAACTTGAAAGATTAAAGAGCATAAGGACAAATTTAACAGGCAGCAAGAATCCACAGAGAGACAGCAATCAGAAATCCAGAAGATTAACAATAAAATTTCAGAATTAGACAATTCAGTAGAAAGTCATAGGAGCAGAATTGAGGCAATGGAAGTCAGAATTAGTGAGACTGAAAATAAAGCACTTGATACCAAGTTATTTGAGGAAAGATCAGATAAAAGGATTTAAAAAAATGAAGAAACCCTAAGAATTATGTGGGACTCTATCAAGAGGAATAACCTATGAGTGACTGGAGCACCAGAACAGGGGGGGATAACAGAAAAACACCCTTTCTCACCAGCCCCCCTTCCTGAAAGCCATCACTGTTAGCAGCTTCTTGCGTCTCTTTCCAGAGAGTCTATGAGTATATATGGAAGTACATATAACAGAGATCCCTGGGTGGCAAAAACAGTTTGCACTCAACTACTAGTCTAAAGGCTGATGATTTGAACCCATCCAGCAACAACTCAGGAGAAAGGCCTAGTGATCTGCTTCTGTAAAGATTACCTGTCAAGTCAATTCTGACTCACAGCGCCCCTGTAAGACAGAGCAGAACTGCCCCATAGGGTTTCCAAGGCTGTAAATCTTTACAGAAGCAGACTGCCACATCTTTTTCCCACAGTGGCTGGTGGGTTCAAACCACTGACCTCTCAGTTAGCAGTCATGCACTTAACCACTGTGCCACCAGCACTCCTTTCCATAAAGATTACGGCCAAGAAAACCCTATGGAGCAGTTCTAGTCTGTAACACATGGGGTCGACATGAATCAGAATCAATTCAACAGCAACGAGTTTGGCTTTTTTGGTTATATATAAGATAGAATTTTTATTATTTGGGCAAATTTGTGTGTATGTGTTTTTCAATTGCAGTCCAAAGGGAACAGGAAGACTCTCGCCAAGTTGTTGGGTTAAAAGACGGGTACATGAAGCCAACTCTTTAGACAAAGATTAGACTGGACTATAAGACATAAAATGATACTTGCGAAGAGTATGCTTCCTAGGTTATTCTTAGTACATGAGACTAAATGGGCAGCTCCTGTCCAGAGGCGAGATGAGAAGGCAGAAAGGGATAGCAGCTGGTTGAATGGACACGGGGAATCCGGGGTGGAAAGGAGGAGCGTACTGTCACATTATAGGGATAGCAACTTGGATCACATAAAAACGTGTGTATAAATTTTTGTATGAGAAACTAACTTGAGCTGTAAACTTTCACTTAAAGCACAATAAAAAAAGGGAGTACAGTAATAAACACACACTCACACAAATATTCAACATCATTAGCCATGAGGAAAATGCAAATTAAAGGCATAACGACATACCACTAGAAACCCATCAGAATGAGCAAAATTAAAAAGTGACAGTACTCAGTACTGGTGATACACATTGTTGGTGGGAATGTGAAATGGTACAATCCCTTTGGAAGTCCCACAATTTCTTATAAAACTATACATGCACCTACCCTATGACCACTCCTAGGTACTTACCCAGGATAAATAAAAACACTATCTAAAAAAAAGGCTTGTTTATAATAGCATGAACTGAAAACACCCTAGGTGCCCATCAACAGGAGATGGATAAACAAACCATGATATAATCCTACAATGGATTACTACTCAGAGATAAGAAGGGACACATTTCTGATAGAAGCAATAATGTGAAGGAATCTCAAAAGCGTTACAGTGAGCGCAATAAGTCAGACACAAAAGAGTACATGCTGTATGATTCCATTTATATAAAGTTCTAGAATAGCCAGATCTAATCTATGAAAAAAATCACAGCAGTGGTTGCCTCTGGGGGTGCGGGAAGGGACATAAGTTCCTGGGGTGATGGTAATGTTTTATATCTTCATGGAGTTTTTCATTACACTGGTATTTGCATTTTTCAGTGAAAGGTAAACTTAACATCTGTGCACTTCATTGTATATAATTTTTACCTATAAAAGAAAGGAACTATAAACAAATGTTGACCTCTAATTAATGATATACATTCTGAGGTGTTTAGGGGTGACATGTACTGGTTTCGATAACTTATTTTGAAATGCACCAAAAAATTAGATGAATTGATAAGTGGATAGATGTATAAAAAAGCTAGTATAGAAAAATGTTAATTGTTAACTATAGAGACAGTGAACAGATCAATGGTTGCCAGGAGGAGGGGGGATAGTGGGGTACGGTGGGGTGAATAGGTGGAGCACAGGGCACTTTTAGGGAGGTGAAACTGTTCTGTATGATACTGTAATGGTAGACACATGACACAAAGCATCAAGCATTTGTCAAAATCCATAGGACTGTACAACCCAAAGAGTGAACCCTAATGTTAACTATGGATTTTAGCTAATAATGTATCAATATTGCTTTATCAGTTGTACCAAATGTACTACAGGAATGCAAGATGTTAACAGGAGAAACCATGTGCAGGGGTGAGTCCCTGGGTGGTACAAATGGTTGCTAACCAAAAAGTTGGAGGTTCAAGTCTACCCAGAGGCACCCCAGAAGAAAGGCCTGGCAATCTGCTTGCAAAAAAATCAGCCACTGAAAACCCAAGGGAGCATAGTTATACTCTGACACACACGGAATTGATTGCACAAGTGTTTTTTTTTTCCTATGTGCAGGCGGAAGGGGTAGACGGGAACTCTGTACTTTCTGTATAATTTTTTTGTAAATCTAAAACTGCTCCAAAAACTAAAGTCATTTAAAAATGTTAGTTGCTGAACCTAGGTGAATAAACAAGTGTTCACTGTATATTTCTTTCAACATTTCTGGGTGTTTGAAAATTTTATAATAAAACGTTGGGGGAAAAAGACAGAAAAAGAAAATTCCAGGCGCCAGGTTAACCATTACCCATCAAACACACTTCTCTATTGTCTCATTGTTGTCACATCCCTGCCCTGTCTTCACAGTGGAGCTGGTCAACCAGAGTGCTGGTTTGTCTTCACTCTCCGTGGCTGTTCACTCTGGGGAAGTGGCCATGGACACAGACCTCAAAGTTCTCTGCTCCAATGTGGGCTGGTCTGTGCCAGTCACCACCACACAAGGGGCCCTGCTACCTTCTGCTGTGTGGATCTCTGGTTTCCGTGTTTCAAGGTTTCTTCTCTCCTGCTTGAGGAACACGTGTTCTGCCACCTTCCTGGGAAATGGTGTGTGGGAGGTAAAACCTCTCCAGAGTTTTCTTGTCTGAAAAGGTTCTCGTTTTGTATCATTTTTAATTGTTTTATTGTGGTAAAATATACATGTATATACAAAAAAACATTTGCCAGTTCAGCACTTTTATGTGTACAATTCAGTGACACTGATTATGTTCTTCATGTTGTGCAACTATTATCATCATTAACAGAAACTCAGTGCCCCCTAAACCGGCTCCCCCTTTCCCCTCCCTCCCACTTCTGGTAACCACTAATAAGCTTTGGTTTCTATATATTTGTCTATTTCATATAAGTGCGTTCATGTACTACTTGGCCTTTTGTGACTGACTTATTTTACTCAGCATGTTTTCAAGGTTCATCCATGTTGTGGCATCCATCAGGACTTCATTTCTCTTTATGGCTGAGTAATATTCCACTGCAGCTATGTGCCACATTTTGTATATCCATTAATTTGTTGGAAACCCTGGTGGTGTAGTGGTTAAGAGCTATGGCTGCTAACCAAAAGGTCAGCAGTTTGAATCACCAGGCGCTCCTTGGAAACCTACGGGGCAGTTCTACTCTGTCCTATAGTGTTGCTATGAGTTGGAATCGACTTGACGGAAACTTTTTTTTTTTTTTTAATTCATTTGTTGATGGACACTTGGGTTGTTTCCACCTTTTGGCTACTGTGAAAATGTTCTTATTTGACCCTTCCACTTGAACAATCCTTTGAGAGGTTCCTCAGGATTTTGAAGGCACTGTTCTACTAGGGTAACTGTTGGGAAACTTGAAGCCATTCTGTTTCCTGTTTCCTTATGACTATGTTTTCTCTTTGGAAGCTTGTAGAATCTTATCAGTTCCCATTGTTCTAAAGTTTCACAATGATGTACTCTGGTGGGTCTGTTTTTCTTCTCTGGACTGGCTCTTTCAACCTATAAACTCGTGTCATTCTGGTCTGGAAAATTTTCTTGAATATTTTCAACAATGAATTCCTCCTTTCCTTTCTCCGTGTTCTTTCTTTCTAGAACTCCCTATTATTAGTACAGTTGGACCTCCTAGACTGTTTCTCTAATGTTCTTACTGTTCCCTCCTTCTATTTTCTTTCTGTCTTTTGGGTCTTTCTGGGAAATTTCCTCAAGTTGATGTTTCAACCTTTCTATTGAGTCTTTTCATTTTTGCTAGCTTTCTTTAAATTTCCAAGAGTTCTTTTTCCCTCTTAATCTTCTACATGTTCCCTTTTTTTAACACCACAAAGAAAAAACAAACCCATTGCCATCTAGTCTATTCCGACTTATAGCAACCCTATAGTTCTCCTTAAAAGATATTGATAGCTTTACAAAAACAAAAAGTTTTCTTCTCCCTGCTCTGTTTTTGTTTTCCCCAACTTTATTTATTTTGATTTCTAGCTTCCTTTCTGGAGGTTTTCCTGAGCTATCTGCTGAGGAGTGGAGGCTTGTTGGCAATCCCTCTCCATATAGTATCTGTTTTTACCCCCTGGGCAGGGCAGGTTCCCCAGAGAAGAGCCCTCGACACTCCTAGAGAAGGGTGTCTATCTCTTAGGCTTCTTGAAGCCATAAGGGCAGACAGGAAAGCTGGGAGGGACTGAAGATTCAACCTAAGGTTACTAAGCCCTTTTGTTTTTGTTTTGTTATCCAGGCCCTGTGCCTGGAGTCCCCTGCTCGAAAGAGCCCCTGGGTTCACCTTGTTTAGAGAACCTCCAGTCTTTTGTAGAGGGGAGGGAAGGTGGCCTCTCTGCCTAACGGATGGTGGGAAGCGAGGAAGGCTGCTTGCAGCTTCTCAGCTTTCATCCCATCCTCATCTTCCTCTCCCTTCATACATAGCCACCCGGTGCTGCCAGTTCTAAGCCCCCAACAATTCTCTGGTATAGATCTGCCGTTGATCAGCTTTTCCCACTGCCAGTCTAGGGCTGTTTCAGGCGGCTAAGCTGGTTGCAACCACTCCAGCGCCTCATCTACTCGTCCAGTCTCAGCTTCTGACATCAGTTGTCTTCTTCCCTGTTCTCAAATTATGTCTTTTTTTTTTTTTTTAAATCCCTTTATTGACATTCTTACGAAGTTTTTGGTAAAAGTGAAATTAGATACCTGTGATCCGCCATCTTACCCTGGAAATGAACTGTATTGTACTGTATATTCACTTGTTTACTATGCATCTCTCCCACTAGAATGTAGGTTCTCCAATGGTATGATAGGGCTAGAGCCATTTTCTTAAATTCATTGCCTCCTCAGGACAGCCCCTCACCCAGCCCATCTCCTGAAGTTGTTTTTCTCTTCACAACTTTGAAAAGAAACAGCCACGGGGCTAGCCGGAATAGGCCGAAACAAGTCCTGCCCTCCATTCTGGCACTCCAGATGACCTTTAGCTCATTAACTGTCTCATGCATGGTAAATTCTCTGGCCCTGGGTGGAGGGCTAACATGCTGATAAAAAAAATGGCTAACTTCCTCCCGTGCAGGGAATCAAACCTGGGCCTTAGAAAGTGCTTACTCATTCTAAAACGCTCAGCGCCTGTGCCATTTTGTACTCTGAAACTGATCCTGCCTATATAAACCAGCCTCAACAAGCTGCCTGTGAGGCAGTCTTGGATGGTACGTGGCCCCGACTGTGTCCTTGCTTGGCCAACCAATAAGTTGCCTTTAATTCTCCCCAACTCGGTTTCTGTGATTTTGGACGGAGTTGCGCTGAGCAGAACCTGGAATTCCCGGGAACAATGGCAGGGCTTTATTTCGTTTATTTCACCCTTTCAACGCCTAGACAGTGAATGGAACAGAGTGGGTGCTCAGGAAATGAGTAAATGCATGACCTTGAACAAAGGACTTAAAAAGGGTACAAGGTTCCATACACCTGATAAATGAGTTAACCAGGCAGCACGTTCAGAAACACACATGGTCTGAGTATTTATTTGCTTTCATTAATTTTAATTGAACTTTCTTTGATCATTTGTTTCCATAGGGAAAATTATAAGTAGATACTCAAGGGGAAACTTGGAGAAGTGTGATCACTGAGTTTTAAATTAAGAATGATTTTCCTATGAGCCCTGCACATTAGTTTTGTTGCTTCGTAATCACAGTTGAACCTCTTAAATGGTGGACTTTCACTTTACCAACCTGAAGAAATAATAATTTGAATTTGACTGTGTCACTTCTTCAGTCAACAGAATAAAGAATGTAAGAAAAAAGTCCACCCTCAAGGCAGTTTGTAATCCAACCTGTGATTACTTCTCTGGATTCTAGACCTGGAGCAGCGCAAACCCTTGTCTTCTCAGATGTGTCACATCTGAGGACAGCCTAGTCTCCTCTTGGCCATGTAATCTCTGACTTCTAGGACTTTGTTCTCTGTGGAAAACTCTTTCTTCTTGCTCCATCAATACCCACCAAAAATCCTACACAAATCCATCTTCCAATTCTCAGCTTAACTGTCATCTCTTTGAGGAAAGACTTTTTGTCAGCATGTCTTTTCCATGCTTTGCCTCCTGATAACCGCCATATTTGTAATCCACTTATAACAATCAGCACAGTAGGCCTGGTATCCTGGCAACTATCTCTCTGTCTGGTTCATTTACTACCAGTCCATTATAAAACAGCAGCACAACTCTGATATTTCTTGAATTACTGATGTGAGGCCCCACCCTTTTATTTGCCCCTGGTAAGACATGAAGATAATTATGCTGAGTAGTTAGGTTTGTCAACTAGAAAATTTTTTCAGCAGTGACAGCAAACAGGATGTTGTTCGTCTACCACCTTTGAAATTTCAACTAGTCCTCAAGGGTGATCTTTATGAACAGAGCAAAAAGAAAGTGCCCTTTGCCCTGGGAATATGTTTATTTTGAAATAACTTAAGCCAAAAATAAAATTAAAAAAAAAATTTGTATTCAAAGGTTCTGAACACTGGGCAAAAGAGTAAGTTATAGGGAAAGAAGGGCCTACAAGATGAAAATATAAGCAGAAATCAACTCTTCCGGAGGGACCACTCTCAAACAGGGCTGATGGGAGTATAAACCAGTTAGTAGCGTCCAGGAGGGCAATGCAACATGATATATAAAAGTTTAAAAAACATTCACCCCTATTGACCCAGCATTTATGGGAAAGTAGTCATGCAAACGGTTAATGAGCACGGCTGCTAACTGAAAAGCTGGCAGTTCAAGTCCACTCAGAGACACCTCAGAAGAAAGGCCTGGTGATCTACTTCCAAAAAGTCAGCCACTGAAAACCTTACGGGGAACAGTTCTACTCTGACACACACGGGCACACATGGGAATGCCATGAGTCAGAATGGCCTAAACAACAACTGGTTACTGGCAGTCCAAAGAAATAAAACTATAGGCAAAGATTCTTCCATAAACTTGCTCATCCCAGCTTTGTTTATCATAAAGATTAGCGACATTGTAACTGTCCAGTAACACAGTAATTGGTTAATTAAGGTACATGAGCATAATGGAATAGCAGACGGTCATTAACAATGTTCTAATAAACAAGGTCACATTCACAGGTACTAGGAGTTATGACCTCTCGATTTTAAAACATGTTCTCTATGCATATAAAATACTACTAGGAAATATACCAAGATATTCTCACTTTAGTGGTTTGCTAACACCTTAAAGACAAGGGCACTTTTTTTTAAAATTTATTTATTTTTTATTGTACTTAGGTGAAGGCTTACAGAACAAATAGTTTCTCATGAAACAGTAGTACACGTTGTTTTATGACATTGGTTAACAACCCCACAACAT
>NW_004444013.1:11853351-11912885 GCF_000243295.1 Trichechus manatus latirostris
TCTTCCCGGGACCGGGCGGCGCGGGCCTGGTTCCGCCTTTTTTTGTAAGTGGAGGAGGGAATGAGCGCCGGCTGGAGGGAAAGTGAACTCCACCCTCCTGTTCTTGCCCTGCTTCCTGGCCGGTGGTGACCGTCGGGGCCCGAGTCGCCGAATGCCTAACTCACCTCCCAGCGCTGGCTTCCCACCCTCCCCTCCTTTGCGTGTCGATTAGGTGGGATTTAGACTCGTCTTTTTAAAAAAGGACTTTCCTTGGTTTTTATAGAACTTTCTCGTGCCCCATTCACCCCGTTGAGCGCTTTCATGGGTAAAAGTGGTCAAGTTACTAATGTTGGGTGAATGTTTTCCTGGGCGGGGTTGGCGACCCCAAACTTATTTATGATGAGGTTTCTTCTTCTTGCACTTCGCCACTTCTAGGATTTTTAAATGATTATTTTTGCTATTTATTGAAGAAACTTTTTGGAATAATTCATTTCATTTTGTTGTTGAGACTATGCAGAACAGAACATACACCAACAATTTCTACACGTACCATTCAGTGACACTGATTACATTCTTCGAGTTGTGCAATCTTCCTCACCCTCGTTTTCTGAGTTGTTCCTTCCTCGTTAGCATAAACTCACTGCCCCCTAAGTTTCTCATCTGCTCTTTTTGTGTTGCTTTTGTCAATTTGCTCTCTGGGAGAGACGTTTAAGATTTTAGCTGTGAAGGAAGAAGTTTAGTGTGATTAAGTGTTCCCTTCGTTGAACGTGCTGTGGTGCCCCCACAAAAAAAAAATTGGCTTAATGCGTTAGGTATGAGATGTAGCAGAACAGGATCCCTGAGCTGAGCTGCCCTGTGACTCAAGGCATTTCTTTTCATTACTGTCTGTGGGGGTTCCAGGCCCTAGAGGAAGACAAGACTTGTCTTATGCAGTTTTTCTCCTCCCATAGAAACAAGAATCTCAGTATAATCCAAGCAAAGTTGTGCATCTCAGCATTGCTCATGTAGTTTGGTATTAACAAGGAAGCTCAAAGAATCACTACCAGTTTCATCAAATTCAGAATGCAACTGGTACATTCTCAAGTGTGTAGTTGAAGGAAGAGTTCTGGTATCACTGATCTTTTTGATTAGTGTTCTCCAAACTTGTCATTAGTACGGATTTTGCTTTTATGCCTCTAAATGAATTTATTAATTATCATCTTATTTGGATAACTGCAACTATTCTTAATCTGTTGAAATGATCTATATAACAATTTCAGATGCAAGAAGAACAATTAGACAACTGATTTTTTTTTTCATTAAGATGCCAGTCTGACTGATTTGTCAGACTCAGAAATGTGAAGGACGTTAACACTTGGTGGTTCTATGTATATAACTAAAAATTGTAAGTTTCTCTTGCTTAGGAATATATATGTTATTATTATTATTTTTTAACCTTTTAAAAGAAAGCTTTAAGGCCAATGGGTGGCATAAACGGTTTACACTCAGCTGCTAAGCTAAAGGTTGGTGGTTCAAACCCACCCAGAGGCACCGTGGGAGAAAGGCCTGGCAATCTGCTTCTGTAAATATCACAGCCAAGAAAACCCTGTGAAGCAGTTCTGCTCTGTAACACCTGGTGTCACCCTGAGTCGGAATTGACTCCACGGCAACGAGTTTGGTTTTGGTTTAAAAGAAAGCTTTACTTTCTGTTATTTGACTAAAACACATTCAGTTAATTGGCTTAAGTGTGAAATCAGTAGATGCATTTAAATGAAGTTTTGATCCTTTTGCGTAATGAATTGACTAAACACATGTTACTTTTTCTTAGAAACATTTTTAATTATCTGAATTTCCTTTAAAAGTTAGAAATGCTAAATCAGTAACGCCTGCCAAAGCCAAACCGGTTGCCATCGAGTCAATTCCAACTCATAGCGACCCTATAGGACAGAGTAGAACTGCCCCGTAGGGTTTCCAAAGAGCAGCTGGTGGATTCGAACTGCCAACCTTTGATTAGCAGCCGTAGCACTACCAGAGCTCCCAATACCTAGAATATGAAATAAAACATACTATTTTTTTTAAGTCGATAGATTGCAGATAATTCCATTTTCAACCATAGACTGTAATAATCTTATCTTAAAATGTCAAAAGCAAAAATATAAGTACTCCAGCTAGATGGTGCCCGGCTACCACCACTGACTGCTCTGACCAGGATCACAACAGAGGGTTCTGGACAGAGCTGGAGAAGGATGTAGAGCATAATTCTAACTCACAAAAAAAAAGACCAGATTTACTGGCCTAAAGGAGACTGGAGAAACCTCGAGAGTATGGCCCCCAGACACCCTTTTAGCTCAGTGGTGAAGTTACCTCCGAGGTTCACCGTTCAGCCTGGGAGTGGACAGCCCCGTAAAACCAAATGAGACTAACGAGGTACAGGAGTCCAGTGACAAGGGCCAGAAGGCAGAAGGGCACAAGGAAGCTGGTGATAGGGAACACAAGATTGAGTAAGGATATTGTCGATGTGTTGTGAGATTGTTAACCATTGTCACAGGGCAACATTTGTAGTAACTGTTAAATGAGAAACTGTTTTGTTCTGTAAGCCTTCATCTTAAGTGAGAATAACAGCACAACTGGAAGAGCGTAGTCAATGTCACTGAACTGTGTATGTAGAAATTTTTGAAACGGTGTATCTTTGGCTATGTGTATTTTCACCAAAAAAAAAAAAAAAAAGGTTGCGAATTTAGAGGGTTAATATGTTGTGGGGTTGTTAACCAATGTCATAAAACAACATGTGTACTACTGTTTCATGAGAAACTACTTGTTCTGTAAGCCTTCACCTGAAGTACAATAAAATATATTAAAAAAAAAAAAAAGTACTAGCAGATACATATAGCTGTTTAACACTAATTGTATTGATTTGCTTATTTAGTGAAATAACTTGTTGAATGCCTACCGTGAGATCTGAATCCTTCCTTCAAATCCAGCCCACCACTTATGGGGTAACCTTGAGTAGATCACTTATCCCCCCAAGAGAGGTGCCTCAAGGGGGAAGTCTCAAGGATTAAACAAGATGCTGTATATTAAGTGCCTCCCAGGTGCCTAGTCCCTGGGTGAGTGCTTATTAGTGCCAGCTTCCATTATTCTTATTATTGCTGCTTCTGCTACTATGAGCACTGCTAGGCTCTGTGAGGGAGTGTTAGGCATAAAACACAGTTCCTGACCTCGACTTTTCAATCAGCTTTCTAATGCTGTACTTGATATTCTTGATATTGACTAAGGCTAAGCAACATTAGAAGTGAAATGTACCTTTACAAAAAACTTCAGCTGTTATTACTTGAAATAAGTGATGGTAAGTGGCAAATACTACCTCAGTGAAAAATTTAGATGAATAGTTTTCCATATCAAAAATACTGTTCAGCTTTTAACAGAATAAAATATATTCCTGATGATGTAGATGGAAAGTTCTTTTATTCAAAAATTGTTAAAGCTGTAAGTATGGGTCTAAATTTTGTGGGGCTAAGAAGTCAGTGTTGTGGAATTTCAAGCAATTTGAGGGCAGTTTAAGCAGTAAAGGTGAACTGATTGAAGCTTGCTTATTTAAAAATATTTATAATATACTGAGTATTATATGTTAGATATATAAATATTGAATACTTAGAATATTTAAAAATATTCTTAAGAATTATAGTTAAAAGCTGTGTTGTAACTGTCTTATAACTAAAATCAGTCATCATATATTCTAAATGGATTATTTCCTATGTAGCAGTCTAATTGGCACTGGGTATAAAATATGAGATGAAATTTGATAGTTTTTTATTCTGTTAAAATAGTCCTTCCAGAACACACTACTTATCACCTCTGTGTGGGGGACCTCTGCCCCATGATTTTACCTAGGGAAGATAGCATCTCACATTCAATTAGATACAAACAACCGTTTTTAATATTGGTGTTTTGGCTTTGGTTGGCTAGAAGAACCGGAGGGAATGAATTGAAGCCCTCCTCATTTCGCTCGTACAAATATGGTGTCCACATTGGGCTGGTAGTCTTTTCAGCCCAGTGTCTAACATTGCTGTCCAGAAACTCTCTTAGTTGATTATGATAAATGCCTTCCATGATGTCATCCTCACAGGAATGTACACTACTTAATCTCTCCTTCCATTGAGCAATCAGTGGTAGTGTGATCCATGAATTTGTTTAAGCTTTTCATGAATGGTCTTTGTGTGTTTTCCTCTTGAGACATGGGGTTCCATATTTATTCTTAACCTATTGTAAAAGTATTTGGATTCTGTACTGGTTTCCAAATTTAGGTTTAGTCTTTGACTATGGTCTAGGTTGGTAAAATTATACATTTTAATTAATTTATTTCAAATGATGAGCCCAGTAAAGGTTTGGGGTTAGTTTAAGTGGAGGAGTATCAAGAATCCATTTTTAGAAACCATAAATTCACCTTTTTATAATATTTTTATCTTTTATATTAGTCACCTAAACTCTTTGTACTTCCTACTTTTTTGTCTCTGTGTCACCAGGTAGCTCTGTCTTATCATTGCTATTTTCCTAGAAAGGAGATTTTTTTTTTAGAGTCCTGCTTCCAAGGCAGTTACTACATGTCAACAGAGAGAATATTTTTCCTCCCACATCTTACTATGAAAATTCAAACATAGAAAAGTTGAAAGAATTGTACAATGAACACCCATATATCTACCACTTATTTTCTATAATCACCATTTTGCTGTATTTGCTTTATCACATATCTCCCCGGTATCAGAAGGAATGTTTTAATAGAGGAGTTGATTTTGAAGAAGATGGGAGTGGTGTGCAGTTAGGTATAAATTGTTGTTTTTGAACTCTGGATCTTTGACTGACTCAGATATCAACAACCCCAGGGTTAGACTTGATGGTTCTAGGAGGGTGGTCTAGAATAAAGCCTGCTTCAGATTTGAAATTTCTTGTAGATAGTATCTTCAGCCTTGAGTGTTCTCGAAACTTCACACAGTCTTATTTTTTTACGCCTGTAATGGTGATAATGGTTGGCTTTCTATAAGTTGGTTGTGATGTCTCCTGCTAGTAGCAAAACATCAGATTATCAGATTGGGTTTTGTGTTTTTGTAGCACTAAACTACTCTGTTAATTCATATATTTTCTGAACATATTATCTCCAGTTACACATTTATTAATGGCATACTGTGTATAGAATCCCTATGCTCTGTTTCTCATTGTAAATCAAGCACCTTATTCAGTAAGTATGAGTATCTGTTTGATACTTACAATTCACATTACTACAGATCTAGGTACTTCTGGAGAGCAGTTGTGAGCTGGTGTCGAGTCAGTTCAGACTCATGGCAACCCCATGTGTGCAGAGTAGAACTGCTCCATAAAGTTTTCAAACTGTGACCTTTTGGAAGCAGTTTGCCAGGCCTGTCTTCCGAGGCGCCTCTGGGTGAGTTCTAACAGCCAACCTTTTGACTAGTAATCAAGCATTTAACCGTTTGAGCCACCCAGGGACTGCTCTCAATAGCAGTACTGGCTCCATATTTTGGTTTACAGTTGTCTTTAGAGTCACCAAAAGGTCAGCAGTTTGAATCCACCAGCTACTCCTTGGAAACCCTATGGGGCAGTTTAACTCTGCCCTGTAGGGTCGCTATGAGTTGGAATTGACTTAATAACTGGGTTTTTTGGGTTTAAGATCAATTTATAAGGAGGAAAAAAAAACACACACTCAGAAAGTTCTTGTTTTTGAGCTTCCTGGATCCCCTTCTCCCCTTTTTTTTAATGTAGGGAAATTGCCACTGTTTCAGATTTACTGATAGAGTGCTTTTTAGTTTTGGCTTATAGATTTCATGACGTAACACTGCAATTTGTATTTTAAAAAAAAAAAAAAAAAGTAAGAAGTTTTTAAAATTCCTCTTAAGGAAAAAATGAAGACCAAAATAGGAGCTTAAGTTATTGGTTTGAATCTTGGTTATTTCTACAAGGTACGGTAGGAGAAACACATGAGATTTTTTTTTTTAAATGTAATGTCATAATCTAGGGGAGAATCCAGTATGGAACCATGTGAGCTTTCTTCCAATAGACTCATGTTTATTTTCTAGAGTTACAGCATCTTTCAAAGATTAAAAGAAGTTGAACCGAGTGGCAGAATATATAAAATTTGAAATTCCAGAGCAAACGGTAACTTCCAAAAATTCTAGGCAGCATCAATCAAGGCTGTGACCAAATACAGCTTCCATTCTTTATGTGGAGAAGGCTGTTACTTTGCCTAGTGCTGATGTTGACATTGACCTCTAGAATTTATTTGTGTAGTATATTTAAAAGGAGTGAGTAAATACACCAATGGGAGGTGAACAACCATTTTGTTTCTTTTTTGTTGTCCATTTAAAAAAAAAAGTAAATATTTAATGAAAGGTAGAATGTGCACTTATTATAAAAAGTCAGAATTATACAATTTAATCATTTTCTTATAGAATGGAGATTTGTAGCAAATCTTGTTCACTGTTACAGATTTGTAGCAAATAAATAAGGTAGTAACATTTTAGTTGCTATCAGATTTTGCCAGGATTTTGAAGTTCTTAAGGGTGAAACCTTTTTCACTGTTACAGATTTGTAGCAATTAATGATTGGTAGTAAAATTTCAGTCAGTATCAGATTATGCCAGTTATCTTGAAGTCCTTCACAGGTAAACCTTTCCAAAGATGATGCTTCAGCTGGAGACCTAGCTTCAGGAAGGGAAATTTTAGAACACCTAAGAGCCATGAGTTGGAATTGACTCCACAGCATCTGGTTTTTTAAGACCCATTTGGTCATATAGTAATGGCTTGTTTCTTATATACATAGAAGAGACTCAGAACAGGGTCTTAGAGGAAGTAGTACTATGAGACACTTTACGGTAACAGTAAAAACCTTTATTGCTACTTATTGTTGACACTAAGGGACTTTTAAAAAAATCAGGAAAATAAAAAAGTTTTCATGTTAGCAAGGCTGTTTTTGCTGTAGTTTGTGATCCGCTCAAGAACTGGTCAAATAACTGACTACGTGGGTAGGTGAGGGATAGCTGGATAGTACTTTCACTGCAGGGCCGAGGTCTTAATGTGAGCCCAGCCATGCAGTCGTGACTTAGGTTTAGGGCTATTGAACCAAAGCAGGGAGGAAAGTGAGCCTTAGCTAGATGGGCCCAACCAATGCCAGCTGGCAGAAGGGTGAGGGCAGTGGTATGGCAGGTGATCTTTGTAAGGGAATGGGCTGATTGGGCCAGGTTAGGATACCACTACTGAATGCTTACGATGTGCTCGGCATTGTGAAGATGGAGATCCACTCAACAGGGAGCAGTAACTATGACCATTTTTATACAACAACATTTGTAATTTTGAAAAAGGTTCCCTTATGATGGCCATAGATGCTACCCTACCCCTCAGCTACCACATTCAAGCCATGGCCAAGCCACCTAGTTCTGCCTCGTGCCTAATGGCTCTTGAAATGGCTTATTCTCCTAATGTCCCTCCACAGTCCAGACCACCTTGGGTGGCTCCTGGAAAGCAGAGCAACTTCCTTGTTTTCCTGTCTCCAGCCCCAGCTCCCTGAGCTTCTTGTAAAAATGCAAATCTAATTAATGGTTTCTTGTCAACTTCCCCAAGTTGGCTTCCCAAATAGGATCAGGTCCCACCATGTTAACAAGAAGAGATGACACCTCTTCAGATTTTTCCCTTGCTGCTTCTGTTTTTCAGTTACACTGGGCTGCTGTAAGATCTGGGCCTCTTTTGCCTAGAATGTGCTTCCTATCCTGCCCCCACTTCTCATAAGCATCAACTACTGTGGCCTCCTAACCACAGTGGTTAAGAGCTGTGGCCGCTAACCAAAAGGTTGGAAGTTCAAATACCAGTCGCTCCTTGGAAATCGTATGGGGCAGTTCTACTCTGTCCTATAGGGTTGCTGTGAGTCAGAATCAACTCGACGGCAGTGGGTTTTATCGTGCTTATCATTTTTTATATAATGGCTGTATTCTTGTTTTTATTTAATAACTGAATAAACTTCATGTGGTCTGGTTCATTGTAGTATCTTTAGCACCTAGTACACTTCCTGGCATAGCACACGATATGCTGGCATAAATTGCAATTGAATTAATGTTCCCAATAGTTTTGTGATGGAGTCGGCATAGGGAAGTTGAAACTTGCCAATAAATTACAGCCAGTAAGTGATAGAGTTGTCCGTGGGTCTCACATCCAGGATTATGACTCCAAAGCTTAGGCTCCTGCTCACACAGGTTTATTTGACATTCTAAGCTTTTAACAAAATGTATGTCCAGTGAGTCATTTCTGTTTAGAAAAGCCTTTAGGAGTTGGAAGTTACCTCCTAACTGATGATGTAACGTTTGACTCTGGAGGTCTTTGGGGCGGGCAGTTCCAACTTTTGTTAAGCCTTTAATAATGTTAGCAGTGCAACAAGTCTTGGCAAGACTGGATGGGCCTGTAGTCTCTTGTTGAGAGGTTCTCACTGAAGCTAGGAGTGTGAGGGAAAATAAAAAAGCACTTACTTTTCTTCATGGTGAACATACTAATTTATAGTAGTCCAGATTGAATGACAAAATATTGTAAATCAGAACTTCATTGTATCACCATAACCTTGGTATGCCAACAGAGGATATCAGGGTCGTTTAAGGAGACCATTTGGTAAATCCTTAGGATGCCAGTGAATTGGGCTTTCAGACGACCCTGCAGTTGCCATCAATGTTGTACAAGTTGGAGGAGACCTTTTCTTCGCTAATGGTCAACGATCTTAATTTTTTTAAAATTATTTTTAATGATTGTGAAGGTTTACAGAGCAGATTCATCTCCCATTCAGTAGTTCATGCATAGATTGCTTCATGACATAGGTTGCACTCTCCACAGTGAGTCAGCACTCTCCTCATTACCACCCTCAGTTTCCCATTTCCATTCGTCCGGTTTTCCTGCGCGTTCCTGCCTTGTCATCTTTGCTTTCGGGCATATGTTGTCCTTTTGGTCTCCTGTAGATGATTGTTTTAAGGAGTACTTTCCTCACGTGTGTTATTGCAATCTTAATTTTTAGCTGAAAATAATTTCAGGTGGCTTGGAGACTTGGCAACCACCCCTCTGAGTTCTGCCCAATAGCATAATAGTAGTCTGTATCCGTCACCAGTTATGCAGATGGAGTGTCCATCTCTGGAGGATCTGCACACATTCCTCGTTTACTTTCTTCTCTGCAGCTGTCTGGGAGGTTTACTTCATCGTCCCTGAGACATGTATTGATATGTCTGGAATACCTTGCGTTGCCAGGACTTGCCTGCACCTTGTGCTACATAGCCCTTGCTTTAAAAGCTGGTGGTGGCCTGTGGGGTGAGGGAAGGGCACATGAAAACAGGTGAATTAACGTGAGAACAGTTAATGTGTATGGTGTATTGACTAAGCACTTTTTCTTAAGAGAGCACCATTATTGCTTGCCAGAGGTCAGGCTTTAGGAAGGTGGTGGGATTTTGAGCTGTGCCACTTAAAGGTGGCAAAGTAAGTTACTTATAAAAGTCACAGAGTATAAGTTGCAAGAGGAAGCTATGTTTGCATGTTAGTGTTACTCACAAAATAATTTGAAGATAAGAATTTAAGATTCTTGGATGAAAGACGCTTCTGTGGATCTTTACAAAAAGACTTTTAAATTTTAAAGTATTTTCCCTCTTGAAAAGGACCTTGTGCTTATTTAACAACTATTTCTTGACTATCAGAGTTCCTACCACGTACCTAGACAGAATGAAAGTTTCCTGACTCTACTTTTCTGAGAAATTCTAGTTTGTTTACTTTACATTTCTGCATAAAACCGTGTGTGTAGTGTTAAATGTTGTAGAAACTTTTCTTTAGTGCTAAGTACTTAAGTGTTTATTACTTGATTTTTTAAGCAATTAATTTAACAGATTAATGAAAGCTATGGTAGAAGTTCAGTATTTATGTTGACTAAGCAACTTACACCTTTTTTTCTCTTTTCTCTTCAGAGCTGTAGGTAAAACTTGCCTACTGATCAGTTACACAACCAATGCATTTCCTGGAGAATATATCCCCACTGTGTAAGTATCTTTGGTTAAATTGGGAGTTAACTTGGATTCCTTGACTATTTGTTGTGCTATAAAGCCAACAGATCACATCAATAGATATGATTACTTTTCCTCTCAAACGTTCACTAAAGTCTAATTATATTTTGCCCCCCCTCCTTTTTTTTAAAACTACTTAGACAATCTGGTATAAAGTTTCCTCATAGTGATGGAACAAATGCAGCTTTTCTAATTGATTTTTAATCACTGAGGGAACAAAAGAAGATTAACAAACTAGTTCTCAAGTATTGAGACTGGAAAATGTAAGCATTTCAGATCAGTTTGGGTCTCTGGGTTCTGTTCATGAAGGAGCAAGGAACTGGACCATGAAACATTACTTTGTTTTAATTGGCCTTTTATGGCAAGTAATCATGTCACTGTTGAGTTATGGGGCTTTGGAATTGAAACCAGGGTGTGGGGGCTGGTGTGCGGGAGGATGGAATTGGCGATTGGCTTCTGAGTGGCTTATTCCCAATGGGCAGCACAATTGGGTGGAGATGGCAAAGTGCTTTTCTGATGATGGGGTTACCAGGGAGCCCCATGTAGTCAGGGCTTCTGATGCACCACCCTGGTCATTCTGTCTCCCCTGCCTGCTGGGGACAGGAGGCTGGTGGGAGGAAGCCCCTAAAGTCCCACCTGTGCTCTCGCTCTCTCTCTCTCACACACACACTCCCTCGTTCACACTCTCTCTCTGTCTCACATGGGCTGTCTAAAGTGTCATGCAAGTATATTTTTTGATGTAAGTAGGATCATACTGTCCTGAATTTATTGTGGGTGACCTCCTTGTCTGCACATGTAGATGGAGCTAAATCATAGACAGCTGTTAATGATTATGAAGTACTGTGGCTGATTTAACCACTGGTCATTTAGGTGGTTTCCTTTTTTTGCTTTACAAACAGTGCTGTGTTAAATGGCATTGCACACATCTGCTAGTATTTCTGTAGGATACGTTATTAGAAATGGATTTGTGCCAAATCGAAAGGGAATGTATGTTTTAAATTTTCAAAGATTTTACCCAGTTCTTCTTCAAAAGGCTGTCACTGTCCCCAGCTGTGACTGAAACCAGAAACCCAAACGCATTGCCGTCGAGTTGATTCTGACTCATAGTGACCCTACTGGACAGAGTAGAACTGCTCCATAGAGTTTCCAAGGAGCACCTGGTGGATTCTAACTGCTGACCTTTTGCTTAGCAGAGTAGCTCTTAACCACTACACCACCAGGGTTTCCAGCTGCGACTGAAGCTGCCCCTTAATACACAGTGTGGTTAACCTGAGTGAAAAAAGTTACCTCATTACTGTCATTTGCATTTCTGATCATCGAGGTTGAATCTTACTCAAAAGGTTTACTACTCATTTGTAGCCTTCTGTGACTTGCCTGTTGAAAATCCTTTGCTTAGTTTTTCACTGAAAGTTTTTCCTACTGGTGGAACTTTTTGTACATAAGAAATATTAATCCCCACCCCCTGTCTCTCACCTGTCTTTGAACTTTGTTATGGTGTCTTCTCCCATCTAGAAGTTTAAAATTTTTATGTCCACATGTCACTTTTCCTCTTTCCTCCTTTTTGGTTCTGCGTTTTTATGTGTTATTTAGGAAGGCCAGTCCTACTTGAATGATGCAAAAATATCCTCTAGTATCTTTTTCTAGGCTTTTCATGGCTGAAGTTTTTATATTTAATTCCTTTAGAACTTGTTTTTTGGTGTAGTATGAGGCAGGCAGGTCCCTGGTGGCACAGTGGTTAAGCACTCAGCTGCTAACCAGAAGTTTGGCAGTTTGAACCCACCAAGTCACCCTGCAGGAGAAAGACCTGGCCATCTGCTCGCATAAAGATTACAGCCTTGGAAACCGTATGGAACAGTTCTGCTCTGCCCCATAGGATCCTTACGAGTCAGAATCGACTTGATGGCCAGGGATTAGTTTGATGAGGCAGGCACCTGATTCTTTTTCCCAGATGGAAAATAATTGTCACAGTAACAGTTCTTGAATAATCCGTTTTTTTTTTCTTACTGAAGGAGAATTACTACATTCATCAGACCTTTCCTTTATGAAAGCCAGTCTGGTCTTAAAACTGTATAAGCCACATTGGAACCTTACTCGACTTGCTATTGTAGTGTAGTAAGACTCCTGAAGTTTTGGTCTTAAAGGTATATACAAATAAGTTCTTGGCTTTTATTTTAAAGGTTGCTGTGTTTTCTTCTCAGTTTGGCGCTTGCCCTGGTTCAAATTGCACTGCCAGTTTTTTGTTTGGTTGTTTAACGATCTGCTCTCTGGGTAGTTCAGCGTACTCCAGCCGCAGAATGTCAGCCTTATTTTTTCTCTGTCAGTCAGTGGGCTTTTCTGGGCTGCCTCTTCCTAATTTGCATGTAGCAGCTTCAAGTTAATTGAAATATTTGTGTAATCTGGTACACTCACTTGACCATTTTATACAGTAGTGTCTCAGTCATCTATTGCTTCTCTAACAGAAATACCACAAGGGGATGGCTTTAACAAAGAGAAATTTATTCTCTCACAATCCAGTAGGCTACAAGTCCAAATTCAGGGTGTCACCTCCAGGGCAAGGCTTTGTCTTCTCTGTCGGCTCTGGAGGAAGGTCTTTGTGATGCATCAGTCTTCCCTTGGTCTGGGAGCATCTCAGTGCAAGAACCTCAGGTTGAAAGGATGTACTCTGCTCCCAGCACTGCTTTCTTGGTGGTGTGAGGTTCCTGTGTCTCTGCTCACTTCTCTCTTTTATATCTCAAAAGAGATTGGATTAAGACACTATCTAATCTTATAAACCTCATCAGCATAACCTCATCACAGTGATAGAATTTACAACACATAAGGAGCTCACATATAATCTCATCATAGTGATAGGGTTTACAACACATAAGGAAATCACATCAGATTACACAGTCATACAATACTGGGAATCATGACCTAGCCAAGTTGCTGCACCCATTTTTGGGGGACAAAATTCAATCCATGACAGGTAGCTTCTAAAATCAGATTTGTTACATGTTACCAGCACTCTGGTTACAGGCCCAGACGACCAGGACTTTCCCAAGTACCACTCTGCGCTCAAGCAGCCAGTTTGGAAGCACAGCAGAGGCAGCTATGGTGGCATGCTTGTTGAAAATGAACAAAATATGTACCTGAAAATGTAACAAATGGGTCTTGAAAGAAGGACTAATTTTATACTTTGTTTCTTCCTGGAGAGAAAAATCTTAAAGGCTTTTAATTCCTGATGGTAATTTGCCTCCATTAAATGTAGTAGCTTGTCCTTTGTTTCTCCCACCTGCATTTGTTTCCCTTACACTTCAGCCCCTGCTTCCCCACTTCATGACTAAGGATTCTCCTCGGGCCTGCAGGGCATTTGCTGTCTTGGCGGCCTCAGGCCCAGCTAGCCTTCTCAGCACAGCTCCTGTGTCCCACCTCTGCCCTTTATGCTCCAAGGTTAAAGACTAACCATTCTTATTCCATTTGACAGCTTTGACAACTACTCTGCCAATGTTATGGTAGATGGAAAACCGGTGAATCTGGGCTTATGGGATACAGCTGGACAAGAAGATTATGACAGACTACGCCCCCTCTCCTATCCGCAGACAGTAAGGATTGCAACTGATTTTTAATGTGTCCTTTAGACTATGCAGCTGCTAAATGTTGAATTGCATGTCACCTGTGGATTTGCTTATATTGCTATATTTGGGTATATCAAATAATAGCAAATCAAGTTAAATTCAGTTATAAATATTCCCCTAGATGCAAACTAGGTTTTTTTTTTTTTTTTTAGCATTACCAGTTATTGAACACAGGCACTGTGGATTTTACATACTTTCTTTCATTTAGTTTTAGGATAACCATATGAAACAGGTACTGCTTTGTTTTTTGGTTTTTTGCAAACCAGTTTTTAACAGCAAGTAGTTTCAAGATTGTTTGCCTTGTGACAGTTTTGTACCACAGAATCAAATTTTGCGGTTAAGATTAAGGGTTCTGAAGTCAGTTTAGTAACTAATCCTCTGGGTGTTATACTTTTCTCTCTATAAAATACTACAGGTAATCCCCAACTTACGACATATTCGTGTTAAACAACAAAGCACACTTAAAACCATCTTTTTTTTGTACATCTTATCATTAGTAATATGTACTACGTATTACTTAAAATATATAAGTTTATATGTTACTCTCAAAGGCAAAGATCAGATTTATAAAGACACTTATAATAAAAGGCAATAATAATGAAAACTAAAAGAGAAAAAGTATTCAAAATGTGTCAGAACCCTCTTCCCATGGAGTTGGTGAAAGAGAACCCCGTTGTAATCTGGGGACTGCCTGTATTCATTTTCTGTGGCTTTAGTACCTAAATCTTTTCAGTGCCGATTGCGGTTTCAGTTTTGTTAAGATTAGTTTCGCATCTGTATCAGAAACCAAAGGATGTATTTACCACAGCTAGTTAGAGCTGGAGCTGATGACAGTGGGCTTGGAAGACAGCGGTTATGGCTAGAAGCTGCTTTTCTTTAAAAGAGCAAGTGGTTTTTGTTTTACGTGCGTGTCATTTGCTTGCTCATCTTGTTCCGTATTTGTTCCTCATTTTAAAAAGTGTATTTCAAAACAACTTTGGAGACAGATCAGTAACTAGTTGAAGCAAAACAAATATGCATGAGAGTCATAAGAGCACATTCCTTCGGTTCATATCCCAGCTTTCCCACTTCCTAGCTGTGTGATCTTTGGCAGGCTTCTTCTCGCTAGTCTTTGCCTATTTTCCTGTAGGACCAGATGAGTTAATACATGTAAAGCACACATCACAGACCTTTAGTAGAAGCACTTATTTTTACTGACAGAACCCTGAGCTGCTGGTTTTAAGTTTCTAGCCAGAACCCGTTGCCATCATGTCGATTCCAACTCGTGGCAACCCCATGTAATACTACAGGTAGAACTGCTCCGTAGGGTTTTCTTGGCTGTAATTGTAATGGAAGACAATTGTCAGGCCTTTCTTCTGCAGCACTACTAGATGGATTCAAACCACCAACCTTTAGGTTAGTAGTTGAGCGCCACCTGTTTGTACCACCTAGGGATCATCTAAGTTTCTAGCAGAACACACTAAAATCCTTCCCTCTGAGAATGGCGCATTTAAGCTTTCTAAATTGCTTTCCCTGTCTCTTAATAAAGCTCAGTGACACAGCTTACTTTGGCTATAAGGTGTAAAGAATCCTTTGTTTCCAGCCCCTGGGGTCTACTTATTGAAGCTGCCGATTGTGACAGTGACTGGAATTGCAAAAGCTTGGGGATCTTTCTCTGCCCTTTTCTTCTACCACTAAAAAAAAAATAAAAAGCAAATTAAAAAGAGTTTGAAAATACTCTAGAATCCCACTCCCCTTGCTTGAGGAATCACAAACCAGAACTATGGATCAGGGCCCCCTGTGGCACAGGTTTTGTCAAAATGGTTCATATGAACCTCAAGGAATTTTTATTTTAAGAACTAATAGGAGGACTTTTTTATGTGGTGATTTCTCCTGAATCTTGCTTTAGGTAGCAACGTTGGGCACTGAGGACTTTAATCTAGGAAGTCTTTAAGATAGTCGCAGTTGAGAAATGCACTTAAGAGTTTTTTTTTTTTTAGTTTCTCATTCAAAAATTTATACACAAATTGTTTCGTGACATTGGTTGCAATCTGTGCAGTGTGTCAGCACTCTCCCCCTTTCCCTTTACACCCATTGTCCCTGTGTCCGTCCATACAGTTTTCCTGTCTCTTCCAGCCTTCTCATCTTTGCTTTTGGGCAGGTGTTGCCCATTAGGTCTCATGTTCCTCATGTGTGTTACTGTTTGTTTTATAGGCCTGGCTAATCTTTGGCTGAAATGTGAACTTCAGGAGTAGCTTCAGTTCTGAGTTAGCAGGGTGTCCGGGGGCCATAGTCTTGGGGGTTCCTCCAGTGTCTGTCTGACCAGTAAGTCTGGTCTTGTTTTTGTGAATTTGAATTTTATTCTACATTTTTCTCCCACTCTGTCCAGGACCCTGTATTGTGATCCCTGTCAGAGCAGTTAGTGGTGGTAGCTGGGCACCATCTAGTTCTTCTGGGCTCAGGCTGATGGAGGCTGTGATTCATGTGGTCCATCAGCCCTTTGGACTAATACTTTCTTTTTATCTTCGGTTTTCTTCATTTTCCTTTGCTCTAGATGGGATGGGACCAATAGATGTATCTTAGATGGCTGCTCGCAAGCTTGTAAGATCCCAGACGCTACTCACCAAAGTGGGATGTAGAACATTTTCTTTATGAATTGCGTTACGCCAGTTGACTTAGTTGTCCCCCGAAACCATGGTCTCCAGCCTTCAGCCCCAGTAACTCAGTCTCTCAAGGTGTTTGGATGTGTCTAGGAAGCTTCTATGACTCTACCATGGTCAAGCTGGGCTGACTTCCCCTATAATGTATGTTGTCTTTCCCTTCACCAAAGTTAACACTTCACTTAAGAGATTTTTAAAAGTTGTAATTGGGGTTCCAGGACACCCATTTAACAGCTAGAGGGACAACATTACCACTTTGTCTTTTGGTAGAACTTGGAGTAATTTGCAAATATGTCCAAGTTGAGCTTGGGAAGGTAAATCCAGACCACTGGATAGGTCTCAAAGGGCGTGGTGTTACTTCTGCGAAATGAGACTCTTCCTGTGACTCAAGGGATTCAGGGTGGGGTGCGGCCTTTTCTCTGAGGGAGTCATTCAACAGTCAAAGGTGAGTTGGCAACATCCCACTTTATGCTAAAGAACACGTAGATAAATAACATGTGTGGACTTCCTCAGATTGAATAAAGCTGTCACATGTAAGGCCTGAAATCAAAGTGGATGCTGTCCTTATGGGGCCAGGACGTGAACTTGTTACGTCTCATTTGTGTAAGGCGGTGGTCTAATTTCCTATAAAAACAAAAAGGGAGTAAGAAGTGATCTTGCTGTCAGGTAGCTCACAGAAGGGTAAGCCGATTGCTGTGTAATGTATCATGTACCATTGTAGAGGTGTGAGTAGGGGTACTTAAGGAGCAAAGAGGGGAGAACAACAGCAGAGACATGTCTGCTTGGACTCTTAGAGATAACAGTTAAGGGGCAGGAACCCTGAATGCTGAAATCCTGGTGCCTGAAAGACTTGTTCTTTGAGCTACAGTGTCCTAGCAAGAGGAGTGGGCTCTGGTAGTCATGGCTGGCACCTTCATCTCTTGTTGGCAAAAAGAAAAGCTCTAAGCTTCACGTTAAATGGAACATGGGCTGTGTTGTGGTCTGCAGGCTTGTCTGTGTGGCTTAGACATGACCCATACCGGAAGGACCAATTAGAAGATATCTAAGGTATCCTAAAAAGACACCTTCCATTTCCTGTGGTTATTTAATGTGAGCATCCTCAGTGGGGTGGTTCTGTGTAGCTCAAGTCTGTTTAAACCATTAGTTTCTATTTAGTTCTCTGCGAGTTGGTGAGCAGGTAGTCATCATTACCAGTATAAATTGCCCTACAAGTTTTTAGTTTTCTGAATTAAATACAGGCTTCTCCTATCCTTTAATAAGTTATCTTTATTTTCTCTTTAAACAAAAAAATAATTTGTTACACTGAACGAGATAAGTTGTAAAAAGACAAATACTATGTGATCTAACTTATATGAAATAAGCAAATATATAGAAACCAAAGATTATTAATGGTTACCAGGAGTGGGAGGGAGGGAGGAAGAGGGAGTTTTTGTTTGGGGGACATTGAGCTTATGTTAATGGTCGTGGAACGTTTTGGAAAAGGATAGCGATAATGGTGGCACAACATGAAAAGTGTCACTGTATTGTAAGTGATGAATTTGTGCTGGTCAATGTTTTGGTGTGTGTATTTTCACCGCAGTAAAAATATTTTGTAAATTCTACATACTCATCTTGACTTTGCATGCTCAGAAGCAAGGTGTGATCAATGTAAATGCTTGCGTCCAGCCTCCTGTACTGTCAGGTCCCCTGTGTTTGCCTTCTTGTACCAGAATTTAGTGATGCAGGTGGGAGCAGAGTGACCTGCCAGAGTCACACAGGTTTGATCTCTGTGTATCTGAGACACCCATGCTGCCCAGCCCGTTGACTAGATCCTGGGCCTCTGCCTTGGGCCAGCCAGGACCCCAGCGTGCCATGCCGATACTTTTTCTGTGTCTGCTGTGAACTGAGGAAAGTATAAAGTACTTGGCTAGACTACTGTGACATTAGGAAAAAAGATGCACTATTTTGCTTGTTAGTGTTGGTTGCCAAAAGCCTTCCACCTTCGTTAGGTAGGCAGTGAGCCGCAGTGTCCTCCAGTCAAAGCTCATCTGAAGTTAAACAACAGTAGATTCATTGCTCTCCGCCAAGACGGAGACGCACGCTTTGGGGAGCTGTGGGGTGGGATTGGGCTTGTGTTGGGTAATTTAGGAGAGCATTCAAGGCAGCAGGGGTTTACTCTGGATTGGGTGCTGTCAGAAAGCAAGGGTTATTCTGTGATTGGCATCTTAATAAACTATCTGGAAGGTGGGGGAGTGAAGCGAGGCTAAAGCTGCAGTGGGTGAAGAGGGAGCTGTTAGCCACTCTCGCAGCAGGGAAAGGGGTGTTGGGTGTGTTTGTAGTTTGCACAGTGACTTTACACTTGTCTACACTTAGTCAAGATTATGAAGTGGTCTTTTATTTATCAATTTATTTTTGGTCTCATTTCATCATGGTGACAGAGTGACCTGGTCTCATGTTGGTGTTCTGGGAGACTGTTCTATTGAACAGAACACGCTGAGGCCCGACTGTCAGGGGCTGTATTCCCCTTTTTCCTAAGCTTGTTCTACTAGCAGCTCCAAAGCCGTGACCCATGTACAGCTTGGGAAAGCTTTTAGTTCTGCCTTTTCTCTGTGTGTTTATATATCCTGGTCCTTTCCCCTGTGCATATAGTATGCCCACATGGAAAAGGAAAAAATCCAAACCTGAAAGTAAAAAATCAGGTGGAAAGGCTTTGGAAGAGAATAAAGTAAAAGAAAGAGAAGTGATACTATTTTAGAGTAGGGTGAGTTCACACATCCAGACGTCTGCCCAGCTTGCTGCACTAAAGTGAAGCCTATGGACCAGTGACAGGTGGAGAAGGCAGCAGTAAAAACCACTGCTCCGGCTGTAGTTTGAGCATGAGGAGTAACGGTTTGTGGTGTGGGAGTCATAGGGAGATTAAAGAACTGACTGCATTTGTAGTAGGCACAGTTGGAGTCCGCCGTGGTCCCTGAAGGTCTGAGGGTAGTGTTCAAATCCAGAGGAAAGATGGGCCTGTGGCTGGAGACAGCTCAGGCGGAGAAAAGGGGTTCTAACGCACAGGTGAACCTGCGAGGAGGGAAAGCAAGAGCCCTTCAGGAGCTTTTGGGGAACTCTGAACTGTCAAGGACCCAGTCCAGGTGAGCAGCCCGAGCACCATCTGCCGGATGGCAGGACGGCACAGGCCAGAACCAATCAGTGCTGAAAAACATGCCCCAGAAGCGCTAGAATTGTCTCCTGAACGCTATATTTAGGCTGGGGAAAGAAAAAGGAGCAAGAAAGGAACAGGCCCCCACTTGGGACAGATGGTGTGACGCTGACATGTGGTGGGAGAGGGATGGCTCCTGCTGTGCGTGATTCTTCGTCAAAAATGGAAAAGGGTAGAACCTAGGAGGAGCTTCTGAAGCGATGTTTCTTTGGCTGGTCCCAGGGGAGGAGCAGGCTGGTCAGGGTGCTGGTCCAGGGGCCGCTTACACAATACAGATCAGCATCATTCCAGGTCCTTGGAAGGACAGATCTTCAGAAATCATCTGTAAATTCAACCTGAATGGCTATGAAAACCTCCATATTCCCTCTGAATTGGAAATCACAGAAGCTTGAGTGGGTGAAATGGAAATAATTGTCTTGTCTGTCCTTCTTTTGAAAGGATTCCAGGGTTCTGTATTGTCTCACAGGGAATGGTTGAAGAGCAAATCTTTTGGTTTTGATAAGAACAAAGGAATGGGTTGACAGTACTGTGATGAACTGGAAATACTGTCAGCTCCATCACTTGAGCTGACGGCAGCCTCCTCTGAATCCTGTAAAGGGTTGCAGAATCACAGGGCTTCGTGGCAGCATCCTTGTCACGTCAGTGGTGCAGGCCCATTAGATTCACGCCCTTCCAGAACCTAGTGAAAGAGAGGAACACAGTCTGTGCAGCAGACACTTCTAGCGCTCAGAGACTCTGAAATCTTATGCTCTCAGACCTGTGAGTGTCCTGAGATCTTCTGCCTGCTGTGCACGTTTTGCAGACGGGCCGTCCCTGTGTGCTCTGGCTTCCACTGTGCTTGTCGAAGAGCTTTGAAAGGCGCGACCGTCCCTGCAGATGCCAGGAACAGCGCGTGGGCGTGCGTGATGTCGGGGGCTGGCACACTGCCTCAACAGACTACACATAAGCCGTGGGCTTTATGTGCGTGTTCTAACTTCTGGGTGGAAAAGGAGCATTCCTTATGTGCTGCCGCAGGTAGCCGAGGCGCCTTGGTCTTGTCCGCAGTGTTCCTGGATTTGTCTTTCCCCACCCTCATTTAACTGCACAGGGACACCCCCTGTGGCCACATCTGATGGAGGGTTCGGTGGCATTTGGCGGCCTAGATGTGTTAGATCGTTATCTGCCTTTCGATCTCTTGGGAAGGTTGACAAAATTCTGATGAAGACTTAACAGGTTATATGTATTGTTCTTTTCTTTAGTTTTTACTAAACTCAAACAAAGTTCTCATGCATTACTAGGTTGGAGACACGTATGGTAAGGATAGCGCCACCAGGGGCAAAGACAAGCCGATTGCCGTATGTAAAACCTTCCATGGACCTCAGTTTCCAGCTTTATCTGTTCTCTTGTCTCCCTTAGTTTTCCTAGGACATCTTACTGCACCTCAGTTCCTTGAGTGTCTTACATCTAATTCCCTCAAGGTTGAGGCTGTGCTTGGTGAAATACGCTTTCATTAGAGCGTGCCTGTTCACCTGCTAGTTTGAATTAAAGCCCTTAGTGATCTGCGTCTTTCCTCCTCCCAAGTCAAGGGAGGGCTTCTCCTAAGAAGACCCTTCTCCTGGCCCCCGGCGCAGGGTTAACCTCTCTGCTCAGGGTCTCCTCTCCCACTGCGGTGTCCTGGGTGTGGTGACGTGGGCCTGTCGGGGGCATGGCTGTGCCGGGCTGGTGAGCTAACCCAACCATGCTTGGAAATGGTTTGCAATCAACTCCAATACTGGGACACTCTGGTGATTTCTTGGACACGCTTGTGCATGCGCCAGCATTTACAGATGTTGTTTATGAAAAGCTACTGGTGGGGGGGGGTTCTCTTTCCCTTTCAGGTGCAAGATCTCAGCTGGGTAATTTAAAGTGTGTGTTTGGGAATTGTGTGCATTTCACAAAGAAGCATAGTTGCCCTTTTCCAGGAAAATGTCATATAAACCTAGCATTTTAGAAACTCTTGGGCATTTTTTAATACAAGTAGGTATTTAAATTTGATTTTCATACACAATACAAAATGGGAGGAAACCTCTAAGTATTTTACAGTTAGCCAGAGCACCTCTTCAAGTACCTCTTCTGCACCTGCCCTTCCTGTGAATCTCGAGGGGCCGCAGCAGCCCAAGGGCGGCTATAAACCAGGGAGACGCTGCGCACTTATTAGTCCAGCCTTCAGCACCCAGGAGATGGCTCAGTTAGCAAGGAGTTGAGCCCCCACTTAGCGGCAGGACTGTGATAAACCGTTCCCAAAGAAGCGGTGTCACTGAAGAACGATGACAGTTCTGAAAAATGCAAATGGAGCTTCATCAAAAAGATACCATTTTTCGATGGTGTCTTTCAAATGGACTCTGCTTTTGAGAAACAGAGACCGGTCTTACTGACATGTTACAGTAGGACCTTCTCAGTAGATTTGCCCGTTTATAGCAGAGAATTAGGTTTCCAGTTGGGGCTGGATCCCCATGGGCATTGAGCTGAAGTGGAAGAGGCCTCCCTGAGGGTTTACAAGTCATGGGTTGGTTGCTCTTTGTGCTGGTTCTGGTTCGGGAGCTGTGGACAGGCCTGAAGGGGTGTGCAGGGAATGAGCTGTAGACACGGCCGCTGCGCAGCGTGAGTGCACTGCACCCGACTCCTTCCCAACAGCATTCAGAAAGCAAGTGCGGTCTTCACTTGCAGATCGTTTCTAAGCTTCCCCGTTTCCTTTTTACAGGATGTGTTCTTAATTTGCTTTTCCCTGGTGAGTCCTGCATCGTTTGAAAATGTCCGTGCAAAGGTAAGTGGGGATTTATTTTTTAATGTATTTTTACATAATGTCACTATTGGGAAGAAACATTAAAAATTAAAATGCCATTTACTGCTAGGAGTTTTCAATTATTTAAATTTGTTTTCCTAATTATACTATTTAGGCAGATGATCCGTTTTATTAGTAGATGACTGTAGATAGCCGATTTCTTAAGTTTCAGAGGTGGAGCAAACGGTTCTGATTCAGAAGTAGTGTGCTCTGTGTTGTTAAAATAATGACATACTTTGGAGTTAGTCTAATAAAAAATAATGACTGTTACTGTCTAGTCCTGCATCTTTTGCAAACTTCTTAGTGAGAATTAAGAGTGAGAGATAACCTTCAGTTCTAGTGATGAGGGAAATTTTCAGTCAGGGGTGGTGGTGGCAGAGCTGAGCCCTCAGTCCAGGTAGTCCATGTTTTCTCATCCCTGGCTAGGTAATGAGTTTTCTGAGAAGATCTTAAGAACTTGACTCATTTTACCAAAAAACGAAGTGATTTCCTTTTGGGGGACCTCCCTCCCTCCCTCCTTCCCTTTTCTTCCCTCACTTCCTTCCCTCCCTCCCTCCTTCCCTTTTCTTCCTTCACTTCCTTCCCTCCCTCCCTCCTTCCCTTTTCTTCCCTCCCTCCCTCCCTTTTCTTCCCTCACTTCACTTCCTTCCCTCCCTCCTTCCCTCCCTCCAACCTCTCCCCCCCCCTCCGCCTCCCCTGATGAGCAGAGCCTGTTCTGCAGCGTCATTAGTCTTGGGTGAGCCCAGCTTGCTAACCAGACACCCACAGGTATTCCTTGTGGTTCCATAAGGTCTGAGTGGATGTTAGCGAGGCTGGAGAGCAGAGCGTGTCGTTTCCTGCTTGGAGGCACACTTGAGAAGGCAGTGATGGGTGGAGATAGTCACACAGTGTGGCACCTGGTGGCTTTAATGAAGGGAGTTTTTAAGAGAAACTGTAATGACCTTCCTTTCTCCCTCTAGTGGTATCCTGAGGTGCGACACCATTGTCCCAACACTCCCATCATCCTCGTGGGAACTAAACTTGATCTGAGGGATGATAAAGACACGATTGAGAAGCTGAAGGAGAAGAAGCTGACTCCCATCACCTATCCCCAGGGCTTAGCAATGGCTAAGGAGATTGGTATGAACCCCCCCACCCCCCGCTTTCTGTTTCCATGCCTGCTTTGCACCTGTGCTTTTTAGTGGCAGACATAGGTTCTGTCGTGTGTGTTCTCCTACTCGGGGTTGGGCTGACTTTTGGGGAACCACCTACGCCAGGACCTTCAGGGTCTGAGTGGCGGCATTTGGAAGGTGGAGGCAGGGTCTGGCGTTGGCTCTGCTATGCTGTGTGGGGCGGGCAGAGGTGCTAGGCCCGGGGGAGCAGCCTCTTGGCCTTATTCTGATAAGAGTCAGCTAAGTGTGAACCTTGGGCTGTAATGGCTTTGTTTCCCGGCAGGTGCTGTAAAATACCTGGAGTGCTCGGCGCTCACGCAGCGAGGCCTCAAGACAGTGTTTGATGAAGCCATCAGAGCCGTCCTCTGCCCACCCCCTGTCAAGAAGAGGAAGAGAAAATGCCTGCTGTTGTAAATGTCAGAGCCCCCCGCCCCACCCCACCCGTCCTTGCCCTGCCCACCTGGACCCTTTGTATGCTTTGCTCAAAAACGGTGGAGCCTTCGCACTCAATGCCAAGTTTTTGTTACAGATTAGTTTTTCCATAAAACCATTTTGAACCAATCAGTAATTTCAAGATTTTGTTGAAAGCGTAAGAGTTCGAACTTTCACATTCTATTAAAATTTAGCCCTAAAACGACAAGCCTTATTAAAGCCTTATTTTTCAAAAGCCCCTATTCTTGCTCAGATTAAGAGTTGCCAAAACACCCTGTGAATTAAGTTGCATTGTTGTGCTACAAACACTAAGCACTAAACTGTTTGAAAGACCTTTGTCTTTAAAGACTGTAGCTTCTGATGTCAGTAAATGCAGCCACTTTCTAACTGGTTTTCAGACATGTTAAAGCAGTACAGCCTCCTTAATGAAATGTTGCCATTTAACACGTTCAGTAATTTATCAACCCACGTTCACGATGTAACCTTGTACTGTATGTCATAATGGAATGAGTCTAACAGCTCAACCCTTTGGATCAGTCTTTTTGATTTTTTAGTGAAATTTTTTAAAACCATTAGTTTGTTAGCTTTTGCTGAGATTTTGAACAGAGATCTTGTCCATGTGTTTCCTCTGATGAAGTATTCTACTGGGGTGGAGTGTGGGGAACACTTGATGTGATCAAAGGATGAAGACAGTATTTTGACAAAATATGAAGTAGCAGTTGATTTACAACACTACATTGTACACGGAATCATGAAACTGAATAAACATGTCATGGGTAAAATCTTTGAAAGGTTCATTTCTGTCAAATACAGTAGATGATACAGAAAGGTCGGTATTATCAGTGAGTGTTTTCTTTGGCTTTTCCTTTCTCTTGCACCTGCCATCCCTCACACTTGGGCATTTAATTCATCTTTGACTGGTCATTCCCATAGATGCTAATTTAGTAAGTGCTTTTCTTCTAGAATCTCCTCTTAATGAGCAATATGTCTCCTTGTATTATAAAATCTTTCTGATAATGAATTAGAATTTCGTCTTTTGTAAATGAGTCCAGTGCATTCCGTTTTCACATTACTTTATTCAGTGCTAATAAGTGCTTTTGTTATTAGTTTTCTAGTAACTAGGTGTAAAGATCCTGTGTTGCCGCTTTACAGTTTTTAAAATATTTTAGATATCCTTAAATATGAACCTTCTTAACATCACTGTCTTGCCAGATTACCAACACTGTAACTTGACTAATACTGACCCTCCGCCTTACCTCACCTACATGGACACACTTCCTATTGTTGCTTTTCCTAAAAAGGTTCCTTTGGGTCTGTGAGGTTTCTGTAAACTCAGTGCTAACACACTGGCAAGAATACAATGTTGGACCTTTGAACCACTAGAACAAAATTTTTTAAATTGACAGTTGGAGAATTGTGTTTTTACATTGATCTTTTGCTAATGCAATTAGCACTATGTTTTGCATGTATGACTTAATAAATCCTTGAATCATATGACTGGTAATACTTGAATTTTTTGGGGGGGAACTGATAGATGGTCTGCTTTTTTTTTTAATAATATTTTATTGTTTTAGGTCAAAGTTTACACAGCAATCTAGGTTCCCCTTTAACAGTCTTTATATAAATTGTTCTGTGGCACTGGTTGCAAGTTTTACAACGTATCAGCATTCTCATTATTTCCATTCTGTTTATTCTGTTTCCATTGGTCTAGCTTCCCTTCCCTTCCTTGCCTTCTCGTCTTTGCTTTTGGGTAAATGTTGACCATTTGGTCTCATATTAATTGTTTAAGGGAGCACATTACTCACGGGTGATATTATAAGCCAATCTTACTTGGCTGAAAGGTGACCTGCAGAAATAGCTTCAACTCGAAGTTCAAAGGTTATCTTAGTGCAGTAGTCTTGGGGGTTCCTCTAGGCTCAGTCCAGTAGGTTTGACCTTTCTAAGGAATTTGAATTTTGTTCTATATTTTTCTCCCATTATATCTGGGACCTTCTATTGTCCCAGTATCTAGTTCTGGTCTCAGGTTAGAAGAGGCTGTGGTTCCTGTGGGGTGTTAGACCCGTGGACTAGTTTCTTCTTTGAGCCTTTGATTTCCTTCCCTTTTGCTCCATATGAGTAAAGACCAATAGTTGTATATTAGCTGGCTGCTCACAAGCTTTTAAGACCCCAGATGCTGTTCACCAAACTAGGATGTAAAACATTATCTTTGTGAATGAACTATGTTATGCCAGTTGACTAAGTTGTCCCCCTAGACTATGGTCCCAAGTCTTTTAACCCAGTAAGCCAATCCCATGAGTTGTTTGGCTGTGTCTAGGAAACTTCTGTAACTGTGCCCTGTGTGGTCTGTTTTATGTAGATACACAGGCAGCACACACAAACTTGTATATACATATGCCTACAGATATGCCTATATGTGCACGTGCATTTACTTACACATTTCTATACACATATATGCACCCGTATCTACCTACATAACCACATTTTTGGTTGTCTTTTTTACTGTTGTAATATATATGTTAATAGCATTTACCGAAATTGTCCCTTTTTCTTGTGTACTACTTAATGTTTTTACCTTTGTCAGTTTGTGCTGACTTCACCCATATTTGATCTTGCCATTCCTATCACCAAAAGTAACAAGTGTCTACTATCTAGAAAGTGACTGGTAACCATCAAAGAACTTTGCTGTGTTTATATTCTTGATTTTTTATAATAGTGGGACCATACAATATTTGTCCTTTTATGATTGACTAATTTCACTCAGCATAATGTCCTCCAGATTTAATACTTGAATTTTTGAGAACTTGGTGAACAACCTCCTGGTGTGTGTCATTTGCCTCACTTTAAAGCCCTGGGTCGTTGGAGAAATTCCTTTTCACAGGGAGAACATAGGTGCATCAATGGTTAGTGGGGGTGGGGGTGGGGGTGGGGCTGGGAGGTTGTGGACCCATGAGCGATGGTGAGATGTTCACATGGAGACAGCTAGCAGTTAGGATATATGTGTGAACGTGTGGCGTCCATGCGAGTGTACGTCCTGGGCCACAGGCCTGGGCTGGTCATGCTGATGGGGGGAGGCATCAGTGCCTAGCTTGACAGGGTGGAGGCAGAACCATGTGACCTTAAGGTCCTTTCTAGAGCCTGGAATCGTACTATAGAGAGTTCACAATGTGAAAGTCAGTTTTCTTAAATATTCTTTCTTACGGCTTTGAAGACACATTTTTTAGTCTTTTATTTTATCAAAGATAAATACACGGTTTAAAGATCAAATAGTTATACAAGGTTTGTTAGAAAAACAGCAGTCCCTCCTTCACACCTTTCCCAGAGGCAACTACTTTCAGTTCTTTTAACTAATTTTTGATATTTACCTCCACATATCTAAATTATATGCTTGTGTTGCTAGTTGAATTTTTCAGCTTTACCAATTACCATTGATCTTCCCATTGCGGAAGACAGAAGGGCTTTCTCTTTCCCACTTACACAGCCCCCTTTCCCATCCCTCAATATAAGAGTTTTGGCTGGCTCTAAGTATATGGCATCTACATTATTACTGTGTAAGCTATTCATAACTAAGTTGTATAGTAACAGAACTTTTCCTTTCGTCCACAACTTTTGGCTCCCTTTGAGGCAATTAATGCTTTATTTGCTTAGTTTTGTCTGCTGTCTAAATCTGTCAAGATGTTCAGCTACGTTACGTATTTTATCAATTTCCATTTTCCTAAAGTCAGTCAGCTAGCCTTCACCTGTTGTGTGTTGATCTTTTATTTCTTACACCCTGATTTCCTGTTATTTACTTCATCTTGATTAGATTCTTCCAGAGCTTCCCGCGAAAGGGTGTGTGGGATGTACTTTTGAGCCTTTGCATCTGTGAAAATTTATACTACCTTGATAGTTTCGGCTGGGTTTAAAAATGTAGGTTATAAACTTTTCTTCACATTTTTTCAAGGAAGTTTTTCCATTGTCTTCCATAGCCATTTCTCTGGCATTGTGATGTACTTTTTCCTATTTATCAATCTTGTGGAATTTTCCCTTTGTCTCTCATATCCTAGGGTTTACCTTTATCTGTTGGGCTCTACTTGGTAGGTTCTTTCCATCTGGAAACTCATGTCTGTTTTTCCTAGAACTACTAGTATTCAGATGTTAGACCTCCTGGAATGGTCTCTTACCCTCTCCATTCCCCAGTTTGTCTTTTCCTTTTTATCTATCATGTTTTTAATTTCCAATGCTCTTTTTTACTCTCTAAAATCTCTTTTTGAGCCTCCTGGGTTTCCTCCATGATTGCGATGCTCTGTGTTCCGAAGCATAGCTGAGAGAGTTGGAAGCTCCCTGCATCGTCTGTTTCCTCAGGTGTCTGGCAACCCTTGGCTCCTGTTTATGGTTTGAGAACCTGAAAAGCAGACTGGAAGTGACACATGGGTGGGTTACACTAGCGCAGCACTACCCAGAGTACCAGGTTAGCTGCCTTTGGAAGTGTGTTTAGAAAGGAAACTTAGAGCGACTGGACACTGCCATGCTGTTTCAATTGTGTATTACAGAAGTATCTCTGAAACTCGCAGTCCTGTGCAGGTTTTCAGAAGCATGGATCTGAGGTGATCTGGCTGGGGCAGCTGAGAGGCCCTGAGGAAGGTCTCTCTAGAGGTCAGATTTCCTGGGAGAATCTCCTCCCTGAAAAATGGGTAGGAGTCCAGGAACGTGATCCCCTTGTAACTGTGCTGGTGCCCAGTCTCCCTCCCCCACAAGCAAACGAGGGGCAAGGTTCTCCCCACTTTGAAGTGAGCCACCTCACCCATTTCAGGGCCACAGGGGTCTGTGCTGTCAGTTGGGTTAGTTCTTGGCTTTCCTTCCCTGCTTAGGATTCTGCCATCTGATTTCTAGCTTCCAAAAATGTAATTGTTCTTGTCTCCTTTTCCCCATCCTTGTGGGTTTATGCTTTTAAAAGAAATCCCTTTACCGTCATTTTATTGGAGCTCGGGAGGGCGTGGGGAGGGGGGAATAAAATGAGATGCTTGTACAATCTGCAGTCTGGCCAGAACTCCAGGACAACTTAAGACTTCGTTTACGGAACACAGAAACATCTCAAACAAGACTGCTGTAAAACTACCCAATAAATAGACCTTCCTAGAAACATTCAGTGAAGAACACATCACTGAACAGGCAGACTTGGGTGACACGAGTAAGTGCTTTATTTAACTCCCTCTGGATCCACTGGCCAACCTCAAAGAGCCAGAACATTAGGTGAGAGCTAAGCCACACCCACTCCTCACTGTTGATGAAACAAGCGTGTAAACAAGGACCAGTGCTGAGGGCCAGAAGGTGCCGGTTAGGGAGGGTGGCCACTGGTTTCCCGACCTGGTCTTTGTCTTGAGGCTGTGAGATGATCCCCAGTCAGAGCTCAGGGCTAACCCTTGACGCCATCCAGAAGAAAACAGCTCTCTGAAGGCAATCTGGCTGCTTCGCTATTCTCACAACTAGGAGCAGTTGTTTGTGTAGCCCAGAAAACGGCACACCCGTAAGCCAACTTCAGATTCCTCAATAGTCTCAGGATGAGCCCAGTCAGTGAAGGGGTTACCTAAGGGGTGGAGTCCCACAAGCCCAGTCAGGACCTTAAAACTGGCTGTTGGCTTCCCACCCTCCTGAGGGCCGGGACTGGCAGGCCAATGGGAAGGGCTTCTGAAGCTTTCTGCACGTTTGTCCTCAGGCTGTGGAGTCCCATCACCTCAAGCCTCTCCCCTGGCTCCAGATTGTACTATGTTCCAAATGATTTCCTGAAAGTTACCCAGTCATTTAGAAAACCATTGAATTTAGTAACTCTTCAGTTCCTACTGATGAAAATCCAATGTACTGGCATAATAGGAAATCACCTGGATATTAAGCCAGTGTAAGAACAAAAGCAAGGGGCCATGTTCCTGCAGGAACTCCCAGAAGCTGGGGCTACACCATGTCCATGTGGGAGGCTCCCTGTGCTGGGCAGGAAACGCAGGCTGCTCTGTCCGAGACCAAGTGGTCCAGGGCTCGCATCAGGATGTCTGGCATGTGGTCTGTCAGCATCTTGGGGCCTATGAGGATCCTGCTAAATTCTGATTCGTGCGACCACCTGGCACTGTACTGAGCAGCAGAACAGCAAAGCCTGGAAGATCAAAGGTTAAAAGTCATTGAACAAAGCCTCACTGCCTCGTGTGTTTTCTTTCAAGTCTTGAGTTCTGGGCTGGTGTGGAGTAGATGGAGCCACGTCGGACCCCAAATCTGTCAGGGGGCGTCAGCACTCACCTGCCTGAAGGGCCCTTTTCCTCCAAGTGGATGATCCTGCCGGGAGGGTACAGAGCGGGGTATTTGGACGGGGAATGCAGTGGGGAGTCATCAGAGCCGTTGTAGGCTGGGGACGAGTGCGTCAGCAGGCTCTGCTCCCCGAGGAGAGGTTGTGTCAGGTTCTCCTGGTTGACCCCATCCAGCTCCGTCGGAAAGTTATCAGGGTCCCCTCCAAACAGCTCATACCAGCACCCATGCAGCAAGATCTTATACTGTGGGTGAAACCCAAAGAGGCAGAAGGATTGTTACTCTGAAAGGCTCTCACTGTCACCACCAGCATGCCCTGAGGGGGCTACTCCCTGTCACACTGAGGGAGCCAGAGCCAGACGGCAGCAGTCACTGATGCCTTGGGTGCCTGGGCACACCTTAAATCACCAGCGTGGTGAGGGTGTGGCTGAAAGGGCCCAAACTTTGCTGTTTCCTGACAATGAAGCCATCACACTCGTAACCAGTGATCAGTGGCCACTGAGTCAGTTCTGACTCATGGCAACCCCATGTGTGTCACAGTTGAACTGCTCCACAGAGTTTTCAATGGCTGATTTTTTGGAAGTAGACTGGGCATCTCTGGGTGGACTCGAACCTCCAACCTTTTGGTTAGTTAGCAGCCAAACGTGTGAACCGTTTGCATCACCCAGGGACTCTATCCCACTTGTAGCAATATTTAAAAACCAAAGTATGCAGGTTTTTGAGGAAAAAGTACCCTTAACTCTTTTCAGGCAATGCTGCAAAGCAGTTTGACCCTTCCCGTAAAGACATTAGATATTAATTATAATGTTTTTGTAATTGATAGGAGAAACTTTATTTGAATTTGTGTGTGTGTGTGTGTGTGTGTGTGTGTGTATGTAATTAGCAACAAACCCTCAAAATTTCAGAAAACAAAAAGGGGTTGAAGAACTGAAAATCACCTCTAATTCCATTAGCCAATAAGACCACATTTTGTGTATATTTTTTCAAATTTTTGTCAAAACTCATACACATCCCTTTGTTTCCTTCCCCCACCTTGGATCATACCTCTAAGAATCATTTTTAAGCTTGTCTTTATTTTTTTTAAGCTTTTCAATACATCATGAAATATATGTCAACATTTTTAGTGACTGCATAATACTCCTCAGTATGGAGATAGCAGAACCTCTAAACCTATATTTGGCAGCCTTGTTTTCTATGCTTTGGGACAATATACCCGAAGACATGAGAATACTGTACGACACAAGACAGGACGAAGAAGTCTAACAGGAAGCAAATCTAATTGGGGTACTTCATGTACTTGTTTTAGCCACATCCCCTTCTTAGGCATCATCTGTAGAACACTAGACAAAAATCTGTACAGAGGGTGGAAGGAGTAATGAAGCAACAGCATAAGCTGCCCTGGCTCTGAGGCTATGAACAAGGAAAATTCCCTTCCGCTGTATACACACGGAGGCCACAGCTCCTGCAGTCCCTCGTCAAAGGACACCCAAGTTACCTTAGGCTTGTTACAGTGAGCAATCACTCGCAAGATTCTCTTCTTCAGATCTTCCAAATTGGTCACACTTAGCCTGTTTAGAAAAAGTCAGGCGAGACTGAGGCTCAGTACTTTCGGTGGACCCAGTATTTTCAACTGCCCACCACACAGACCGTCACCCAGCAGACGCACCTGGGGATCACGTCCTTCCCAAGGACAAGTGACACAATGAAGCTCTTGGAGTATTCATAAAGGGATTTGCTGAAATTTCAGAAAAAGGAAAGAAAAGTTAGCTTTATGATTATATTGCCCACAAAGAGCTTCAAAGAGGGAAATTAAGGACCTTTTGCCAGATAAGTGAGAGGCTGGTATTTCCTACAAGTCACTCTGTTCTCTGTCCTCCACAGGTGAGGAGAAATAAAGCTGAGAGGCTTCAGGTAGAGCAATTCATGGCCCTGTTCTCCCAGAGCCACAACATACATTCAGCTGAGATGGTCCACAGCTAAAGCCTCCAACCAGGTCAAGATGGCAGACTGAGCCATGCACTTAGCCTGGGCCCAGCAATCCTACTTCCAGGAATCTCCCTCTCAAAGATGCACAAAAAAGCCATGCAGAAGCCTATTTACTGCAGCACTGTCTGTACTAGCAGAGACTGCAAACGCCCCAAATGTCCACCGTCAAGAGAAATGCAGTGAAGTCATAAGCTATGGCTCAGCCCACAGTGAGGAGTCCTTTGCACTGTAAAAGGAACGAAGATGATCTCTACTGCTGTGGGGTCATGGCCAGGATATACTGTTAAAGTTACAAGATGCAGAACGGCATATATCCTATGCGACCTTTTACCTAAGAAAGGGAGAGGTATACAAATTATATATATAGATATGAAAGAATAATAAAACATAAAAAAATAAAACAATAGAAATAGCCACCCCTGGGTGGAGAAAGGACATTACTGAGAGAACAGGAATGGAAACTAGATGTCTCTCAATGTACCTTTTGAATTGTCTTTGGAACCATGTTAATGTTTTACGTGATTCTAAAACAAAGTTAAATCAAAACAACAAAAGCACTCTCTAAAATCAAAAGCCATATGAAACTCATAGTGTATTAACCAAACAGAATTATTATAAATGACTTTAAAATATCAGTAATTTGACTGTATATCCCTAATAGGAATATATCCTAAGAGCAAAGCAAACTGCAAAGAAATCTCAAACTGTTAAATGCTCAACTACTAGTTGGAAGGTTGGTAATTTGAATCCACCCAAAGGCAGGTTGGAAGACAGGCCTGGCAATCTGTTTCCGAGAGGTCACAGCCTTGAAAACTCTATGGAGCAGTTCTACTCTGCACACACGGGGTCGCCACAAGTCAGAATCAACAAGATGGCAACTAATACAACAACAACTGTTAGATTTAATACTGGTATTACTATTCTGAAACTATGGTTGACTGATTGATAGAGAAATGCAGATAAGTAATGAGGTTAATGTTGACAAGTACCAACATTTCCAGCATAGAAGAAAAAAAAATAATTTCAGTAAATACAAGTATACTATTAAATACTTTAAGTAAAAACCCTGATCTTTACTTTAAATTGGAAGTATCAATATAAACTAAGGATATATTTTCTCTTTGGAATAAAAAAAAAGTATTCCCTGGCGCTTTCCATGACTAGCCCTAGGCAATAAGCACCCTTACTAGTGCCCAATAGTCTCTAAATACCATTTTCCAATAAAAGGAACCAACACTCCTTGGAGAAATGGTTGATTCCAGATATAGAATAGGAAATAAAATTTGAGCCTAGAACACTTCATTGTACCAGAAAGCAAGAAAACTATCAGACAAAAGGGGTTGTGGCCAGAGGATGGAGAAGCCCACTTTGATGGGACAACCACTGACCAAAGATGGGGCAATTTGAACATCAAAAGGATAACTGATGTTAAAAAAAATTAACATCCACCTCTGGAGACTGCTAGAATACCAATTCATTATTCTGAACACTGTTTGTAAATAAAGGGAAACATTCAAGCACTTATGTATTTAACCTGCTCTTCCTGTATGAGCTATACACCTCAGGGTAACCAATAACTGATGAAGAAAACTTCTTTTTTAAAAGTTCTTCAGTTGGTAAGTGCAGAAGGAATGGGAGAAAGAGAATATCACCCTTTTGCAACTCCTGATAAAACAATGTATCTAAGTAATGATCATCAGCTACCAACATCTCAGAGACAACCAGGCAACAAGTGCCCTGATGAGATGCAGGAGGAATTATACACCCTGACCCACAGCGGCCCAAAAAGCCAACCTGAATCTGATCAAATCACAGACAGAACTGCCATTTTCTAGGAAACACAAATAACCGAGGGAATGGACAGAGAAACACATTAAATGATACTATGAGTATATAATAGGCAAAGTGCAGAATGCGGCATGTTCTCCAGAACAAACGGCCTGGCTTCTTCAACACATACAGAAAAATGGAGGAGGAGAGGGAAAATCTATACATTAAAACAGAGCTAAGAGACTAACCCACCAAATCCAACATGAGCACTTGTTTGGGTCTCTACACTTGTCCCAAATTGTCCGTGATGGGCACAAATTACTTCTAGAATCAGGGCAAAAGTTTATATAGAACAGTCCTGGATTAAGTACGCTGAATCAAAAAAGAAAAATGTACTTTTGAACTCCTAAAAAAAATAAATCTTAGAACCATATCATTTAGGAAATCAAAGCTATGGTCAGAGCGATCTAAGAAAGGCCAGTCACTTCCTTCTACAACAGTGCATCAAAACACCAACTTCTCCTGACGAAGATGAAATGATAACCCAGTGACAAATCAAAGATGAGCCCTGACCATATGGCACCTTGTTCCATGCATGAAAACAAAGTTACCTCAGCAGCCCCCGGGGAGGGGAAAAGGCGTAGCATCTGACGTGTGGGTACGTGTTCTTGAGCATGAGGGCCAGCAGGGCTGCAGCGCCGGCCCCCAGGCTGTGACCCACGAGGACAAGCCGGTACTCCTAGAGGACAGAGCAGAGGGGAGAGGCTGAAAATAAGAAACAGCTGATGACAGAGAAAACAAAACAAACTAAAATAAGAGTAAATAAAGTCTCACAGGAGCAACGCTGAATGCCTGGCTCAAAATGCCATCGTTGATGAGTCGTCGGTAAACGTATCTGGCAGCTTGAGAAATTCCCTGAACACACAGACAAAGAAGGTGGCTATTAGTCCTCACACAAGGCAGGTTCAACCCCGACTCAGAAGACAGGGTTATATGTATATATACTTATTTGTGATTCTCAAATATCAGCGTCATGGGACTGACAGCCATGTGGAGTCTGGTCACTGCTGTGTCCCTGGCACCTTGGACAGAATGTGGTATGAAGCAGGAGCTCGGTAAAGATTTGAATAAATGAAAGGATGACATCAAGAACAGTTATATCATGGGGCTTTTTTCTGCAGTTGCACATATGTTGTTGTATGTTTATACTATACTTCACTTTAGCCAAGTCCCCATGGTTGATCAGAGTTGAGTCATAAATGCCTGGTCTTTTTAAGTGACTTTAAAACATAAAGTTCTAAATCAATGACACTGACTAAGCATCTCCTGTTCCTGCAAAGGCAAAACTATGACCATCAGACATCAGTTTTGCAGAGGTCAGATTTTGGCTTAATTTAAAAAATGTGGGGCCCTGCAAGACAGACCCGGTCCTCATCCTATTGCAGTGTCTATTCTAACAAGAAGAGGCAGACGAGACTTTTTGTCAGATGAGGGGCAGTTCTGGATAACCTCTAAAGCCACTGCAAATCCCTAAGATTCAGTAAGTCTGTCTTTCTGCAAAAGGAATGCTGAACCCGGCGGTATACGAGAGAAGCCAAAAGGAAAGCTTCAACATTCTGTGTACATTCTGGCGGCACTTCTTGACAAGCCACAGCTTCCTTTCTACTCTCCTCCAATTAGGCACCTCCGACGTGGCATGCTCAGAGCTGAACACAACATAGGCCACAGCCGCTGCCAGTGAGCCCCCTGGCACAGGCGTTAAACACATGAAATGCCAAGATGATTTTCAGCTGCACAGGTTTGGACTCCGATTCTGTGGGCAGCATTGGCGCCAACCCCCCCGCCCAAGAGTGGAGAACAGATCATGGCCTTGGCCTCAGGCAGCTGCCTTCCAGGCGCAGGCGACAGCAGTCCCTGCAACTGTGAATACCCAGTGCTTGGGGGAGGCCCGGTGAAGAGCCCTCAGCTCATGGCTCCATGAAGCCTTTACCTGTGGCAAACACCTGCGAGACCAGAACTGCAGCCAAGACCACACATGGTGGACACTGAGGACCACTGTGGCCGGCTGGGTGCTGTGCCCCGTGACAACCTGACATCAACAAGACCACGGTTTAATTATTTCCTTTGTTTTTCTTCACCTATGTGCACCCAATAATAGTTAAATTGGAGTTTTTTGTGAATCAAGGCACAAAAAGACAGCTAAGGGCTAAAGAAAAAGAGTATACTTTCCTAGGGGACTATCCAGCTTCTAATTGGTAGCAGAAAAAAAATGCCTACATTTTTTGCTAGTTCTTGAGAAGCATCAAGGCAGGACACGCGTTCCCACACCTGCAGCTGCCCTCTTTCCGAAACACTTTTTTTTTTTTTAAATTAAGCATTTTATTTAAAAAATAATTACTACAGAAGTAGTACATGTTTTGGTTTAAAAAACACAACACAAGAAGTGTATAAAGAAAAGTAAAAGTCCTGGCCCCCACCTCTTACTTCCTGAAGCTTCTCCTCAGAAGTGACCTCTGTGAATTTTTGGGAGGGACACATGCCAGACTCTCCCCTACATGCTGAAAACTGCTCTGGGCAGGCAGCTTTCCGTTCCTCTGGAGGCGCTGACAGATCCCCGCCCAGAGTCCACATGCACAGCGCAGTAAGAGTGAAACCAAGCCCCCGGGTGTTGCTATATCTGCACAGAGAACTTATGGCGTGAATGCAGGAACAGCTCACAGCGTCCGCCTCTCAGGAGAGGTGGGGGGTGGAGGGACATGACACAGACTCATTGTTCACTGTATACTGCTTTGTATTGTACCAAATTTTTTTTTTCACCGTGAGAACGTATTACTTTAATTGAGAGGGAAAAAAGCATGCGCTCTGAGCCACAGATCTGGGCTCAAATATTCAGTCTGACATTTATTTCCTATGTGGACTAAAGCAAGTTAATCTCCCTGAACCTCAGTAACTTTCTCTAAAAGACCCCGTGGGGCTGCTGTAAGAATTAGCAATGAAGAATAAAAGCCCGCATTCAGCCAGCACTTGGCATGCATGAGTATCTGGGATGTGGTGGCATTAATGGGAGAGATCCAGAGTTGGAAACTCCTGGCCCCTCGGAGTTTCCCCTTCATGGAACACTCCAGACCACAACCCCGGGGCCTCTACCTTGTGCGCCACACAGTCCTGTAACTCGCAGCCTAAGTCCAGGGTCTCGCTCTCTGCAGACAGATCGGTGAGGATGTCCTATAACAGAACACAGTAAGGGGAGAGCCCATCACTCAGGAGTTCAGGGTGGTGGGTGGTTGTCGCCATCCAAGCTGATGGGGAGTCCCTGTCCCCACAACACCCCCTCCTGGGATCAGCAGGGGGTGAGTCTCCCTAGTCAGACAGCAGAGTGACACCTGGACTTGGGAGAGAAGCTGGCAACGAAGCACCCGGTGCACAGCCAGCTCTGGGCCAGGCTTGAACTGTAGGGGAGACCCCCGGACGTCCCTCACTACACACGCTTTCTAAGTGTCCGTGAAGCCCAAAGCTCGTGCCAGGGCTCTGAGCAAAGTATGTTCCTGTCCTCAAGGGGCTCAGTCAACGGCCAATAGAAATCTAAGAGAGTATGAGGCGCATTAGACCGGAGGACGAGGGTGAGCACTGGTGGGTGGAGCAGGAGCTGGGGGGCTGCTGGGGCCAGGCCACGCGCACCAACAAAGCTGTGACACAGAACCTGAACTTCAGACTAAAAGTGTGGGAAGTTGCCAGTGGTTTCTGAGGAGTGCTACGACCTGACCCATGTTTTAGCAAGAGCGTTCTGGACGGTATAAAGGACAGACTGGGGTGATAGGACTAGAGACAGGGCCCAGGTAGGTCTGGGAAAGGACAGAGTCTGAGTCTCCTTGCATTTCTGGGTCAGCAGAGAAATAAGAACCAGGAAATGAGACTGAGGAACGACCAAGAAGAAACCAAAAAGAGCAACACAGAGATGGACAGGAGGTTTCAAAAGGAAGAAAGTGCCTTAGGGGCAGAGGAATCTGGTATGAGGAAGGCAGAGGGATCGCTGGGTCTGGGGATCAATAAATGGCGGTTTTCACTGGACCCTGAGGGGAGCAGGCACACGGGGACTCGCGGGGTAAACGACGGAGTCCCCCAGCAGGCGCACCAGGCCCGGTGTGGACCAGGGCAGGAACAGGGTGGAGTAGATAAGACAGTTGTGTGATTCTGGCCAGCAACACCGGACTTCTGTCCCATCTGGCTGTGGGGCTTTGGGTACAGAAAACTGGAGGGTAGGGTCACCCAAGTCAGGGCTGGCCAGGCACGCCAAGGGAAGTCAGGTGGGAAGGGAGGCAAGCAGGTGTCCCTCTAGGAACTCCTCTGCTGGGAGCCAGACCTACTGCCATCCGAGTCTGATGTCTCCCCATTAAAAGGAACAACCTCGTCCATTTTTTCACAAAGGGAATATTTCACAGTGCAGATTCACTTCCCCGTTTCATATCCCCAGTAAGTCCCGTTTCCTTGTGTCTAATGCTGTCACTTAACAACGGTTCTTCTTGGTGCCGGCACAGGACCTCTTGGCGCCCACCCCCGCCTCAAGGTGTAACACGGCAGGCAGGCCCATTACCTGGAGGGACATGGTTCCTCTCACAGCAACCACAACAGACTCTTTCCTGTGATCCAGAGCCACTAGAAAGGGAAGCTCATACACCTGAGGGGCAGAGAGACAGGCATGAGGCCTAAATATGAAAACATGCACCTAGTGATATGAACGAGCCCGTTCCAGGATCTCTGATGATATAGCAGCTTACTGCTGCCACGAAAACCTGAGACCTGTAACACAGAAAGAAGGGCACACGAACCTCTCTCTCTTCTCAGCCTCATTATAGAGTAGGATGAGTTTAATACTCTATAAATGAAAACATGCCGTCATCTGCAAAAGCACCTCTTATTCTTGCTCTTAGCTTTCCTCCGACCTCTACTATGTTGTCGTAGAGGGAAGAAGATCTAACGTTACCTCGTTTTTGTCCCCAGCATCACCAGGGAGACAATGGATACACTGAGTTCTGTGGTTATCAACTACACGCCACCCCTCCAGCCAAGGACTAGCAGGTGCTGTTTGTTCACCAGAGACCCTCTTCAGTCACCACCAGCCTGCTACCTACTAGGGCGGGACCAGTCTCATCAAGCACAAGGTCTCACCAGTCAGAACCCTTCCAGAGTTACCTACTTTGTATAAGTCTAAGTAGGGGGTGCAGACCTGGGCGGGAGGGGAAGCGATAATGCATTCGGCTGCCAATTGAAAGGCTGGATGTTCAAGTCTACCCAAAGGCACCTCGAAGACAGTCCTGGCAATCTACTTCCAAAAAGTCAGCCTCTGAAAACCCTATGGAGCACAGTTCCACTGTGACACACGTGGGGTCGCCAGGAGTGGGAATCGACTCGATGGCAACTGGTGACAAGTTGAGGTACAAAGGTTTTGGTCTTGTATAAGCATCCACTATTGTTTAGAACCAGCCAGCTAAGATCTGTAATTGCAGGCTCATGCCTTCAGAGTCAGAGTCCTGAGAGATCACTACAAGGGTGCTGGAATTGGGCTGACCCGCCTGGGAACTCGGCCCTCAAGCACATGTCCCCAGTCCTCTCCGTCTCTTCATCTTTGAAGAGGATACGAGATCACGAACCCTCAAGGCTGGTGTGCAGACTCAGAGGAGAAAACGTCTGGCTTGTGGTCGGCAATCGATAAATGGTAGCAATTTATGAGGATGATGGCCCCTTTTTATGGTGAAAGTCACCTATCTGGAGCAAGCAGAAAAGACTGCTGATTGCATTTTCTCTGCTTCTACCAGGGAAATTCTCACACGATTAAATTGTGTGTGGACTCCTTGAAGGCACTCACAGAACAGACAGAAACTTTGTGAAAAATTCTCTTTAGACATATCAGGTCTTTCTTCCATCACCACTCAGTAAAGGGCAATGCAGAGGTTGTTGGTGGCCCCTAAACTGAGGACACTGAGAGAATCCTGAGCCAGTGCTCTCGGCCCAGATATTCTGCCTGCGCTGGTCTGGTGTGGCCTCGGCATCAGGATTGTTGAAAGCTCTCCAGGTGATTCTAAACGCAGTTGTTTAGGAGCCAATGGCTAGAGAGCAGTGCATTAGGGTTCTCCATTGTCTGCACCCTGGAATCACCCGAGAGCTTAAAATTCTAAGCCTGGGTCCCATCTCCAGAGATTCTGAGTTGACCGGGGCTGTGGCCTGGGCTTCCAGAGTTCTAGAAGCACCTCTATGTGATTCTATTAGGCAGAAAAGGTTGAGAATGGCTATACATCAATAGCGCTCAAATTGAGAAACACCTGGAGAGCTAAGATGCGCCACTGAGGCTTGACATAGGATGGGGCCTAGCTCCTGTAGTTTCACCAAGTTCTCCAGGTGATTCTCACACCTACCAACTGTACAAACCACTGTGCTCCCATTGATGGAACTCAGACCCAGGAACAAGGTGACTGAACCCCAGAAACCTGTGTGGGATTAATACCAAATGCTACTCATTGTTCAACCATAAAAGATGGGCTTGTGTGAGAAACATAGTTTTGTTCTATCAGTTTTGCTCTATCTTATATTAAACCTGGGTCAACCTGGATCCATGGACACGGACAGGATTCAAAGGGATCTGAGAACCCCTAAAGTCATATGTAAAACTTGGGGTGTGTTTGTGTATGTGTGTTTAAACACACTTTTCTGGGGAAACAATTCACAACTTCCACGAGAATCTCAAAGGACTCCCAGGATCCAAAAGGAAAACCACTGTCTGATTCTAAACACAATGGGAAAAGTACTGAAAACGTTGCCTCTCAGGTACCTTGTCATGGAAGCTTATGTGGATGAAGTCCCTGTACTGCAGCCCCGTTGTCTGCAGGATAGAGCCAAAATGACAGTTGAGCTGATCACCTCCAACCAACTCATACTCAGTTGTTCTGCTTCTGCAACTAAAAAAAGGGCAAAAGTGTTACTGTACCAATCTGAGCTCTCTACGAAGAAACATCATCCTCACTGTCACGTTTCCCCAGCAAACATGAGGATTAGAGTTTACAATGTTCACGACTGAGTCTGGCTAACACATAGTGGCCTTTAAAAGATAAAAGATTTTTCGATGTGTACCTTTTACAAGAGTTTTGCTCCTAGAGTCATGTTAATGTTTTACACGTTCAAAAAATAAATTTAATCAACAAGGATGGGTGAGACCTTAGAAGTGAATGCCAAGAGACACAAATGAATCAAACTATTTCAAATTAATATCAAAACCACACTGAAGGAGACACAAATAACATAAAGAACTAATCCCAGTAAGTTCTGAACACAGTACTCAATGTCTGAAAACAAAAAGAACGGCAAACAAATCTCACACACTATGAAGTCAATGTGGTTTTGGTAGCAGTATGGGGTATAACAGTTCTGAAACCATTTTGGGAGTACTGAGGGCTGTTGTGGAGTGCCAGGGTTCTCTCTGTGGAAGGACACAGAGACAGACACAGTATGGGAAAAGCAAGGAAAGACTCTGTGACACTGGACTGGAATTAAAAGACATCAGTATAAATTCGTGACTTTTAAAATAAATACGTATTGATTTGAATCACAAGAAATTGCTACTTCTCTCCAACTCTGTCCACTAAAAAGGCCCAGAAGCATGGGCACACCTACCACTCAGAGTCTGGTTTCTAAATACCATTCTCTACACTAGAAGAAGAGTGTGCCTTGAAGAAATTATTCCAGGGAAAGTACAAGATAAGCCTGTAATATCTTGTTATGTCAAAAAATAAGGAAGTGCTCAAAAAGCAACAGGGACATATCAAAAGGATACAGCAGCCAGCATGAAGGGCATCAAATGAATATACTTACTACAAAATGAACAGTAATGAATTATAACCCATTGAATAAAATCAGAGGCTATGAACCCATACTGATAATAAATAGTAGGGAAGAAAAAACTCTTCTTTAAAGTAGAATGCTAACTAATGTACAAAAAATGATGAATTTAGAAAAATCACCACTTTGCAACCATCCTAGTAATAATTGATTTAGATAAGAATCATCAACGGATGCTATTGGATGAAAGTTTGAAGAGGAACAGAATCCTTAAATGTTCTCAAAGTATCTCCCCAAAGATGACTTCTTATTTACAAAGGGAAGAGAGAGAACTCTTACATGGAGAAACCCGGCAGACATCTTAACCAAGTGATCAGTTTTAACATCACTAACAACAGAACAAACTACCACTATGTGTCTCCTGATGAGCTACTAAGGAGGACACATCCTTGTATAGCATTTCTGCCACAAATGCCTAACTTGAACCTAATCATGAGAAAACCGTCAGACAAATGCAAACGGTGGGACATTCCACAAAATAATCTGGGCTGTACTCTTCAAAATGTCAGTATCATGAAAGAGAAAGACAGGCTGAGGAACTGTTCCAAACTGAAGGAGACTAAGAAGACATGACAATTAAAGGCAATGTGTAATCCTGGATCAAAGGAAAAATTGCTATAAAGGACACTACTGGGACAATTGCAAAAATCTGAATATTAACTGTAAATTAGCTCATGATCAATGGTGACTTTCCTGAATCTTATAACTGCACTCTGGTTATGTAAGAGAATGTCCTTGCCTTTAGAAAATATGTGCTGAAGAAGTTATAGATAAAGGGGCATAAAGTCTGCAACAAAATCTCAGATGGTTCAGGGGGAAAAAATGTATATACCGAGAGAATGATATGGCACAAGTGACAAAAATGAGTCACAACTGGTGACTCTGGAGAAAGGATATGTGGGAGTCCCTTGTACTATTCTTGCAAGTCTTTGAAATATTCCAAAATAGAAAGTTTTTCTTCTTCTTTTTTTTTTTTTAAATAGGGAAATGTAAGTTTTTTAGAAGATAAAGCACAGGCACCCCAGCAAGTCACATCCAGAAGGCAGACTAGTACCTCCGACTGTGTCCACCTACCAGTCCCCACCGATCTTGCAAAACCCTGTGAATGGGTTTCTGTAGATATAGAGGGGCCAACCATAGGCAGCTGCTGCAAACTGCATGTAATGATGGCAATTTTCTAATTCTGCATCCAAATCAGCTTCCTGGAAGAGAAGGAAAAGAGATTTGTGTTTAGGGGACCCTATTATGGAGAGGATGGACACACTAAAATCTTAAACCTGAACTCAAATCCCTGATACTTCCCTCTTTTTCCTCAGGGAACAGACCTCTCAGAGGACTTCCACAGGGAAAACTGGGCCTTAAATACAGACTGAAACTGCCTCCTCATTTTAGGGGAATGGAGCAACGCAGTGGGGATTAACAGCAGAAGAGACTAAAGATACTTTCTAACTCCTGGTGAAATAAGCTGGTGACTGCCTGCCTGGATGCATGTACACACTAGCAGATTTCCATGCCAAGAACTGGGGTGCGGGGGAGGGAGGGGTTCTTAATAAGGGGCAGAAAAATACATGCAGGCTATGTGCAATTTTCTCTTTCAAAAGCATTAAAAGTCTGTGGCATGAAAATGACCATCAACAAAGCTGAACTGTTCCGGCTCCCCACACCCAGGGAAGAAAGCCAACACTCCCTGGGAGACTTGAGTCCCTTCCAGGAGGGATTTTTCTGATGTGCAGCATCCAACGGCCAATTTCCTAAAACAGAATGCTGTGAAAACACGATGGGTGGTGAACAGGGCAGGAACGTGCTCTACTATCTGAACCCCAAGCGAGGGGGAGACGCCTCACCTAACAGGTGACCAACTACAACCAACAGAAGCCGCAAATCAGATTCCAACCAAGTGCTACTGAAATTGCTACCTGTCAGTTGTATATTCTGTAAAACCACACACAGGTGTAGATGTCCACAACTCTACAATCCAAGAGAAACACGGGCTCACCTGGGACGTCCCTGAGGAATGGCTGATCACCTCAGCAGGCTCCTGCTTATCCCTGATGTTGTCCTGTTGCTGATGGAGCAGGGTGAGGCCCGCCGCGATGTCGCTGGGCACCAGATCAGTGTCCTGGATGGGCAACCACGAGGGCTCATTAAGCAACCCGGGAACTGCCAATGAGTTCCTGAGAGTTCAGTTTTACAGCATTCTGACATACACACACACATGAACAAAGGTATTCTAAACGACACCGTTCCTTGCAGGACTTCTTCTATACATGATTGAGCATTTTTTTTTTTTACTATCCCTCCCTCACACAAATCCACTGAAGAACATAAAATCGTTGCTGATCTAAAATGGATCCTTGGTGGCACAGTGGTTAAGAGCTCCACTGCTAACAAAAAGGTTGGCAGTTGGAATCCACCAGCTGCTCCTTGGAAACTCTATGGGGCAGTTCTACTCTGTCCTATAGGGTCACTATAAGTCCGAATCGACTCGACAGCAACAAGTTTGGGTTTTTTTGTTTGCCTTAAAATTTCACTCCAAGTGACTTTAGCTATTTTTAACCTACTTCAAATCTTTTGTAAAGTTGGGGAATAAATGAATGGATAAATTCCACATCTTTGTAGTAAGGGCCAATCTTAGCCCAAATTTATACTCTCATTTCTCAAGATTCTGGAAAGATTTTGTTGAAACAGACTCCATGGCAGAAATTTATGAGACTGAACTTCCACTCGCAGGGTACAGCAAGCCTCCGAAAGAACCCAGAACTAGTAAAGCAACAGAGTTAGTCCTCTTGAGCCTGCCCTTGCCCTTTTACTTCAGGACAGATATGGAGGAGTCAGGAACCCTCAGCCTCCCCCATGCACCTCTAACTCATTAGAAAGGGCTATGCACCGGCCTCCTTCCGAATAGCTTAAGAGGAAGTCGAAGCACTTCTTTAAAGTTATTTACAGGTCACACCTCTCTGATCCCCACATGGGGCTGTGGCAATGGCCCAGTGCCGGGCTACAGGGCCAGCCCAGAACTGTGTGAAGCCAGATTGTACCAGAGATGGAGACAAAGACACGGGCAGGTGTGCAGCATGGCGCGACAGCTCCTCCACCGGCCTTACTTAGTCTTCACACTGAACCCAATAACAGTTGATCAGAGGACATGACGGGAAAAGGCAAAATAACACATTGGGGGTGAAAGAAAAAAAAGTATTCCCAAACCACTGGAGCAATCGCTCTAGAATGATAGCACTCTTCTGCACTGCGATAATCTATCCAAACTTTCCTTCAAAAACAGAATATTCTGCCATTTCAAACATGACATAAAGCCGTTTAAGAGGCCAATGTCTGAACGACCTTGGGCACATACTGACACTGCCTACTCCGGTATCTGCTGAGCACCAACCAGCTGGACAGAGGACACAGGAAAAGGCCATTGGCTTCCAAAATGTGCAGGTTCCATTATTTCATTCCTTAAAAGCAAATTCAAAATCTTGACAGTGTAATGAACAGGTGTCAATACAAGATGCACCCGACCAGAAAGGTGGGGTCTGAAAAACACTTAGTTGCTCCCAGAGTACCCACTCCCGGCAGAACACCTCCCGCCGCCCCCTACACTCCACGACACCAAGTTCTCACCAGCTGCTTTATGTGAACAAGGGGGAGTGGCTCAAAGGGCAGTGTACTCATCTTAACACAAGAGGCATTTACTTAAACAGAAAAAAGACCAAACCAGACCCCTTCGGCTTACTGAAAAGTAGGTTGAGAAAAGCTCTGCCGTACTCGAAAAAGCAACTCGAGTATGGTCGTCTTCCCCAATGCAACAGCACAAGAGCTTGACTCTGGTTTCCCACACGCTTGTAGCTGCTGTCTTCAGGCCATTAAATAACTGGCTTGAGTCATGACTATCCAGGTGACTGGGACCAGCAGAGGAATATGGAGCCATTTTCCCCCCCAGTGGGTCAAAGACAATGATAATGGTAATCACAGTGGAGGCGATGATAATCCAACTGCAAAACAGAGAGAGGGAAAGGCTTGGTGACAGTGGGCCTGACGTGCAGGTACTGGAGCCACAGCCACCCTCCTTTGGGTTGTTTTTGCACGTACACAACTAAGGCTCCAGTTACTGAGGAGGGCACGGACGTCCTAGAACCTGGCTGCAGCAAGCAACTCGTTTCTTCTAGAAAGTTCCTCATAAGCCCATGACTAACCCAGGCCCCACAAGAGCAAAGCCCTAAAAGTAAAGAACTAAAAAAGAAAAAAAGGAGCTGTCTGGGCACAGGAGCAGCTGCAATTTGTTCTCCACGGCCCCCTGACACACTGCATGAACCAGGCCCTTACTTCTTGGTAAAACCAAGAGAATCTTGCCACGTCACAGGATATTCTGATAGGTCTTTCGTCCATGTGTTTAACTACTCACTGACTGCCCACGATTTGGAGGCACTGAGGACTCATGAATGCATGTGCTACTGAGGAGATGAACCTCCAGGAAGTTGACTACAGTTGACTGGCCGTGTGATCATGGGAAGGCAGGGACAGCAGCAAGTCTCCTTGTTACAACACAGGGGATGTAACTAGATCATCTCTAAGAGTTTCAGCCTGGAAAATGTTAAAACCTTATCATTCTGGGAAGCCCTGGTGGCAGAGTGGTTAAGAGCGCAGCTGCTAACCAAACGATCGGCTGTTTGAATCCACCACCCACTCCTTGGAAACCCTATGGAACAGTTCTACTCTGTCCTATAAAGTCGCTATGAGTTGGAATCGACTCGACGGCAACAGATTTGGTTTTCTGGTTTTTTTTAAATCATTCTGGAGTACAGTTCCCTGTCAAAATTACTGACACTGCATTTGTTCTCATTCTACCTTCAGTTTTGGCCCTTGCTTTGGTCTTCAGTTTTCTTGCTTATTGTAAGAGAAGGGAGTGCAGAACAGTGTGAACCCATAACGGGGGAAATCACATCAACAAGTGCATAAGGGAAGACGGATTCTTTCTTATGTCTAAAGAAGCATCTCTCTAAACTCTCCTGATTTACTCAAAACGTCCAATTTCCAACCGTTTGAGGAGAGCTGCACAGTGTTGTGTCGAGTTACTCAGGAAGGTTTACCAACATCTCAAATGCATTTGTGACAAAACAGAAGGCCTCACCTGACAACGACAGTTGCAATGATGCCATTCACAACAGTCCTGTCACACTCAACTCCTTGTATCCAGGCAGCCCCCAGAGATGCCCAGACTACCTCTGGCAGAAAGAGCGCTAGACGGATGTACAGCAGCTTAGACATAGATTTCCGTGGTCCAGGGTTACAGATGGTTCCTGAAATACAGAGAACATTCAGACTGGGCACTTGCCTCCTCAGAGGTGAAAAGTTTCCTTTCTACAAAAGTTCAGATATCAGAGCACATGTTTGTACGATAAGCACACTCACCCCTGACTTTTTCTATTTGTAACTGGCAAATAGAAAGTGAGGCACAGAAAGCATAGCAAAATGTCTCAGGTTCATTTTTTAGACTTCCCAGGGATTAAACACACTCCTGGGTTCTAACTAGGGTGACCACATAATCTGTCTAAATTAGGATACTTCTGACAGTCTAAGGGGGCACTATTAATAACTATGCTGGGACAACAAGCACAAAACAGAACGGTCCCAGGGAAAACAGGACATATGGTCTCCCAAGTTCTAACAGCCAGGAAAACAAGCTCTACCATCTAGTTAAGGCCTCTGTTGTTCCCAGCACATCCCAAACACCTTCTAACCATTATTCCTTAATCTTTACAAAGACTGCAATATGGTCGTTACTCCCATTTTACAAATGACGAAACTGAGGCTCAGAGAGCTTAACAGCTACTTGCTAAGACATAAACTGGGTCCGCACGGCCTGGCCCTTGGCCTTATCCATGTCGCGTGGGTCTCACCTTAGAGAAGCAAACAATTCTGATGTGCAGGGCCATGTGAAGACGCCTAGCACTTAGATGACAGTTTACTGTATTTGTAAAACAAATCCAAGTATCAGCAGAGGACTGTGTGCTTTAGTTCTTGATAGAAAACACCGATTCTCTTCCCTTGGGAAAAAGTTTGATAAACACTAATCTAAGTAACATAAAAACACCACATGGTTAAAACAAAAACAGTGACTGGAAAAAATCTAAGATCTAAAGAATGATTTGGTAAGAAAAGGCCTTTTAAATTCCAAAAATGATTTTTTTTTAGAATTACTTAGAGTCTGTTAGGCACTGCTATGGCTTGAACTGTGTCACCCCAAAAGATACTCTGAAGTCCTAACCCTTGGTACCTGTGAATGTGACCTTATTTGGAAATAACAGGGTCTCTACAGATGTAATTAGTTAACAGGAGGTCATACCGGAGTAGGGTGGGCCCTAATCCAATATGACTGGTGTCCTTATAAAAAAGAGAAGAGACAGATACAGAGGGAAGATGGTCATGTGGAGACCATGGCCAGAGACTGGAGTGATGCAGCCACAAGTCAAGGAACGCCTGGGCTACCGGCAGCCAGGAGAGACAAGAAAGGATCTTCCCCTAGAGCCTTCAGAGAGAGCGTGGCTCTGCCAACACACTGAATGCAGACTCCCAGCCTCCAGAACTGTAAGACAATCAATTTCTGTTGCTTTAAGTCACACAGTTTGTGGTACTTTGTTATGGCAGCCTGAGAAAACTAATACAGTCATCCCTTGGTATCCGTGGGGGATAGGTTCCAGGACCCCCCATGGATACAAAAATCTGCAAATGCTCAGGTCCCGTATATAAAATGGCATGTAATCTACACATATCTTCCCATATACTTTAAATCATCTCTAGATTACTTATAATATCTAATACAATGTAAATGCTATGTAAATAGCTGTTATGCAGTACTGTAATATTTAGGGAATAATGACAAGGAAAAAAAGACCATTTTTTTTCCCGAATATATATATATTTTTTTCAAATATTTTTGATCTGTGGTTTGTTGAACCCATGGATATGAAACCTGCGGATATGGAGGTACGGTAACGGTTTGGTTTGGTTTTTTGGAGTGTATAACAATAGCCAATCAGCCTGGGAGAAACAGAAAGCAATATGGGCATACATACTACTTCCTAAAGGGCTGGGATTCTTAATAAGGAAATACTGCAATACTGTCAGTAGTACCTGGACTTGAAATTCCAACAGTCATGATAACTATCAATAACGCACTCTGTTGCCATAGAGTTGATTCTGATTCACAGCTACCCTATAGGATAGAGTGGAACTGCCTCAGAGGGTTTCCAAGGCGTAATCTTTATGGAAGCAGACTGTCACATCTCTCTTCCATGGAGTGGCTGGTGGGTTCGAACCACCGACCTGTTAGCAGTTGATTGCTTAACTACTGCACCACCAGGGCTCCTTGTTAATGCACTAGTGAAGTAAATACATGAAGAGGGAAGCAAGCAAGGGAGTTATTCTGTGTCATGGATTGAATTATGTACCCCTAAAAATGTGTGTCTCAGTTTGACTGGGCCATGATTCCCAGTATTGTGTGGTTGTCCCCCATTTTGTGATTGTAATTTTATTTTAAAGAGGATTAGGATGGGATTGCAACACCCTTACTAAGGTCACATCCCTGATCCAATGTAAGGGGAGTTTCCTGCACCACCTTTTATCTTACAAGAGTTAAAAGGGAAGCAAGCAGAGAGTTGGGGACCTCATACCACCAAGACAGCAGCGCCGGGAGCGAAGCGTGTCCTTTGGACCTGAAGTTCCTGTGCTGAGATGCTCCTAGACCGAGGGAAGACTGATGACAAGGACTTTCCTCCAGAGCCGACAGAGAGAAAGAAAGCCTTCCCCTGGAGCTGACGCCCTGAATTTGGACTTGTAGCCTACTAAACTGTGAGAGAATAAATTTCTCTTTGTTAAAGCCATCCACTTGTGGTGTTTCCATTATAGCAGCACTAGATGACTAAGACATTCTAATTATGGTTCCAGAAAAGAAACTAGATAATAAAGAAAATCAGTGTGTTCGTATATATGTGTGTGTGTGTATGTGCACACGCGGGTGTACAAACACATACACATGTTCATACATATACATTTACATACATATAGTTATGCCTGCCCAGAAACAGCATGGGTTCCTCTCACCAAATCCTAAACCCCAGATAGAGTCGCAAGCATGGACTGGCTGTGACAGTAGGTACTGTCATGCCGATGGCCCTGTAATTAAGGAGCACAGCTACATTCCTGAGTGGAATGTCCTCAACACAGCCTTCCTTAAGTACCCTGACTGTCTTTCATAAGGCCCAGCCAGTTAAGGCAGAGCAACAAAAAGAATCTTTCTGTTAAACACCTCAAGTCGTTGCAGGAACCTTCACTAGCACAAGAAGAGCAATGAGCTCTTGAGATACAAATGCAGATGAGATGCCAGGAGATGGCCTACAATCATACCCAAACGTGGCATGCCGAGGGTGTTCTTATATAAATCAAAGGCTGTCATCACCAGGGTGGACCTTTCCCAATTAAACCTCCCACATGGTAGGAACAATACAATGCTGTCTGGGAAGTTCTCGAATAAAAAAACAGAGGCTACCACAGCAATATCAGCAGATTTTTTTCCCCACGGAGTTGTACTTCTGACCAAGCAAAAGAGGAGCAGTAAATACACAAACATCAGATTTTGGGATAAAGGGTGACTGAATTGTACTTGTTCCAAAGAGTCTTACAACTGTGGTGTTTGTTTTGGAGAGGTATGCTAGACAAAAGCTAAATAAATATTGCCTTTTTGCTCAAATGACAGATTATCAAGATGACTTATGAAACAAAAGGGGCAAGGTAAATTACCCATGAATCAAGAATAAGATTTGACAATTGTGCTAATAGTTACTTAAAAATATACGTAAACTTAGCAATTTGTAAACAAAGAAACAAACTCACTGATTTTGGGAAGGTAACACGTATAAATGATGTAATGTTCAAACAGTTCAAGTAAGTACAAAGAAAATATTAAGCCTTCCCACAACCCCTGGGTCCCAGTTCTTCCTTTCCTTTCCCTAGAAGTAAACTAGTTACTTGTATCTCCTCCCAGGGATAGTCTCTGCATAACGAAATGTCTATCTCCTTAAGAAAAATGTAACAAACTATATACAACAATGCCCCCACCTCACCACACTGGAAATCATTCCTTATCTGTTCACTAAGTATTTTCTCCTTTGTAACAGACCCATAGTAGGCCATCACACCTAACCTGCATCCTACTGACAGACACTTAAAACCAAACCCATTGCCACTGAGTTGATGTGATTCTTAGCGACCCTACAGGACAGAGTCAAACTGCCCCACAGGTTTTCCAAGGAGCAGCTGGTGGATTCCAACTGCCGTCAGAAGCTTAACCACTGTGCCACCAGGGCTCCAACGGGTACTTAAGCTTCTCCAATCTTTTGTAAATATATACAAAAAACTGATATGCACACGTGCATGCCTGTGCAGACACACAAAAATTGGCCTCCAAAGAGATTAAATCAATTTACACTTCTACCAACAAAATGAGGTGCCGTTTCTGCATACCCTCACCAACTCAGTGTACCAGCTAAGTGAATTTTCCTTACTGTGACTGAGATTGAACACCTTTTATACACCTAAAAGTCATTTGTAGTTTCTTTACTGTGAATTGTCTGTTCATGTTCTTTGCCCATTTTTCTATAGACTATTCATCTTTTTCTTGTTTTTGTTTGTTGCCATTGAGTTGATTCTGATTCATGGCGACCCCATGTGTGCAGACAACTGCTCCATAGGATTGTCAAGGCTGTGACCTTTCGGAAGCAGATCACTAGGGCTGTCTTCCAAGGCGCCTGTGGGTGGGTTCAAACAGCCAACCTTTTGGCTAGTTGCTGTTAGGTGCTGTTGAGTTGATTTTCGATTCACAGCCATCCCGTGTGACAGACCAGAACTTCCCCACAGGGTTTTCTTGGCTGTATGCTTTATGGAAGCAGATCGCCAGGCCTTTCTCCGATGCTTAACCGTTTGCAACACCCAGGGACTCCTGTTTATTTGTAGAAGCCCTTATACATTAAGGCGATTGGATCTTTGTCTCATGTGTTATAAACATTTTTCCCATTTGCCTTTTTATTTTTTTAAACTTTCTTTATGGTATTCACACATTGTTTTTAAAAAAGGCATATGCTATTATTTGTAACAAATTGGGAATTAAGCCGACATGTTTTATAAAACATTGCTTTCAGTTTAGTTGGGATATCTCTAGCCACAACTAACAGAAAATCCAACTCAAACTGGTTTCGAAACAGTAAGTACAGGAAGTCCAGAGGCAGGCCGGGTGTCAGGCTGCCCTGCCCAGTGGCCCCGGCTCCACCTCCCTGGGATTCTTATGGCTTGGCCCTCCCTATACTCAGATTGGGCTCTGACTGGAGATACAGCTGCAATCCTGCAGCTCATCCGTGCACAGCACCATCCAGAGGGAAAACAATAGCTGCTTCTGGATCTTTCCTACAGGAGCAAGGAAAGACTTTCCCAGAACATCCCAGCAAAGTCTCCCTGAATTTCACTGGCCCCAATTTGGTGCCATGTCCACTCCTGAACACTGGGATCACTCCGGGAGTTGGCACTGGACTGACTTCTCTGACACATACTTGGTATGTGACAGGTGGAGGGCAGTCCCGAACAAAACCAAGTTCTATTTGGAGGTGGTGGTTGGAGAGGCAACTCAAAACACCCCTGTGATATGCAAATGTTTCTGAGCTCTGCGCAATGAGTGTATGGCGGGGCAGGAGTTATGCAAATGTCTAGAAGGAGAAGCTAAGTGAACATGGGTACCCATCACAGGGCTGTGACTGTACCCGATACCACCAAAAATATCTGAAGAAAAACAAACATTTAAGGAAAAAAGAAGTTTACACTTAATTCTTCCAGTCTGAATCTATCACTACAGTGGTCTAACCAGAAGGGAGGTGAACAAAAAGGACAAATAAACTAGCTAATGTTTGATCTGAAATGACACCACAGTAAATTCTTTACCTTTTAGAAATCCTGCTTTCATTGAAAAACTCCAGACTGCCAAAGCTCCACGCGCACATTAAGTTTCTGCCTCTTTAGCATCCAGCACCAATGACAATCCAGACTCGGAAGACTGACACGGACCACAGATCTGGGCCTTCTTTGATCCAGACCCCATGTACCATATTTTTATGCAAACAACGTGCGCCTTCTACATTTGTTTGCCAATCACTTTCTGTCCCAGTGAGGTATATTCATAAATGCTGCTATGCCAATTTTTTTTACGTGTTGCTGTTAAAAAAAAAAAAAAGCACAGTATGCTTATGAAAATACCTTGGAGGAGGAGGAAGCGACTGGCAAACAAACGTAGAAGGTGTACGGTATTTGCGTAAAAATATGGCACTTATGACTAGAATCGATACTAAACTACAGGAGAGCTCTATTTCCTATATATTACTAGAGTAAGTGGGCACATTCACACTTCTTGGTCATCCCCAAAACCCTAAGCTCTTTTTCACATGAAAACACTTTGACATGGGCATCTCTCCCCTCAACATTTCTCCCCATGAACTATCATCTTATAATTTTCAGCCCATCATTCCAAAGGGTTAAGATCTTGATTCCGTCACCCTGTCCATCTGCCACCTCCTCCCAGCTTTATTATCATCATCATCTATAATCTGACAGGCATGCCTCCTACATTCCCATTCAGGCAGTCATAAAACACTAAAATTAAAATGTATACTTGGATGGTGTATAAGGGTTCTAGTTTCTCTGTGTCCTCACAAACACTTGCTATCTGACTTTTTCATTATAACCATTCTCTTTGGTGTGAGTTGGTTACTTCATTGTGGTTTTGGTTTGCACTTCCCTGACAGTTAATCATAGGGAGTAACTTTTCATGTGTTTATTGGCCATTTGCGTATCTTTGAAGGAATGTCTAGTCAGATACTTAGCCCAATTTTAAATTGGGTTATTTGCGCTTCTGTTATTAAGTTGTAAGGGTTACAACCAGGGCTTTGAATCGGTTCTTCCTGGTTCAATCACGGCCAAGGAAGAGACACACCCAAGAGAATGGTTATAATCAAAAAGTCAGATAACAAGTGTTTGGGAGGACACAGAGAAACTAGAACCCTTATACACTGCTGGTGGGAATGTAAAATGGTATCACTGCTCTGGAAGCAATCTGACAGTTTCTCAAAATATTAAACACAGAATTACCATATGACCCAGAAATTCCACTCCTAGGTATATAACCAAGAGAAATGAAAACATATGTCCACATAAAAACTTGTACGCAAATGTTCACAGCAGTAGTATTCATAATAATAAAAAGTGGAAACAACCCAAATGTCCATCAACTGATGAATGGATAAACAAATTGTGGTCTGTCTATACAACGGAATTATTATTCTGCCAAAAAAAGGAATGAAGTGCTAAATACATGCTACAACCTGGATGAACCTTGAAAACAGTATGCCAAGTTTAAGAATCCAGACCAAAAGGCTACATACCATATGATTCCATTTATATGATGTCCAAAATAGGCAGAGAGAAATTAGATTAGTGGTTGCCTAGGGCTAGGAGAATTAGGGGGAAATGGAGAGTGATTGCTAATGGGTACAGGATTTCTCTTTGGGGTGATGAAAATGTTCTGAAATTGACTGTGGTGATGGTTGCACAACTCTGTGACTATACTAAAAACCACTGAATTATACATTTTAAATGGGTCAACTGTATAGCATGCATATTACCTCTAAATAAAGCTGTTAAAGTGAAGAATAGGTGTAAAATAGAAAAAGCTCTTTTTTACCTTTCATGCTGACATACACAATGGCAGACACAGCACATATAACAACCGCCAGGAGAACAATGAGAACGATCAAGTAACTGCTGAGCAGGGCTCCACCAGCACAGTCAAGCTTCTCTCTGTGCCTGAGATACAAAGCCAGAATGCCAACCCACCTGTTGAGAAAAAGAGCGCATCAAAAATGGAATCCACAGATTCATGTCTGCTTTGGAAGACATGATACAAAGAAATAAAGAGAGTCAATATTTTCCAAAACAAGGCAAGGTTCACTTTGGAAGATAATTTTCATCAAGAACAGATCAACTGCCCTGAGAGAATGGGAGAAAAATGTGGAACAGAACACATATTCTTAAAAAGTCTAAACTTACTGGACCAGTTGAGACTAGAGGATACCCTGAGACTATGCCCTGAGATACTCTTTAAACCTTGAACCAAAACTGTCCTGAGGTTACTGTTTAGCAAAATAAAAGACTGGCACACAAAATAAAGGATATTACCCATGAGTACGGGGATGCATTAAAAAACCATCTATATGAGACCAAAAGGTCAACAATTACTTTAAAGTAAAGATGAGAAGATAAGGGAGCAGGAATGGAAACGGAACAACCAGAACAGAATTAAATAGAATGCTGACACATTGAGAAAAATGTAATTAATGTTACTAAACAATCTGTGTAGAAACTGTCAAATGGAAACCTAATTTGCTGTGTAAACTTTCACCAAATACACAGTATTTAAAAAAAAAAAAAAAGATTTATTAAGCCAACTAAAGAGTACACCTTTTTTTTTTTTTAAGAGTCTTACAATTCCATGCTTATATAATAATGCTCTCATGCCTGCTGTAATACACGAGAGGCATTTAAAACCCAAAGCAAGCAAATATGACATGAGCCGCTGGAAAACAGCCCCATCATGACTCAGAAATACACAACTAGTAAACCACCAAACAATATGCTTGCTGAATTATTAGTGAGAGAATTTTTACTTCTGTGGATCAACAACAAACTGGCAAACACTCATAATCTGGTGAGTGTCACAGAAACCTGAGAGGACAGGAAGGAAGTTATGTAAAGACGTTGCATGGTGAACATTGACCAATTTGAAAGGACAAATACTGTGGACTCAAATATGCTTTGTAATTCAGTACAGAACCATTAGAGACATCACCAAACAAGGAAGTAATGACTGACCCATCTACCATTAGAGGTGTTTAAGCAGAGGACAGAGCTCCACTTGACAAGAATTCAATAAAGAATTCAAGCCCAGAGGTGGAACTGGACTAAGTAACTTTTCCTGTTTTTGTCAGTTTTGTGATAATATTATGACTCTGTGTCTAAATAACGGGGAAATAATCTCAGGAGGGCCTCACCCTGAGAACCGTAAAGCCACCGAGAAGCAGCTCATAACACTTCATGTTTTTATATTCCTGTCCCCTCAAGAATCTAATTTTTATTGTTGAGACTATACACAGCAGAACATACACCAATTCAACAATTTCTGCATATGTAATTCAGCGACACTGATTACATTCTTCAAGTTGTGCAACCATTCTTGCCCTCCTCTTCCAAGTTGTTCCTCCCCTATTAATATAAACTCACTGTCCCCTAAGCTTCCTATCTGACCTTTCCAGTTGCTGTTGTTAGTTTGATCCCATATAGGTAGTTCTTTAAATGAGAACAATGCTCAAGGCAGACATTCTTTACTAATTAAGCTAAATTATTGTTTGGTATAAAGAAGACATCAGAGGATATTTTTGGTTTAAGGTTTACAGTTTCAGGGTTCATCCAGCCTCCATGGCTCCAGAAAGTCTGGAGTACATGAGACTTTGAAATTCTGTTCTGCATTTTCCCCCTTTTGATCAGGATTCTGCTATGAAATCTTTGATCAAAATGTTCAGTAATGGTACATTCTCAATAACAATCACAAAATAAATAAAATAAAAAAATGTTCAGTAATGGTAGCCGGGCACCATCCAGAAAAATCTACTTTTTTAAAAAAATAACAATTATATTATTCTTTACCCAGACGCTGGGGGAACAGACTTTACACTCCAAATGCCACTTCCCACTGATTCCAAAGGGAGCTACTGTGAAGGGGAATCCATACTTTCAAAAGAGAAGTATATTCCAAACCTGTCTGCTTTTCCTGGAATTCAGCCCCACTCATCGAGTAGTGGAGCCCTAGTAGCGCGGTGATTAAGAGCTCAGCTGCTAACCAAAGGTCGCAGTTTGAATCCACCAGCCACTCCTTGGAAACCCTATGGGGCTGTTCGACTCTGTCCTATAGGGTCGCTAACAAGTCGGACTCGACTCGACAGCAAAGGTTTGTTTGTTTTTCTTTTGGTTTTCAATGGGTAGTATTTCCCAGCTTTCGTTTTACAGATTCAAGACGCTGTGCTTTCCCATGCAGAGTGATTGCATGAGTGGCAAACACAAACTCTCGGCTTGGACTCGAAAAGAGCTACTGAGGCCATCACTCAGGTTGGCAATGATGTCCTCGCGGCTCCCAGGGCCAGGTCTCGGCGCCGCACACAAGAGGGGTGACCGTGCCCTGCAGCACGGAAGTCCAGACCAGGCCTACCTTCTCGGGGCATCAGTTTCCCATCCGTGAAATGGGGATACTAACAGTACCTATTTCGCATGATCGTGAGGACCAGATAAAAGCATGCACGACCAGCGCTGGGAACCGTGCTGGCCACACGGTCAGCGCTCGGCAGGCTGGCGCTCATGGTAACTTTGATTAGTGGCCACTCACACCCCGCGCCCTCCTCGGCCCGGGCTAGCCGCCTGCCCTTACCACAGCACTCGCAGGAACAGCTCGAAGAACCCTGGGAAAACCAGGTCGTCACTGGCAATGGCCCAGCGCCGACCAAAGAGCACCAACCCGGGCATGGCGAAGGCCCCGCCGCCCGGCCTCGGGCGGGTCCGCCGCGCCCCTCACCCTCGGACACCCGTACCCTTCCGGCTCCGCGGCCAAACTGACCGCGACTCCCCGCCTGCGCGCCCGAAGGCGGGATCCGGCGCATGCTCACTTTGAGGGCAGGGACCGGGGCATGCTCACGCCGAGGCAGAGGCGGGCGCACGCGCACTGCGCCCACTTGTAATGGAGCAGTCTGAACCTGCGCAGATTCGTTTACCCACGGTGACTTGCCGGCGTTATCGCACCTCTGCATACACGGGAAGCCAGTTCTGTTAATATTTTCATTTTATAGATAAGCACGCTCCAGGCCCAGATATGGTATTCATGCCGAGGTCTGTGAGAATCCGGAGCCTGTGACGAAGTTGCAGCCCTCTCTGTCTGTACCAGGAACACCTCCTGAGCACCCTTGCTCTAGCTCATAATTTGGAATTCCAGCCGGCAACTTGGGAGCGGGAAAGGACTGGGGAATGTCTCGATCGATCCTGCGTCCTGACGCGCAGGTCGTCGTCAGTGCCGGGGAGGCTGCCTCTTAAATACTGCTCAGGTCTGAGCCCCTTCCTGTCGTGCCTGGAGCGTCTCCCTCCTTCTGCCCCCCAACCCCATACATGTCCCACACAGCAGCCGGCGTGACCTGGTTGAACCGTCGACCAGCCCATTCTCTGTTTAGGATGGTGAAGGCTGCCGTTTGTACATAAAATAGAATCCGACCCCTCCCGGGGGTTTCCCTGGAAACCATACACCAAAGGTTTCTGAATGCATGCTTACCTGTCCCTCCCCGGCTGCCTGAGCTACTGCTCTCTCCATCACCCCACTGCCAGATCCCTCTTTTTCCGCCTGAAACGATCGAGCTCATTCTCCTCGCATGGCTTTTACATTCCTTGTTATCTCTGCCTGGAATCCTCCTCCAGCAGGTGTTTCCTTGTCATGCTCACTTCATGCCGGCCTCAGCACAAGCGCCACTGCTTCAGAGACCTTCCCTGACCATCTTACCAGTGACGTCCCTAGGGAGGTGTGGGGGTGACACCAAAATGACTGTCTATAAAATTTTTGTGCAGTACTTCAGCAAAAATTTATTATTTTTTATAAAAATGTCCTGTAGTTATAACAACAAAAACATTTTTCCTAAACCTAGCTTACATGTATCAATATACTTACAAGGCTAAAACTCTCTGCTAATTTACTTTCTGAACTTTCTAATGCGCTCCAGTCAGAGCTGTCATTATTACCCAATTCACGTGGTTTCCTCTGCACGTGCTACACGCACACGCTGTTGTTTTCTTGCGGTTGTTTTTATAATCGCTGATTTTGTCAAATTTTCTAGTGTTTTAGCGACAATATTGTGGTAATTAGTATTTGTGAACCTGTATCAGTAACTTTTCTGAGAAGAAAGTAGTAATTAAAGGAAAAGGAGTGATATATGGGAATTACGATTTACGAGTAACAGTACAAAAAACACTACTAAGGATTGTGTGTGGTGTGGTACGGGAGGAGGTCCTTGGGGGTGGGGGGTGACACCACTGCACCTTCCCTAAAATAATCTGATTTTTATACCCTGAAATCTTCCCCTCTTGAAGACCCCTGAAGGAACTTCAGGCTTGGATAATCTTGACACTTGTTTAATGAGTTTATTCAATAAATATTGTTGAATATTCAATAAATAAATATTCAATATGTTCTATTATGTGCATACTAGTACCAGTTGCTGTCTACTCGATTCTGACTCATGGTGACCCCATGTGTGCCAGGAACTGCTCCACAGTTTTCAAGGCTGTGACTTTTCAGAAGCAGATCACCAGGTCTGTCTTACAAAACACCTCTGGGTGTGTTTGAACTGTCAACCTTTCAGTTAGGAGCTGTCATGGTTTGAATTATGTCCCCCCAAAAAAATATCAGTTTGGCTAGGCCATGATTCCTGGTACTGTGTGATTTGCCTGTATGTTGTAAATCCTGCCTCTATGATGTTAATGAGGGAGGATGGGTGGCAGTTGTGTAAGGCAGGACCTGATCTACAAGACTGGATTGTGTCCTGAGGCAATCTCTTGAGATATAAAAGACAGAAGTGAGCAGTGAGACA